>NW_017729032.1:142674400-142675100 GCF_001723915.1 Gavialis gangeticus
ATTCTGATGCCTACAATGAGTTAATGCCTGTTACATTGTACACCAAAGACACTGCCTAAAGAGATGAAACTTTTTTTTATGTATAAAGAGCTACAGACCAAGCTTCCAGGACAAGGTCACAAAGGCTGCCCAAAGACTTCTTGTTTAGACATGCATTGCATGACTTACCTACAAATATTTTTATCGCATGGATCATGTTCCGTTAAACTTAAAGGGATCTCAAAATTGATTTTTCATTAACTTGCCTGTGGGTTTATTTCATCAGTTAATGAAAAAATCAGTTTTGTCTCTAAAGTCAAAGTGTATAGAATATCAGCAACTCTGATTAAAATGTAAGTGCGCCTTAGAGCAGGGCTAAGGACATACGTTCAAAATGCCTGATCCTGAATTGATTCAATCTTTGCAGGTTAGTCTAACCTGACTAGGTTGAACTGGTTTGAAACTGGACAGACATTCTGTCTGGATTGAGGAAATTCAGACACATGCCTGCAGTGGCTCAGGCTAGAAGCGGGTGGTGCTAGAACCCCCTTCCATTCCCTTCTGCAGGGAGCTGAGCTGAGCTGAGCTGAGAGGGGCATGGCCAGGCCCCAGCAGGACTCTCTTATTAGGGAGGACTGCCTGCATGGTCTCAGGGTTTTCCCCAATGTCTGCTCAATGGGCAGGAGTGTTGCCAGCCCCCAGCCCCAGGCTAGCACTCTGA
>NW_017729032.1:142678929-142683791 GCF_001723915.1 Gavialis gangeticus
GATGGAGGGTAAGGAATCTCCCTCACCCAGGCCTCCCTGTTCCATAATGGGCATGGGTATCCCGTGAGACTGATGAAAGACCAACGCAAAGAACCCATTTAATAAGCTGGCTTTTTCTTGGGCATCAGTTGTCCCATCTGGTTTAGCAGGGGTCCAGTGTTGCCCTTGCTTTTCCTCTGGCTCCCCACATATCTAAAAAAGGACTTTTTATTGTCCTTGATACTTGTAGCTAGCTGGAGTTCCGTCACAGCCTTTGCTTTCCTGGTTTGCTCTCTGCAGGTCCAGACCAGTGTGGAATATTTCTCCTTAGTAGTGGATCCCATCCTCCATCCTTTGTAGGTCTTTCTTTTTAGCCGCAGGAGGTCCGCTAGTTCCCTGGAGAGCCAAGGGGGCTGCTGTGCCCTTTTGCCGCCTTTCCTCTGAGATGAAATAGCCTGAGCTTGTGCATCAAGGATCACTCTTCCTGAAGAGCCTCCTCCCCAGAGGAGAGAGGTGGAGGCTGTCCCTTCCCAGCAGCTCGCTGCCTCTCTCACCAAAGAGCGGACTGTGGTTATGGAAGCCAAAGCCTTCCCAACGACACCAGTGCTGCAGTCGTTGACTACCCAGATCCTCTCTCCCTCCTCAGCCCATAGCCCGAGACTGGGAGGATCGAAGAAAACACCACCTGTGCCCCAGACCTTTTAGGCCTGGTCCTAAATCCCTGTAGCGCCTCATGACCTGGCTGGGAGCGCTCCAAGTTGTGTCATTGGTGCCCACATGGATAAGGAGCATGGGATAGTGGTTAGTGGGCTGGAGGAGTTTAGGGATCTTCTCCGCAATGTCTCGGATGTGGGCTCCTGGGAAGCAGCAGACTTTCCAGGCTAAGGGGTTGGAGCAGCAGATTGCCCCCTCAGGATGGAGTCCCCCCACAACAAACACTTTGCATTTGGGCTTGGGGAGAGCAGGAGCTGGCAACTCAGCAGGCTCTGCTGGGGCTGCAAGAGGTTCGTACCTGTTGCTAAGCTCCAGCGGGGCAGTGGCGTTGATGCGGCGGGCCTTGGGGCCCTTGACCACCTTGGTCCAACACCTTGGCTGGACAGGAGGGGAAGTCCCCAAGTCCTCCCTTGTCCTGGAGGGTGACCATGGTCTACCCTCCATCTTCCAGGAGAGAAGAGCCTGGCAGTAGGAGTCAGTCTCCTGCTCTCAGTCCCTGAAGGCAGGCAGTCTCTGGACTGTGGCCTGGAGCTCCTCCAGCTGGCGTGCCAGAGACCCCAAAAGAGAGCAGACCCCACAAGGGGAGGTAGCCATCAAACCCTTGTTATACTTAAGATATATCAATGACATCTTCATCATTTGTACTGAAAACCTGCAATCTCTGATTGAGTTCCATCAGAAATTCAACAATCACCATCCCTCCATCCAACTATCTCTTGAATACTCCAGCACCAACATCTCCTTTTTAGACACAACGATCAGTATCCAGAATGATAAATTACAGACGTTATACAAGAAACCCACAGACCAATGTACATATCTGCACAGAACCAGCAATCACCCTAAACACACCAAAAAAGCTGTGATATACAGTCAAGCCCTCAGATACCACTGAATTTGCACTGAAGAGAACACACGGGATTGCCACCTCACCAATTTTAAAAAGGCTTTCACCCAACAAGGACACCCCTCCAGAGAGATAGATTGCATGTTTGAAAGAGCCACCTGGATACCACATGAAGAACTGCTGCCGTACAGAAGAAAACCCCCCACAAATCACACACCACTGGTTATGACATACCACCCCTCCCTCTAACCTGTACATAAAACCCTCAGTTGCAACCCATACTAGAAAGAGACCTTATTCTTAAAAAGATCTTCCCAGAGCCACCCATTCTAGCTTTCAAACGAGCACCGAACCTCACTAACCTCATCACCAGAAGCAAACTTCTTCAGATACAGAACACACCAAAAGGATCCAGACCATGCCATGACAAGAAATACAAAACCTGCCAACACATCTCCACCACCCCCACAATTACTACACCCCACAACAGAGCCATCAGCATTCCTGGATTTTACAGCTTCACCTCCAGAAATGTAATATATCTCATCCAATTCACCAAATGCTCTGATGGAAAATACGTAGGAGAGACCAAACAACAACTGCGCCCCAGAATGAATGCACACCGGAAATCTATCAAAGACAGGAATACCCAATTACCTGTGGGGGCACATTTGTCACAAGAAAACCACTCTCTCTCCAATCTATCAGTCCTGATCCTCAAAGGAAACTTACAAAACACTTCCCAAAGACGAGCCTATGAACTCCACTTCATCAACCTCCTGAACACTAAAGATCATGGACTAAATATAGACATTGGATTTATGACACATTTTAACCTGCCTGACATCTGACTCCCCAAGTATCTCTCCACTAGTCATCCCCCTTCTCCCCCCACAAGCCTGTGTCTCACCCATTGACTCCTCAACCTACATTTTCACTGCCTGCCTGTCTTGTATGCATACCAGCACAGCCTCTGGGCTTTTTATTTTTTATTCCATCCAGGAAGAGCACACACCAACTGCAGAAACTTCTTTAGCCTGACGAAGGGTTTTTGAACCTGAAAGCTTGCTTAATAATTGTTTTCCAACTATTTAAGTTGGTCTACTAAAAGATATCAGATTCACCCAAAGAACCTTGTCTGCCTATGTCCTTAGACCAACACGGCTACAACCTACACCCCTGAACCACAAATAAGCATTTAAATGAGCAAGCTTTTTCAGATGTACAAAGTTTCTTACCAGCTTCTTGTAGCTTCTTCTCAATTTGGCTGCCGAACTCAGACTTCAAAGGGAGGCCACTGACACTCTTACTTCTATGTAGATCACATGTTTCTGCAATGACTCGTTGGATCCCAGGTGCTGTTTTTGTTAGCAGGACTCCCTGAATGGGTCTCTTGTGTGCACCACTCACATCCCTTTCCATTTTGGGTTGTTTACATGGCTCACAGGATGTTAAAATTTACCCATCAAGACCATGGTTTCTAAACCTCTCAGGACTTGATGTACTTTATTAAAGAAGAAAAAAATCTTGACGTGTACAAGATTCAGCACCTGATATTGCACCGCTTTGTGACATAGTTTGTAAAAGCCAAAGTAACTGTCCCTCCTACTTGAAAGCTTTATATGCCTACATCATCAATATGTCACAAGAGTGCTGTTAAAGGATCATAACAATGTCTCTCCATCACTGAAACAACTGCTCCCCACATAGTCCAAAAATGCAGGCTAAAGCCATGTGCACTGGTGCACTGGACATTAATACTAGAAGATGAGTACGTGCATATGTTCTTTACCTAGGATTCCTGGAGTTATTAGCAGACTGGATCATGAATGTATTACTTTGTTTTTCTGTTTAAAAAATCATTTGCATCTCTGAGCGGGGATACACCACCAGGGTGCTAGTGTGAGAGAAGATAAAATTGCCCATTCTTACAAATTGTTCAGCATTAGTTTGAGTTTTTAATCCTGGAAAATTGGAAAGACGACAAACAGGTGACCTAAATGTTTCCCAGACTGTTTTGTGTGTCTGATTATCAGGTTATCAAGCAAACATTTGTGGCCAAGCTCAAAAGTATTACACAAGGTAGCCAGAAGGTAGATGTTAATGCAAAAGAGCAGCTACAAAAGTTTTGCGTTTAATGTGCACTTCTCAACGTTACTGATGCTTAAGATAACACATTTTACAGTGAACATTTGGCTTTAAAGTTTTATTTGTTAGGTTTCAAAACAGGGCTGCATGAGTTTAGAAGAGCTTTCAGAGAGTCGGCAAGTAGATGGGAAAAAATGACTGGCTACCCCCTCATTTGCTGTAGGTTACAACCCTGCCATTGTTCAGGTTAACAAGGGGTTCTAGAACTCGAGGGTTCTAGTCATGACCGGCGTTTGGAAGGGACCCGAGGACAGTTGAACGTGGGAACTTGAAGGAGGGTGTATATTGCGCCCTGATTTATCTCCAGGGAAGTAAGAGCTGGTCTTTACCAAAATGCAGACTTAGATCTGAATCTGCACATGTTAAGATAAGAAGTCTCCTAGAGACTGCTCTAATCCAGGCCTCTGTCAGCCACACTTATTTCCAACTGTTTTATAGCTAGTCACTTTTAGGACATTCATTTGCACTTTTTTGATCTTTCATCAATCTTTGACAGTAGGGCATTACAGAGAGAAGAGGAAAGACTAAGAAAGAGGATATGGGTCAGAAAGCCTGTCCCACCTCCTCTTGCCTCTTACTGGCCAACCTTGGTAGGCTGGAGAGGGGAGGGCAAACAGTATGATAAACAACTAGGTGCGAGTATCCTGGCATGAAATAAAGCCATGGCAACTGTGGCGGGTGCAGAGATCCCAACTCAGGAACACAGCTGGGTATTCGTATCCCTCTGCTGTTTCCACCATGTGAGGCGGGCCAGTAGGGGGTGCTCCTGCGTTGAGCCACCCACCTCCCTGCGCCTGACCACCTTCCAGGCTCCGAATGCCTCCCTAGGGGCGCCTTATGTCCGGTCGACCCGATGCCAAATTAGAAATTGTTTGCTCAAGGGATTTCAGTGACTCTATTACTCTTCCCAAATTATGCCTGTAACAAGGCAGGGTTATTCGGATCCCACCGCTACCACCACGTGTGGCGGGTGCAGAGATCCCACCTCAGGAACACAGCTGGGTATTCGTATCCCTCCGCTGTTTCCACCACGTGAGGTGGGCCAGTAGGGGGTGCTCCTTCATCGAGCCACCCACCTCCCTGCGCCCGACCACCTTCCAGGCTCCGAATGCCTCCCTAGGGGCGCCTTATGTCCGGCCGACCCCTCTCCCGGAGCACACTCGCTAGTCTGGGG
>NW_017729032.1:142688791-142692122 GCF_001723915.1 Gavialis gangeticus
CCGCCTCCTTCCCCGTCCTAACTTATATAGCCCCGGTGACCTCATTCACCTGGGCCAGCGGAGGTCAGCCCCAGTTGGCTGTCAGCCAACCAATCCGAAATGCATCACCTGTTACCGGGCAGATCCCAGCTCCCCAGGTAGATACCCCTTACCCAGGTAAGTGATGCAAGTCACGTAAGCAGAGGGAGCAGGTTTCCCCCTCCCTCAGGAATGCAGCCAGCTCCAGTTCCCCAAAGAGACAGGCTGAGGGTGTGGTCCCCTGTGTGCTGGGCCCACCCTAATTGAATGGTCACAGCACAGAGATTTAAATCACAGTGTCACAGGGCAGAGATTTTTGGGGAGAAACAAAGGTGGCTTTCTGCCACAGCAACAGGTCTGGGAAACCAAACAGGGACCAGAAAATTTTGAAGCCACCTCACAACAAAGATGGCGGTAGAGTAGAAGGGAGTCAAGTCAACTCTGCCCATGTTCCTTGGTGCAGAAACTTAAAAGGAGCTGCTTATTCAGAGTTCTCAGGACTGAAGTTCCAGTTAAGTTCTGCATTTTTGCTGTCTAAGTAGAGGATCTGAGAGATTACGGCAATTTTACACAGAAATACAGTGGCAACAAATCACTAGACACCTGCAATGCAATTTTTTTCTTTCTTCTACTGAATGGCACAGATTGTGGTGTACCTGTCAAGGCCACTACTGCACCATTCAGCTACAGAGTATTTGCTTAGAGCTCTTCAGAAGAGGAGATTGGGTCTGTTGTACTGAGTGGTGGTTTCTTGAGCACCAGCTGGACTACTGCATGCATCTGGGTGTTCAAACAGATTGTTTTCTAATTTCCATGCCAGATCCAACAATGGAATTTCAGTACTTACAGCTCAGCAAAGAAAGTCCTGTGGATTATACTCAATTCATAGAAACAGAGTTAATCAAATGCCAGCAGCAATTAACTAGTTGTTTTGAAGGTGAATGTTAGAACAAACAAGTGTTTAACAGATCCAATTTTTAAAAACATCACTGGCATGGAATACATCTTACTGAATGTCTCAGTGCTACAACAGCTGTCTAGTCTTTTCTTTAAACTTGGACTAGAAATACTCCATTTTTCAGAAATAAAATATTTCATTTAATTGGCAAGTTGAACACACATTACAGGTCATTAGTCCTTTATAAACATAATATTCAGTTACGAACACGTTAAAAATTGCAGTTCTATGGCAGCCAACAGCGAGTCAAATTCATTTTCTGCAACATTTTACTACTTTCCCTTCTCCATTCTTCCTGGTGACAATGAATAAGAGGACCATTTATTATCTGTTAGAACCCTGGCCTACAATATTTTCAGTCAAAACAAAGAAATCTGATTCCTAACACCACCACTAACAAACAGAACTTTCAAAATAAATTGGCCAATTTATACACCCCAAATGCAGTGCAGATACTGCTGAAGATTTATTCCATAACACTCTAGGCAAAGATATGGATTATCTTCACATTACTCTTTTCTGGTCCAATTTAGAAACATAAGACCCATGAATTCCATGACATTGCATGGGTTTCTGAGATATCAAAGCCATACACTTTATTGAATCAGAACCTTACAGACAAAAGGTTTATGGCATACAACTAAAAAGCATACATAAATATATATATCTTATAATTAGCAGACCTTCATGTTCCTCCTTAATGACTTTTGTAGGTATTAATGAGATACACAGTTCATTCCACTTTCTCTACACACATAACATTAACCATCATGTATGTTAACGTACTAAAGTTTAAGTTATCTTTAGTAAAACTCTATTTAAAATTTAAAAACAATATTTTAAAACATGCTTGGAAAAAGTATAAAACTATACACCAGAAATGAAGTGGTGCCAGGGCAGTGTGGATTTCACCCATGAAATGTCATTCATAGAAAAGCCATTTTCCTAGCACTAGGTTTAGGAGTCTGAGTATCTCAGTTGTTAGGTATGGTGCCCTAACACAATCCTCCTGCTGTCATTTTGAAAAATCAGAACAAGTTGTTCAGTATCCCTTCAAGTTGGCACTTCAGATACAGCCATTGAAATCATACTGTGACAAGACTGTATACAAATAAGATAGCATTAACATTAGTTCAGTTTTACCTACCTAACTTGTTTCAGTTAGTTACAGCACCAAGGTTTAGTATTGAAGGGAGAGAAGTCTACTCAGTGTCTTTGTAGAAACAACTTTGTATCTCAAAAATATCAAGAGTACCATACACATCTGGATTTCTATTAAAAACTGTGCATTCTTAACAAAAGTTATGCTGCTGTAAAAACAAGAGGCCTGCTCCTTGATGTACTCATGATAATACAAGCTGCAATGTGAGGGACTACACCAAAAAGGATGGATCTTCTTCCACTTCCTTTTTAAATGTAGGCATTAAAAGCAAAGTGTTACTAAGCTTTTCCTAAGATGGCATAATGCAGATGTGTGGCATAATATACAAGTAACCAGGAACAAAAAACCAGTAACAAACAACTTTAGAAAATGCTGCATTTCATCAGCTTACTTGCTTTCCGTAACATGAGGGATAGTTGCAAAATGAAGTCCACGCACCTGATCATTGAACTGATCACTAGATTCCAAGAAATCAAAGCATATTTAAAAACACACGACAACAACTGCCTAGAAGGCAGAGTTCCATCATCTGTAGATAACCAGATGAATAAAGTGCATAGCAACTATTATAACAGTTCTTGGAGAGAGAATAACACACTTAGCAAGACACAGAGTTTGTAAGCTTGCGCTTGTTATCTACACTGTGCTACATGTGGTTTCCCTTTTTTAAGCTTTTTAAGCTTCAGTAATTCATCCTTCAGCATCATCCTGTCACTTCTTTTACACTTCAAATGGAATGTGCTGAGATTTCGGACTGCTGCCTGATGTAGCTCTGAAAACTCTTGTCTCCAATAGGGTGTTCCCTAAAAAGGGAAAAAAGTTGAAGAAAAAGTTACATATGTGCCACCCTGATTATTGGGAAAAAATACTGATTCTTCTAAAGTACCATATTTACTCAAATCTAAGACAACCTTGAATTTACGATGACCCCCCAGTAATTAGATTCTATGCATGGTAATTATAAATTTATTATAATTTCCCATGTATAGAATCTAATTATTATTGGAGGGTCATCTTTAATTCATTTCCATATTGCTGCAGGGGGGCAGGCAGTGGCGGGTAAGTGGTGTGGGGCAGTCAAGCAGCTTGCCCCATGCTTGTGCCCATCTTCTTGCCACCTCTGTCTCCTGCCTGCTGCACCCCCAACCTTGGGCCCCCCTTTCCCCTCCTCAGCCTCTGCTCCCCCTCCCCTC
>NW_017729032.1:142692272-142694135 GCF_001723915.1 Gavialis gangeticus
CCCTTTGACCCCAGCCGCAGGCTCCATCCTTGTTCTAGCCTGAGGCCATGGTCAGTGTCCTAGGATACAGCATGTACAGTACCTGCTGGTATGGAGAAAAAATAAGTGGGGGCGGGGAGTGAGAAAAACAGGCAGGACAGTAGAGGTGACATGCAGGGGGAGATGATGGGATGCAGAGGCAGTGTGGGGGGAGGGGGGAAACACAGGCAACAGCTGCAGCTATGGCCACAACCCCAGGTAGGGGCTGAAGCTTGAGCCACAACAGCCACTTGCCCTACTCCCCCATCACCCTCTTACTCAATTCTAAGGTGAGGGGCTTCCCCCCATATTAAAGGAGGGGTCCTTATCTTATAATTGAGTAAATATGGTAATAGATGTTGCAGATTAAAGGAAATTTTACTTACAATTCAAATTGAACTACACAAAATTCTTAAATATTTGCATCTTCTGAGCAAATATCTGATGGGCACAGAATCACTTTTTTACACTAGTGCTACAAAGTTTCCATTATTAATATATTTTTCCTCAAATACCTGTTACCAATCATACTACCTTTGAAAAAGATGTAAGCACTTTATTTGTAAACTGTTAAAAAAAGAAATACATTAACCCTAATCAAAACCTTACATGCAGCTGTACTGCAGGATGTTTCCCACCATGAATAGTTTTGAAAACCAGGAAGTAAGCAAATGAAATACTATTTTATAGAGGTATTGCACAATCCCTACTTACTGGCTTCCATATTTTGTCTTCTTGAATTTATCCCTCTTGTACTGAGCATGTTCTTGTTCTAAAGTCACAACGTCTTCTATGATTTGCTTTAGTGTTTTATACGTTTCCTTAGGGTCATCAATGACAAATGTTGAATACTCTTCCTGTTCTGGCCCATCATACACGGATTTGCTACCACAAGCCTCTGCAAAGACAAGTCATCAGGTTTACAGGAAAAGCCCTAAATCTGAAAAAGGGAGACTGTAGAAAACCATCTATCTGCAGATTACATAGGCCAATAAGTCTCATTTTGCTGATAATTAGAAACTCAAACTTTTAATATATGGATTCAACTTGCATTAGGAACTAACTATTACTGGTTAAGAAGCAAATTGCATAATGTTCACAAAAAGCAACTACAAATCAAATTGTGACTTTTTTTAAAAAGAGAAATGACTAAAATTGATTTACAGGGTGGGTAACTGCTAAATATGTTTTGTAATGCTACTGAAAAAGGATTGGAGAACAAACAAAAGTTAAAGTAGAATCAATACAACCTCAAACATTCACTTGTTATGCTACTATGTGGTTGGGGGTTGAGATAACTGGCTAAAGCAACTGGTTATATGAATCTGTCAAGTGTCTTTGCTTTTAACTGTTTTGTTACAAAGGGGGAAATAAATCTTTCACTTTACCTCTATGTATCATTGGCTTTCTAGCTTTTCTGCTGTTTCAGTCTCTGCTTCTAAACTACCATTCCTTGCTGAACTGCCTACGTGAGAAACTTGATCCCCTTCCCATAACTGAAACTAGATGCTTCTTCTGGCCATGCCAACTCAGAAAACCAGGGGGAGGGGGCATTGGGAGAGATGGGCATGAGGAGAGGCAGCTCGGAAGTGTTGGAGACCTTAGGTTCACATAACTGCGTGGTAGCCAAAAGTGGATTAAAGGACTTTCCAGTCCGTATGTCTGACACCACTGGCTTATATCATATTATAAAATAAAGTACTATTTAAAGCTTAGCACTGCAGGGAAGGTTTCCCTGCCACACCGTGTGCTGAATTAGGATCTCTAGTTTGGCATGTTGTACTGCAGAATGCTTTTCTGGCTTGCCTAGAAGCACTAGCTTCCTCTTGCTCTTGTGTCTTTGTA
>NW_017729032.1:142699135-142713034 GCF_001723915.1 Gavialis gangeticus
TCTACAGCTCTCTATATCTACCAGTCTGAATATCTCCAGCTCTGAATATCTCCATCATTATATATCTACACTGCTATATATCACTAACTCTGCATATCTCCACCTTCATATCTCCCCTCCACCCTACACTAGCATGCATTTTCCAGTTTTCCAGCCCCATTTTGCTTTTCATTTTTAAACATTCACGGGCTCAGGTTTCACTGATGCACGTGAAGCAGCTAAGGGAAAGAAACTGTTTGAATCCAGCATGCTGTTTGGAATTGAATCGGAGGCATGCACATGGTTTCTAGTAATACAAAACCTTGTTCCCGCTGAAATCTCAGCTTGACCACTGCTGCTTTACAGGATCAGTAAACTTCTAGTTAATGCACACTTTAACTTGTCAATTCAGAGCATGCAAACTATGCTCTTCAACTATTTTAGGATTCTGTGGTTGAGACCCTACCTCAAACAACTGTTTAATATGTGCAAATAACTTTTATACAGATTATGAGCTTGCACTGTGCACCAAAAATAATTCTCACAACTTCTTCTGTTGCCTGAAGACAGTTAATGAATGACGACACACTGGTACACAAATGTATGTCTGTGGAGCTGGTCTAGATTCATCTGAAGCATAAAGTAACTCAAACTAAGTCATTTTCTTATTTTGTCCCCACCTTGCATTTTCTCCAATTTTGGCATATACAAGTTGAAGAGGGAGTAGATGCGTTCAGTTTCTCGATCTCCATCTATGTCTAGCTGTATATTCGCTGGTAGGCCACTATAAAAAAGGATAGAAACAGGATGGTTCAAGACTAGTTTAAAATGTCTTGTTTCACAGCATAAAAGCAACACTTCAAACTTAACAAGCCTGAAAGCATGCATCACTCCCAGGTTCAAAAATGAGAATTCATCAAAAAGGTGCTTGGCTGAGTGTCCTGGAGCTTGTAAAACTTCCTAACACAGACCTGCCTGACTGATGACAGTTCAAATTCCCTTTGCACTGCCTATTCAGTACACCTTACATTGGACTAAGAAGAGAAGACTTGGTAAGAGCACAGGTCACTTTATTGAAACAGTGAGACAGACTGAGAAGATAGCTAAGTCTCTGTTCAAATCCTGGCTTCTAGGGCCAACAGCTACTGATCTGTTGGATCTGTGAGGATGACAGCTCTCCTTTAGGAACTAAACTGAGACCCTCAACTGTCTCCATACAGCCTATGGAAAGCCCTACAAGCAGGAATGATATTCAGTCACAATCAATTTGAACTTAGCTTGAAATGCAAGTCTAGACAGAAGTAAAAGGTTGCTATCTTCTGTCTAAATAAATTTGCAAGCAAGTATCAGAAAGAAGTCTGTCTGAATGTGAACCCCAAATCTTAAGTATTAAAACTGCCTACAATTCAAACATACAATACAGCGTCCTGTACTGCTAGACTGCTATTGCTGCCCCATGCCCGAGAAAACAGATAATTTTGGCCAGGATCTGTAGAGAGCAATTGAGTTAGGAATGAGAAGACAATGATTTGGTTGGCGTGTGACAAGTTTTTTACTGTCCAAAACCAAACAAGCAGCATTTGACCAGTCCTTACCCAGTGCAAGGGGTACAGCCAGGAGCATTATCTGCAGTAGCCTTACAGCACAGCCAGTGCCCATTGAGGTATGCAGAAGGGTGATAAACTGTGAGACGTTTCTTGTTGCACTGGCTAACTTTGGTAAGGATATCGATCCAGTCCTTGGCCTCAACACAGTTATTTGCCTGAATGTACAGGACTCTTTCAGGCTGAATCACTTGGAACATCTGAAAAAAGGAAGCAAGCCACAGACTGAATTATCAGCTTGTTTTAACTGAACACAACAGCCAATTTAGAAGACCAGCCAGTAAAGGAAAAAGTTTTTTAATGGTATAAACTTCCAGTGTACCAAAAGGTGTAGTGTACCAGTTAGCATATTTACTGAGGAACATGCAAAGGATTTCTTTTTTTAGGTTACAGGACAAATCCCAAAGCAGCACCAAGTCCTATTAAACACATGCGGATCTGTGTATTGTCAGATTACATCTTTAGGTTAAACAACAAAGCTTAGCACTGCACGCAACAGGCTAGTCCTGTTCCTGCAGGAGACCATATACAAACTACTAAAATTAACTTGCTTGTTGGGCTCCAAGTGGGCTTTGCAGATGGCCTTGGAGATGCTATTTTAATAAGGCTGCAAGCTCCAGCTTTTGGAAGCCTGACAGAAAACACATGGAGTGCTGAAAGGAAATGCTGTTCAAGGGAGGATGGAGAGGTCATGTTTGGACCAGCCTTCCTGACAAATTTGCTTTAATGCTATCATACATTATTTCATCACACGCTTTGTTTGGATTTTCTTTTTATAACCATCCATGCCTAACAAATGTAGCTTCTAAAAATAACAAGAAAGAAATAGCAACTGTGTTTTCTGTGCCTACTTAGTGGTGGATTAGTTGCACAAATTATTAAGCACTTGTAGTATTTTAATGCTTAGATTAATCAAGCCTGGGTACCCATGGTGATAGATGAACAGTCCCTGCCCCAAATAGCTTATAATCTAAGAATCAAAGTCAGTGTTTCAATTGTTTTTATGCCCCTCTGGCCTCTTCCAAAGGCAAAGTGTCAAAGCATTTCCCTTCACCTGATTAACTGACACCTGCTAATTTGCGAAGGATTAATTGTGGTAGAAGGTAATGATTTAACTGTAGCACTGGAAAGGCAAAACAAAGTAGATTACACAATTTTTCCAAATGTCTGGCTGTCACCAGTTTTCCTTTCTATTGTGTCCTCCTGAGTGTCCTCCCCACCCCCATTAAAATATGCACACCACTGTTTGTACATGGCTTTGAAGAAAAACCCTTACACTATGCAGAAGTAATAACACTCAGCAGATACAACTGGCCTCCTAGTATTGCTTTCCACCCCCCAGCTCCTCTGTTTTGTTTGTTTTTTTAAGTATAAATTCACTTTTATGCATTTCAATCAGACAAATCTTTGTCCTCAATTTAATACCTCTGAGCATCAAAAACAGAAGTCTTTTAAAGTAAGCTCCCCTGAACGTATATAGGATTACTATTTATTCCCTTTATTACACCATAAGGTATATGCTCTTGGAAACCGAGTGGGAATATACTTTCTAATTCACAAGTGGGCCTTTTCACTTAAATTAAGGGAGAGGGAAAGTTGCCTTTGACTTTTTCTCTGCATTGGGTATTTTTATTTTACTACCAGACCTCAGTCAAAATGATGCAAGATTAATAACTAGTACTGTGGTGATGTGGTAGTATCCCTTTTTTAAAAACTTCCCAGGATAAAACTGGTAATTTGGGGTGAAAGGAACAAAGCAGAGAACTATCTAGAGCATGCAGCTGAACCTCTTCAATGCAAAAAACTGCAGGAAAGAGAATTCTAACACTCTGCTTGGGTTAATGGAGTCCTGTACATTACAACAAAGTAAAAGATTTAAGAGAGATGCAGTTGCGTAATGGGATACCAGTCCTAAGTGAACTAACACATGACAACTGTTACTGAGAAGCCAGCAGTTCAGCCAAGAATTTCAAGTGATTGCAAGACCTTTTCATTCTCAAAAAACACCAAACAGCAGTTGCTCTTTAAGCAATGTTCTCAAAAGACCAAGATGGTATTTGTGTTAGGAAAAAAAAAAGCAGCACATTAGCTTTGCAAAGCCAACATAATTGAAGGCTTGTCTTCATGGCAGTGTTAAGTTGAGTTACTTGTCAAGTGTTGGCCCTAACTCAAGTCCTGTCTACACACAACCCCCCCTTAATTCAAGCATGGATCTGATTTTAACTTGAATGGGCTGGTCTGTCAGGCAGGGGAAGGCTGCAGTTTAACTGTGTTCAACCCAGCAGCTGCCAACACCCTCTGTGCAGCTTGGAAATTATTTTTTAGCATGGCTTCTCATGATTAACTCATGAGGTCCAGTAAACTATGTAGGGAAGACATTCCCTCATGGAGGGTGAGCTTAAGTCTACTCCATCTTGTTACAAACACCGGCAGACAGACTGAGAAATGTTATGCTTCTCATGTTACAAACAGGGAAATACCATTGAGACAAGTGCAGGACTTCAATTTACTTGGCCCCTCAGACAGAATACCATCACAAAAGTCCAGTATCTGGTCAAAGCCTGAACATTACCCATCTTGGTCTCAGAAGCTGTGGAACTGCAGAAATGGGGAGGGCCATGAGATACTAAAAGCTGAGATCCATGACAATTTCTGTATAAAAGCCTGTTTTAGGCAATAAGTAGAGACAGAAGAATTAAAAACCTCTAAGGTCTGTACAATGGGAATCACAGGACCTGACTTGGCTTTTTCCTGTTCTGCTGCCCCTGTTTCAACACTCCTGAAAATCACATTTCTGGGTTTTTTTTCTGTACACCAGACAGTATCTATGGCAGATATGAATGTAGGACGAAGTGCTTTGCTTATGTATAGGCTACAATTGTCTCGGTTACTTTTAGTAAGTTTCTTGATTTCTTGCAAAAAAACAATATTCAGAGAAACAGATAAAATGTTACCTACTGAATATCATTCCCTCTTGGAGGTATCGCCTCATGGGGGTTAAAGATAGGAGGATTAACACCCCTGTTCTTATCTAGGGGCCAATAACTCTCTCTCAACCACATATCCCATGAACCTGTATGCTGTCCCCTCTGTGCGAGTGACAGTGTGCATCATGAGACTCCTTGAGTTTTATTTTCATGATTTCTATTATTTTTGTGGCAAAACTGTAGCCTCTCTTGTAAGAAATGTGGCCATCCCATATATGAGACAGCAGAAATTTCATACCATATCGGTATGCTGGTGTACTATAAAAGTTATGTTGGTATGGGTATGGGAATACTCTCCTTGCTTACATGCACTATTATGCCTGTTGCTTCTGCACAATTTCTGTATTTTCAGAAGTTATTCTAACTGGTAGATTATTGCAAGATCACATGTTCCTTCAAATATTTAAGTCGTTAATTCTTCCCATGTCTCAGGTGCTAGACTGGCAGAAGGGCAGACAGTAAGGTGTCTTCGCTACACCAAACTACACAGCTTAGATTGCAGTGGGTGCCGCAGATAACTAAACCCCAGTAATGCTGACAAGGCTCCATTAAGAATCTGAATGGGCAGTACTTTTGGAAATCCATGCTACTATATACAGACCATGCAGCTGTAGTTGTACATCTTTCAGTGGAAATCCAACACTGGTTACAAAAAGGAAAAAGTTGATTTGGTGGTGGCATAGTACCCAGAGAAATTAAATAAATGAAAAATGAATATGACCTACTTACGTTTTTCATTTTAAAGGACTCCTCCTCCAATTTTTCCACAGCAAGAATGTTTTCTATTGGAATGCTACATAGAGGATGATCACCTGCAGCAAACAATCACAAACAGAAGCAGGATAACTGCTCAAGGCTTCACTCTACCCTATCCAAAGCCCTGATTGGATTTCTAGGAAGGAGAAGGTCAGTGTGGCTGCAAAAAAGCTAGCTCAGCGGGGTTTACTGGTAGGCCTTCAAGGGCTCAGTGTTGCAGCTAAAGCAGAGATGAAATTAAGGCAATGTGTCTTGCCAGTCAACCTCTTAAAAAAATTAAACATTTCAGCAGGGTAAAGTATTTCCTTTTATGAAGTGGCAGAGAAGAAAATCACTCTCCTCAACTCTGGTGACGGAGGATGGTGGTGATGAGGTAAGACCTCAAAGACAAGACAGCGAGAGTTAAGTAATCTAAAAAATTACTGAGATCCTCCAGGCTCCACTAACCCTTACTGCTTCCCCACCATATATGATAATTGTTCTCTATGGTAAATCAAATCTAGCTGGAAGGTCCCAAAATAATCTCACCTACTAGTAAAGACTATTAATGAACAAATATTTGCAAATTCAAAGCATGTGTTCAAGCCCTGAGCTGCTCCAGTCACTTGTACAAATGGACCTAATTAACAAAAGCCAGTAAAGAGAAACTTGCTTTCAGGAATCCTGTAAATGAGTGATAATGAAAGCAAGAATAAGAGAATTAATCTATTTGTTCTCAGAAGAACAAAAACATAAAAAAAAGCCCAACAAAAACAAACCAACAAAATAACAAATGAAAACCAACAGTATTCCAGTAGTTGCATTTAAATAACCTGCATCCAATACATTTAACTTTATCTGAGTGAAATATCAAATACCAACAAATGAGGAAATTCTGTGAACTGCAGTTGGATTTCTTCCACAAGACTAAATTTGTGTATAGTGACCATAGGTAGCATTTCCCCACCCCCCTCTTTCTGCATGAAAATCAATTTATATTCATTTATTCCTTTAACAGGGGTAGGATGTGTAACAAAGCTGAACAGCCACTGCAGAGTCTGAGAAGTTCCATTCAAATTTTTAAAACAGCTTTACTTTTGAGTACTAATACTGTATTCAAAATTTTATCTATAAATTAATGCTCCCATATCAAGTTTGCAGACTTGACATAGAAGAATGCAAATCAAAATCTAGCCCTTAAGTGGTCTGTTACACAAGTGCACATACACACAGCGCATGTTAACAGAGAAGATACTTTAGCGATTTAATCAATAAATGTACCCCAACAAGCACAGTGCTTTAATGCAGAGGTGTCACAGATATGGCCTGCAGCTTGGATTTGGCCCATTAAGCCCTATCATCCAGCCCCCGGTGCTGCCCGTGTGTCTCAGAGTTCACTCACAGGCAGCATGTGGGGTATCCTGGATGGCTCCATATACAGCGCTCACTCCAGCTTGTCTTGGAGTGGTGGAGCCCACCATATGCAGCACAGCCTTGGAGCATTCACAGCAGGACCTTGCAATATATGGCACCCACTCCAGGACACATGGTAGATCTAGCATGCAGGGCTGGCCTGTGGGTACAATTCAGTCCATGTATGGACCCTGTACCACTCATCCAACCCATGGAACTGGATGAGTTTGCTGTCTTGACTTTAATTCATACAGTTCAGTTCACTGCATCTGCCCTTTATCAAATGACTGATATTAAGAACAGAGAGAAAGGGAAGTGAAGGGGAATGTGACCTTAAATTCACTGTATCTGCTCAAATACAATGCACAAACTATTTTCTATAGCTGCACACACACAGGAAGAAACTTTCTTTTTAAATATACTGTAAGTAGTAGTTTATGATGAAACTTTCAATAGTATTCTTTCAATTCTAACCAATCATTTACCTTTTAATCCCTGCTTTTATCAACACAAAGTTAGAAAGTGGAGAGGCAAACCTTTGTTACCTTTACTTTTCTGATAGGTAAATTCATGGTTAGTCAAGCGGAACCATCTCTTCTTAAAGTTTTTCATACCAAAGCGTTTTCTACCTTGGGCTCTTTTGATCATGAACCTGTTGCAAATGAGATAACAGTTTGTACATAAATGCACTGTATAACAATATCCCATTGTCAAATCCAAGAAAACACACACAATACCTGCAACATGTGGGGCTTTACCTTGACTAGAAAGAATGGGCAAGGTTTTGTAGGCTTAAAGGCTAGGTACAGACATTCAAAAAGTCTGAGGCAGAATTGATCTAAGTTACGCAGTTTTCTGTAAGTGATGCAGTTTAGATTGGTAATTTGCCAATCTAACATACACTCACACTTTCGTTGCGGTGGGTGGGGAGGGGGGAAGCAAATGTTAGAGCAGGTTCCACCATTTTTAAACCAGTGTATGGGCATGTCTACATGTGCTTAAATTTGTTAGTTAAGCCTGTCCTTTTTTTACTAGGCTCAACGCAGTGGAAGACCTTTCTCTTGATGCACAACTTAAACAGGAAGTTGATTTAATTGGGTGACTTGCACCTTAGATTCTTGCCTACACTGCCACTTAATTGGTTAAAAAAAATCCAGCGAGGGGTGCTACCTTGTATCTAGGCTAAGAAAAAGGGCTAAACTTAGCTAGCACACGTTCACTAAGCCTGACCTAATGCTACTGCTTTTCCTATGCAAGACAGTTCCTTAGAGGCTTTAAATAAATAGAGCCTCTTTAGTGCAGGGATTGTCCAGATGTGCTATAATCACTCCCATGATCTAGTAATAGAAAACTCTGAATGCTGTGTAACTCTATTTCCAATTAACAGACTAGCGCTGCAGTCAAGAAATCTGCGTTTTCTATCACAATGCAAATTAATCTGTTAGAAGCTGCTAACTTTTCCATTTATCAAGTTACTCTTTGTAATCTCAGGTAGAAATTAATTTAACAAAGAACTATATTATAATTCCTGCATACCTAACTGCTAAATTAACACACAGGTTACAAAGTAACTTTGACATTCTGACAGCAATTTCATAATGCTCTACATAACCATTAGTGAAAAATACGAATGAGAGAGGAAGTGTTTCATGAATAGCTACTTTACATATCATACCAGTGGATTCATTGCCACAGTGTATTAAATTGGGTAGGATAACCAAGAAAGTAAAAACTACTTGCTATAAAAGTAGTTTTTAAAATCAGCAGAGAGTACCGTGCAGCACAGAGAATATACACAAAATGGAACTAGAACACACTGAGAAACTGGAACCTTGGAATCTTCTTTCCTGATGTTCCATCATCAGTTAGAAACAACTGGATTATGTCAGACTGAGCCCCAGGTCCCGAGACATGGAGACCAGAATCAAATGAAGCCTTCCTTCTGCAAAGCATTTCAACGTTAATGCCCTCTTGCCACTGCACTATGCATGGGATTGCCCTGGTCCCTAAAAAAGTGCATTTTGACTCTAAATTTCTTGAGGCAGAGTCATAATATAGTTAGATTATGGCAGGGTTGGATTTGTATCTTAGGCCCCTGCTACATTACATTATATTACACAATTAACAAGTTAATGATGCAACAAATTTAGACTGGCCACACATGTAAAGTAAGACGTGCTACAAATGCAAAGTAATTATGACAATTCTTCTTTGGCAATCCCCCACAGTTAAGGATGATTGTCTTATCTGTGTATCCAAAGATGGCTGATAGGGCCTATCCAGAATTGACAGACTCAACTATGGCTTGCATATATGTTTCTGTGTGGGGTGGGTGGCGCTGGATTCTTGATTTGGTCTGCAACATGCCAATTCTGCCATTCCTGCTTTTCCATCTCCTGTTGCTGTCGTGAGGTTTCAAAGTACAGAGATCCCAGCAGCAGCAGACTCTTCCTCCATTTGGGGTGGTCCTGGGTGACAGTCTCCCATGAGCTGACACTGATACTGCATTTTAAGTTAGCCTTTAGGACGTTCTTGAAGCACTTTCTGTGCCCTCCTCTTGAGCCTATGCCTTTGCTGAGCTGAGGGTATAAACTTGATTCGGGAGTCTGGGAACGTCCAGATGACATGGCCAGCCTAACAAAGTTTATGTTGGATGATCATCACCTCAGTACTCATGGTGTCTCCTTGCAGGAGGATGCTAACATTGGTGCATCTTCCTTCCCACTAGATTCAGATGATCTCCCACCTGCAGCATTGATGGAACTTCTCCAGCAACTTTAGATGTCTCCTGTATGTTGTCTAGGTCTCAGCTCCATACAGCAAGGTAGGGATTGTGACTGCTTGATAAACGATAAGCTTGGTTTCAGATTGGATGTTGCAATCTTCGAACACCCACTTCAGGTGCCCAAAGGCTACATTTGTGGCGATGCTGGATTTCTTTGTTGACATCAGCCTGAGTGATGGCTTCTGAGGCACAGGAAATACTCAGTGTTCTCCAGAGTCTCACCATGGATCTGGATTACTGGAGCTGGGGACTGATTCATTAGGAGCTTGCTGGTGGAGGACCTTAGTTCTTTGAATGTTAAGCGTCAGTCCTCCTTTCTTGTATGCCTCAGTAAAGATGTCAACGATTGCCTGAAGGTTGACTATTGAGCGAGCACACACTACGGCATCATCGGTGTATTGGAGCGCAATGACTGAGGTCAGGGTGGTTTTGTTTTTGGGTCACAGTCAGCTGAGATTAAACAATTTATCACCCATTTGGTAGTTTAGCTCCACTCTGGCTGGAAGCTTGTTGGTGGTCAGATGTAGCATCACAGCATGGGATATTGAGAAGTGTGTTGGAGCGACGACAGCCTTGCTTAACTTCCATTTTAACCTAGAAGGAATCTGTGATAGATCCATTACTGACAACCACAGCTCACATACCATCATGGAGCAGGCAGAGAATGGTGACAAATTTTGGTGGGCATCCATACTTCAGAAGGATCCTCCACCACACTTCTCAGCTGACACAATCAAAAGCTTTTATGAGGTCAAAGAACGCCATGTAGAGAGGCTTATGTTGTCTCCGGCATTTCTCCTGCAGCCAGTGAGCTATGAAGATTATATCAGTTGTGCGTGCCCTAAACCCACACAGATTTCAGGCGGAGCTCTTCAGCAAAGGTTCTCACAATGATCTTCTCTGTGGTGGACAGCAAGGTAATCCTTCTGTAGTTTCCACAGTTGGACTTGTTTTCCTTCTTGAAGACTGTCACAATCATGGCATCTCTGAGGTCTTGTAGATTTCCTAATCATTCCTAAGGACAACATCCTTAAGATGAGGGCATGAAGTGGTGATGTGAGCTCCTTGGCTCCTTGTTTGAAGATTTAAGTGGGGATTCCATCCACTTCATGTGCCTTGTTGTTTTTCACCTGCTTGATGGCTTTCCTTACTTCGTCAAAGGTTGAAGGGGTTCTGATTCTGATCATCTCTGACTGGGTGTTGCAGGATGGAGCTAAAAACACTTTCATCAACAGCAGAGTCTCAACTGAGATGATCTTCAGAATGCTCCTTCCAATGGGCATTGATAGCTCCCCTTTCCTTGATCAGGTTTTCTCCATCCTCAGGTCTCAAGGGGGTTAGCCCCCAGGTGCTTGGACCATCAATGGCTTTGGTGACAGTGAAGAAAACATGCTTATCATGCATTTCAGCAAGATGTTGAATCTTCTTATCCTTGTCTTCCCATTATTTGTTCTTCATATTGCAGGTCCTCCTTTGGACCTCTGCCTTGGCTCGTTTCAGATTTAATTTCTTTTGCTTGGGGTTGGTGTTGTTTTACCAAGCACAGGCGGCCTTGTGCCTGTGATCAATCAACTCTTGGATCTCCTGGGCATTCTCATCAAACCAGTCTTGATGTTTCCTGGTAGAGAATCCAAGCGTCTCTTCACAGGTGCTGATGATGGTAGCTTTGAGGGCACCCCACATGCTGCTGATATTCTCCCATTGCTACTGGGTCACCAAAGGGCTTGAAGAATATGCTGGAAAAGCTGTTTTCATGGAAGATGCCTGTGCATGACTTCCTTTACTGTGGAGAAGCTGCTGTACATCAGCTTTCACATGGCTCTTGACAGAACGGGACCTTGATCTAATGGCAAGGAGACCAAGGTGTCTGGAGGTATCACTCAGCTGCAGCCTTCGTCTGCCATCACAGCCACTGAGATACTAACATCATCCACCTGCTCTCTATTGAGGGCTTGTAGACCCATGACTCGGGACTGGGCAGACTTATTACAATGGCGACCTATACTCAACATGTCACAGCACCATCAAAGAATATATGTGGCTTTTAAGGAGGGAAACCACTGCCATCTGCTGATCTCACCACATCCTGGTGGTGCTGCCATTGCTTGGTCTGCAACTATTTATTTGTCAGAGTTACCCTACTTATTTCACAGCTAACCTTTCCTGAAGGCTGTTTCACTATCTGCCACCTGTGGATGTGCTGGGTAGTAGTAGAGCTCTGCCCCATAAATCACACAGTTAACTGATTAATAGTGCAATAAATTTAGACCAGCCATACATGCAAAGTAATAATCACACCATAAAAAAATCCAGCTGTAAAAAGAGCCAACCAGCTACAAAGTTAGTACTTGAAAATGGGTAACAACTCTATAGTTGCTTTCTATTCAGCTTCAAATTTCAATATGTAGCAGAGCTCTTATAGAACTAACTAAACCAGAGATGCAAAGTATAAGCAGTGGGCTTACTTCATCCAAGGCAGTCAGACAGTAATCCTGTTGCTTACAAAGGCTTATGCTATGCATCTCTGATTTACTTAGTCTATAAAGTGCAAATCTACCCTGCCTTCTGCCTAACTTCAGACTAACACAGCTAACTACCTGTCATAATTGGAACATATCTTTTGACTGTACAGAGTTTTGTAATTGTTATGACTGATAACAACTGTCTGTTACTATGAAGTCTGGGCAATAACTGTTTCATCCCACTCTTGCATCTTGGATCACATGAGAAAAGTGTAATGGAACTATGTTTAGCTATGGTTCCAAACCTCATAAGACAGAACCTTCAATGTTTTGTTACTAGAATTTCCAAATGGATTTGGCTATCTACACTGAAGAATCAACTGCTCATTAGGTTCTTTTTTTCATGTGGACATCTTTAAAAGTGACCAACAAGCCTGTACGGGGTGCATCTATATGTTCATTAATGCACTTTAGGTAATATGCATTAAATCTAGTACCCTCCATTGTGAGGTACTAGAAAAATGTGCATTATCTTATTTTAATGTGCATTATCTAAAGAGCATGTTTTTTTTGTGATGCTTTAATGTGTATTAAAATAGGCTAATGTGCATTAAAGCACATGTGTAGATGCATTGTTCTGAAAAATCCATTCCCTTTTAGAAATCTATGCTCAATATTCTGAAACTGACAACACATTTCTAATCAAATTCACCCTACTTAATTTAAAACTATACCTTTGATAGCCTATCAGGAGCACTGTTGAAATTCTTGGGCTTCCACAATTTTGGAAACAAAACCGAACATTGTGGGCATTTTTACATGTGCAAGTGCTGCAGCACCAGGCACTTTTAAAAGTGCTCGGCGCTGCATTGCTTGCAGTTATATAAGCAGCAAAACATGCATCGGTGCTGAGAAAATGGTGGTGGCACACTTCTGAACTAACACACATAGAAGATGTTTTAGTTCAAAAGTGCGCTGCTGCCATTTTTTGCGTGCAGACGTGCGTTTCACTGCTTATACAACTACACATGGTGCAGCGCAGTTTGTATCAGCTTGCATGCAGAGCAGACTTGATTAATCGAGCCTATTCTGAAGCAGTGGATCTCTGGCGCATTGTGGGACAAAAAGGTACGTCTATAAATGCCCTATGTTTTATTTCCTGGGTAAACAGGTGAAAAGTAACAAGCACCACAAGCAATTTTAAGAACAATTTAAAGGATCATCTTGTTCCTCATACTTGTGTAACATTTGGGCTGTTGGTCTGAACAAATGGGCAAGAAACGAGAGAAAAGCATTCTGAGATCAAACTCATTTCCAGGCGAATTGGCTGAAGAGACATATTATTCTTCCCTTTTTGTGGTAGATTTGAATTAGAATCTATTTCAGCTTTGCTTGGGAGTGTGGGTGTGAATATCTTTCTGGCACGTGAGGATGGGAATGAACAATTCCAATTCTTTTCCCTTTGGAAAGAATCGGACAACTATTTGTTGAGCAGTGATAACATGCTCAGAGACAGCAAAGAGCAAGCTGGCAGTTACCTCACTGGGGTACTGCATGTCCATTTGAATGCGCACACCCCATACATAGAGATTTTTTTTCTTTTGATAAAAAGCAGACTAAGCCAACAAAACAAAAAGCACAGTAAAGGCAAACAAACTCCACTGATCAGCCAAGCAATTGTTCTGGGAAAGAATCAAACTAAGGGAGTCCAAGTCAGGTTTGTTAAAAAAAAAAATCTCTATGTATGGGGTGTGCGCATTCAAATGGACATGCAGTACCCCAGTGAGGTAACTGCCAGCTTGCTCTTTGCTGTCTCTGAGCATGTTATCACTGCTCAACAAATAGTTGTCCGATTCTTTCCAAAGGGAAAAGAATTGGAATTGTTCATTCCCATCCTCACGTGCCAGAAAGATATTCACACCCACACTCCCAAG
>NW_017729032.1:142718034-142727210 GCF_001723915.1 Gavialis gangeticus
TTAAAAAAAAAAAAAAAAAAGGTAAAGCGTGACAATTACGTGACAGGGTGGGAAAATTAAACAGCTGAAGTTGACTCCTTAACCTTGAGAACAATTTACTTGTATGCTACTGAAGCAGTGCTTAGAAAAATGTATTTTGACATCTTACTTGCTTGCAATAAGGTCTTAGGAATTTGTGCACTGAATATTAAGTGAATTCCAGAAGTCAGAGCCTCTGCCTACAGGTAAAAGGCACTTTTATTCTCTATGTTCAGCAACTTCCTTGTTTTCCTTTAAGGAGTTCTACACTATTAAGCAGTATATGACAAATGTCGGTTTCACATTGGCACTTCTGAATTACAGAACAAAGAAAACGTCTTTCCCAAGATAAGTCAGATATGTCTGTAGCTATGGAGGAAGGAGATGCTGTCAGGCAGGTAACTACAGCAAAGTACCATCTGCCCCTACCATCTTACCTGCATGAACTATTACCATCAACTTTCTTTACTGTTAGTTTAAGAGTCCTTTACAACAGCAGCCAGCAGGCCGAACAAGAAAAGACAGAAAAAAAATCAGACAGGAGCAAAAGAAAGACAGAGGCAGAAAGGTCATGTTTATGAGGGGGCAAAGTTACAAATCATACATTTATTTTCAAAATCAAAAGAATGATAGTGTACAAACTTAAAATGGAGAAGCTGACTTCTAGGGATACTACTTTGTCACACATGTGATATGAGCTGTTTGGATCAACCAGAAGTGGTAGTCACCTTTCAACATTTAATAGTAGTCAGCAATTCAATTACAAACCTAATCTTATTTACTTTTTAGTGATGGGAGTCACAACATTAACTTTATTTTAAATGAAGGATTTGGTTCATGTTTATCCAGCACTAACCATGGTAATTAAACTCCACTGATGCTTTTGCACACAGATTTTATAGCACATATGAAATTAAAATATTAACACGCATGAAAGGATGTTAACATAAGATAGCAGCCACAAAGGCAAAGGTAGCAATACAGCAATGGAGTCAGGGGTCAGGGAAGAACTAGTGCCTCACAATGGCATTAAAAAAGCAGAAATAGAAATATTTCTAATCTGGAGATATTCTTACCCTTCTTTAAGAAGTATGGGTTGCTCTATACTCTTGTGGTCTCTCCTTCCAGAAGATGAAATCAAATCTAGGAACTTGAAAATGGACAAAGTGTGCAGATAAAGTAATTCAGCAACACAAGCCAGAATTTACTGTTTCATACACATATTATTGTGATAGCATTAAAAAAAAGACTACAGCACAATGTGGGAATCTGCAAAGGTTTCCTGGCCTGCAAACTAAAAACAACAAATGGAAGAATGTTCCTAACCGCAAAATGTACACACATGTACTCTTATCTCTTCTTTATGCTTTTGCTTGATTACTCACCATCCTTTATTTCCTCTTGGACCAGACTGTGCTCAGTACAGGGTTGCAGGGAACACAGAATGTGCACATATATTAATATCTAAGCTACAGCAAACTGACTTTTATACATTGATTTTTAGGAACACCAATTCTAACAGTTACTACATAACATTTATGATTCTAAATATCAGCTTGAATAACCTAATAAAATAGTCTATGGATTGACTTATATTTACTTACATTCTTTACTGCATCTGCATATTTTTGTTCATTAAAATAGTCATAAAAAATAGCCATGTAGGACTCCTTGAAGCTGGCCTGAAATGGAACCAACAGTCAATACATCATACGGTACTACCTATAACCACAGTGCCATCAGCAGAAGAAAATAAGAGTGAAACAATCACCATTTTTTACTATATTCAAAAAGAAAAAGAGCCTGAAGCTACTCTCAGGCTGCTTGGATGCACATTCTGTACTTCCCAGGAACCTCTTAGGCCAGTGGTTTTCAATCTTTTTTCATTTGCAGACCCTTAAAAAACTGTGAATGGAGGTGTGGAGCCCTTTGAATTGTAAGTGTGGGTATTCACATATTTTTTTTATTGTCATCTTTCACAGACCATAGGTTGAAGACCACCGTCTTAGACAAAAGTAAGCTATACTACTGCAAAAGTCCAAGTTAGCATTCCAAACGCTGACTCAATTCACTCTATTTGCCATTCGCATTCTGTACAAGCTTCAAATCTTCTTTCTGATCATGTTTCCAAAATAAACAGGCAAAACTACCAGAAACCCTGGAATCTGATAGGCTCAAGGGATTTGTAAACCTCTAAAATTCTCATAAAAGGTTGCTCAGTGAATCCAGACTAGTCAGGAATGACTGAAAAGCCATCACCTGATAACTATTTGATTTCTATTGGAGAGATGTCCATAGCAAAACCACCATCCACTATCACCACTAACTGGCAGAACTGGATAGACATACAAAGTATACTAGCTTTCACCATTAGTGATGGTTTCTTGAGCTTAGAATTTAAATATACCGCTGAGGCAGTGTGGAAAATCCTGCAGAACAACTACTTAGTGCTATACCTCGTTTTCCACGGGCTAAGAACCTTAAACACTACATTTTCCCCAAAAATATTTGAAGCAAAGGCTTACAATAAGACTCTGCTCTAGGAATATATAACTTATTTTTATTAACACATAGTTCATATGAATATAACCTTAAGTTTTTGCCATCAGTTAACAAGTAGGTTAAGTCATGTCTAGGCCACGGGTGCTCAACCTCCAGCCTCTGGGCCAAATGCCACCTGTGGAGCTCTGGTGTCTGGCCTGTGGGGCTCTCTAAGGGTCAGGAAATTTGGCAGCTGGGAATGATGGTAATTAATATTGTGACCCTTATCCACTGCCCAAATCCCAAGCCCCACACAGTGGGTTGGACCCTGCCCAGCAAAGCCACGCTCCCTTCCCTGCCGTACCTGGTTGGGATCACACCTCTTCCCTTCTCCCCCACCCCGGACCCTAAGAGCCTGGATTGGGCCTGGCTGTTCCTGTCCCTCTGCACAGAGGCAGATGGGTCCCTACAGCACCCACTCCAGCAATCAGATTGGATCCATCAGGCAGAAACCTGCCCACTAAAGGACTGGGTACTGCCCATCCAGCCCACTAGCCAATAAAGTCAAGCACCACTGCTCTAGCCTTACTGAATATCCGCTTGTTCAAGTTCAGCCCTATACAATCACTCCAACTGTTTAATTGCAACAATGACGCAACCACCTGCTTAAAAGGAAAAAAAAAAAAGGAAATGAATATAGACTTTCATCAAATTAACCCTAACTGAGAAAGAAACTGAAACACTTACAGATTTAGATTTGGATAAACTGCCCAGTGTTTGTATGGTCTTAGAAATGAGCGTCAAAGTCCTAGAGGTCTGAGGATCCTATGAAGGGGAGAATAGTATAAGACAAAGGACACAAAAAACCCCCACACTCATCGGATAGTCTCTATTCCTCTTAAATAAATATTAACATAAATTTAAAGATATGCCAATGCACACTCTTCATATCATACCGATGCTCACAGCCCTTGGTTGTTCTGAAGAGCTGATAAGTTTCCATACCTCAAAGTGAACATTTAGAACCGATTGTTTTTTACGAACAGTAAAAATGAAGGATTCTGAGACTTCATTTTCAAACCATCTCAGAATGCTTTTGAAATAATCCAATATATTGAGGGCAGAGGTCATTAGGTGTGTGAGTCAGGCAGAACGTGTGGTATGGTAGCACCTTTAGAGACTAATGGGTTCAGAGAAGCATGAGTTTTCATAGGGAACCTACTTTGGTAAATGCTACTCTCTAAGGTGCCACCCAGTACTGCCCAATTCAATACTGATGCAGGACAACTGAAAATGGAGCAGGAGCTACCCTCTCATCAGCAGCTGAGAATGAATTGGGCATACTGTAGACCATGCTTAAATTAAGAGAAGGAGTCTGGCCACAGGGCTGTGTGCTAATATCCAGCCCATGTGGAAACTGTGATGAAACTTATTAAATGGAGGGGGAAGAGTTGCACATATAAATAAAATGTACTTCATTTTTAAGGCAACTAACATGGTGAAACCCCTGTTTTGGTACAAACAAGCAAAGAATGAAGCAGTACAATTTCAGCTTGTGTAGCACTTGACAGAATGGTGGCCCCTTCATTTCACACATGAATCTTTTGCTTGCCAGAGCTCAACACCAGCAAAAAAACCCACAATCTTGCATATGTTACAGGACCCTGAACCTGCTGGCAAACAGGAAGAAGCTAAATAGTACCCAAGGGCTAGTTTATACTAAGGAGCATCTTTCAAAGTAGGTTCTCAAACAACATAAGCTAAGCCACAAAAACCTCACTCTTCCATTGGTGTATCTGTGTCCACATAGTGAAGTTGCCAGTGGGTGCGTCTACACATGCGCCTGACTTCATAGTTGTTACTGCGCAGTCATTTAGTATGTGCTTTAGCTTGTCTTAGTGCTAAATGATGATGTAGTAACTGGCATTACTGCGCAGTCCCAGGGGTGCACAGGTCACTTCTGACCCTACTGCACAGTAGCATCAGCATCACGGTTCATGTCCACTGATGCTATGTCACCATAGCAATGAGCTATGTTGCCATAACTCATTACTACAGCGATGTAGTGTCTTGTGTAGATGCACCCAGTATAGCTAAGTTGGCTAGGCACATGATAAAACCATACCCCCTACCCAATGCCATCTTTGTTGTATAGATGTGGCCTAAAACAAGAGCCTTTACTGGAGCTAAACTACAGAAATTACCCCCATGAGAGATGAGAATGACCACAGGGCTCACCACATTCAAAACTAAACAAAAACCTCATTTCAAACTCCAGTCTAAGCTTTTTACATACCCAGTCACCCAACATAATCTACTCATATGCAAAACAAATATATAACAAACTTCTAGACTATATCAAGCTGTTCCTCCTGAAGGCTGTAAATAAGTAATTAGTAGAATACATGGCAGAGGCTCTTCCTATGGCAAATGGTCTACATAAATACCTAGATAAGTAAATACAGTACTTACTGGATGGTGTGGTGTAAGTTGAAAGAGATTTGGGGAAAGAATTGCAGGAGCAAAGAACCTCAGGAAAATAAAGCTGCTAACAGCTGTGTACCTTACATCTAGGTCACCTATAACAGAGACAACCCCACTCATTATCTCAATAGATACTTTACAGAGAACTTTCAGTGCTAATGTCAGAAATGCTTTCAGAGAGTTAGTGTGTAGATATCTATTTATTCATAAATTATGGGATAATCAGATAAAGGAGGACATTTGGAGCCAAATATCAGCTGTTGATAAAGCAATGAAAAAAAACCAAGGTGAAGGCTACCTCCCTATATGAGAATGCAGGATTTATGACATGGATTGTCTACGGAAAACTAGTCTCCTTGTGCAGGAAAGTCATATTGAAATGTGATATCTGAATTAATCAGCCAAAGTATATGGATAATTTTCATAGATCATAAGCAGCTCAGTCCAGAGACTGCCTCTCAATAACAATGTGGGGCACTTAGCACAAACCTAAGAATAGTGCACTGAACGGATAAAGAGCATAATATGCCAATCAATGAAATGTTGTTGAGATTCTTCTATTCTGAAAGTGACTATGTAAAAATAGCACACTTATGCAAAGGATGTGCTCTTTGTACACATGCAGTCAAATTTGTCTACTTTAATGAAAAAAATAAAGGGGTTTGGCTTTATGTTGTGTTTGTTCCTGCAGAGGGAAGAGAGTAGAATAGATTCTATTTCTTTTTGTGTCTCATCAACAAAATGTACTGAGCTACAGCTGTGCAAATCTACTGTTGGGCTTGTACTGATGTCAGGAATTTAAAATTTGGCCTTTATTATAGGTTCATGTAGAAATAGAAAAGAATGCAGCTGAAGTGTCAGATTTTATGAGTTTCCAGAGCTAGCTGTTTCAAAATTATTTGTCCCTGAAAACAGCTGCTACACACGTATGCATCTCTACTTGCCATTTTACCACATCATGTTTCAGAGCAGAACAACACTGAAGGAAGATCTGGTACATCATTAAAAGTCTTGCTATTTGTGCATCGAGGAAAATACCTTATGGCTGCACGCACCCTAAATGGCATCAGGTGTGAAATGTATTTTTAACCACTTCCACCTGTGACAGTAAATAATAATTCTTGAAAATCATCTAAAGTAAAGTTTGAAAAGCTAGACTGAAACTCACCTTGAAAACGTTTGGCAGCTGATTCTCTCAGTGAAAAGAAAATATCACACATCACCGTAGGACAGCTTACACCAGATTTCGTAATAACAGTAAAAATGCGGTCAACATACTGCCTCAGATTTTCCTGAAACAGTGAACATGTGCATTAAACTGATTTTTTTTAAATGAATTGTTTTCCTTCCATAAAAAGCAAGGCTACTTCATTTTTCTAGTGGCATATGCATTTTTTTTTGGTAACAGAAGACAGACCAATCTGCAGTGGATACCCTCCTTGATCAGGCATTCCACAAAGTAGAGGGCTGAAAGTACAGTGTTATTACTACCCACAAATATGGATATCAAGTAAAACTGTATTCTGAAAAGCATGTAATTATGTTTTTGTAAAATAAAATTATCTTGCTGGAACCATTGGTTAAGGGGTCCATTCTTCTACTGTTACACTGCACATCCATTTAGTCAAGTGGTATACCAACAAGCTGTGTACTTCTTTGCTTGTTTTACATTTTATAAATATCACACCTCAGACTATCACAACTGCTATAACAGCCATAGGAGAAGCACTCGCATCACAGCCCTGTCAGATTCTAACAGATCTGCAAATCCTGCTAAATATCCTTCATCAACAATCTCAGACAGGACACAAGAGGAGGAGGAAAAAAAAGGATTTCAGCACTGCATCTTATAGCTAACCATGGAGCTGATATACGATACACTCACATGCATTTCTATCAGATTAAAAGTGTCCAGTGTTAACCAAAGTCTGAAAGCCTCCCTGGCAACTCCAAATATGTGAGGACCCCAGTGAGAAAGAACATCAACTATCACAAGCCTACCCTGTTATTTTCCAGATTTTCACCATCTTTTAATTTCACAGGATCAATTTCACAAGGCTTATGGACCTGGCAGATCTAAAATAAAACACATAATGAACAATTAATATACTAGTTCTCCTCTGAAGGTAAAAATCCTGTAACAGATTATTTAAAAAGGTAGTTATCTTGGGTAAAGAGCAGTATCCAAACTTTATATTAGATTTTTTTTCTTTTGGTAAAACTTCACATGTAAGCTATTTATTATTTTTAATTTTTCCAAACTCTTCCATTATATTTTTTCTGCAATATTTTTCTACATCTAACACGAAGGAGGTTTTTCTTCAACCCCTCCCAATTCATTTAAGAAAACACATCATGCACCAAAAAGAAAGTATTGTAAAACTACTCTTAGGGAAAATATTTCTTGATGTGACATCACAGTTAACAGCTGAACTAAGAAAGTGCTAAATCATTTACAAGGAAGTATGTGGTCCAAATAGTTGTTTAATTACAGCAATGGAAGAAACTGCAATACTGGACTGGAGAGATAATAGCACACTGCCACACTTCAAGCTGTCACATATGCAGTAATCTAGGATTAATCATATTCATTTAAAAACTACAGGATGACATGTGTTCTTCATGGATTTCCGGCTACTTTCTGATGTGATGTTTTGACTTTTGTAGGTTTTTATTTTTTTTCCCCCAGAACATAAGCAGTAGGTTTTATAAGACAGGAAACTTGTTTTTAGACCTAGTTAAAATGAATTTTTTTTTGTCTGTCTTTAAAGCTAGTTGACTGTTCATGAACTGGGTGAATCACTGGATAAGTAAATGTTGCAAGGCTTTCATGTAAAAACATGAACACTAGCTGGACAAAGCAATTTTAAAATGGCAAGAAGCAAACAATACCTACTCCTAGGCAGCCTCTGAGGCTGAAATTTTATCAAACAATCTTTCTTGCTCTTACCTCATCTATAATTGGCTTTAGTGTAACTTGAAGATAATGCATCCCTGCCAGCTTCATTGTCTCATCAATGCACTTGGAAGTTAATGAATTTCCTCTGAAAATGGTGTTTGGGTCTCTGGAAAGGAACAATTTTCTATAATTTAGTCTTTCTCTAACAAAATAACCAGTGTATGGAAATAAAAGCAGCAATGAAAGGTGATTAAAAGCTGGGGGGGCGTTTAATGAGCAAGTGTATATTCTTTTGACCGTGGCCTAAGGGCTGCCATTAAATGCATTATGTTTGGTATAATCCCACATTGGAACAGGGGAGGGAAGAGTGGAAGCAATCAACATGAGATTGTCAAGGACTGAAGATTTTGTCAACAATTCCTTATTTGTATTAAGATAGTTTGAAAAAGCCGTATTGCACTACACATACACATGTAAAAACACAGACCCTGCCCAAAGGGTCTTATAATTCAAATGAAAAAAAATGTGCGTGGGGGAAGAATATCTGTGTTGTCATGCACTACCTGCCAGCTTTTCCCACACAAAAGTATTTGTGGGGCTAGGCAATAATCAGTCTGAATGATGTAAGTGACCTTTTGTAGCTGAACTACACTTATCCTATGATTTGCCTATTGTCTGCTACATATACCATAATTCCCATGGAGGTGGGACCTTATGACTCATGTAGAATCCCATTCCCTTTCATAAAAATCATTGATGAAGTTTCGTTTACAGGTCTGGATACATAAAAAGAGCAGAGGATTGGCTATGTTTGTTAAACCTAGTTGCACAGCTGCAGTACACTGGTTTGTGCATCAGGTCGAAAGACAAGCATCTTCACCTTTTAAGTCAATCTTATTGTTAAAAAGGTGATTAAGGAAGACTTCCTGGACATGGGAGAAAGCAACTGTTACATTAAATCACTATTTACATAGACACAACTACATTTGTCTTTTGGGGCTGCTTTCTACACCTTCCCTTTGTGGCTTCTTAGTACCTCTTCTACTTTGTGGAGGCCTTATTACAACCCTTTTGATATATTGCTTGCAACACTGATAAACAGTCTGGTCACCTGGGGTTGAATGATGAACAGTGAAGGAAGCCACAAATACCACTCCCAAACCTGTGAACAATTTCTGTGGGGCTCTTTGCTCAACCGTTTTTTTTTTCAGCAAGACTTGTCAACCCTCCCAAAGTAGCAGGTTTTTATACACAGAAACTAGAACATTTCCCCTAAAAAAAAAAAAAAAAAAAA
>NW_017729032.1:142727375-142736044 GCF_001723915.1 Gavialis gangeticus
TAAAAATGTCTTACTCAAAAAAAAAAAAAAAGTAGTAATACAGTAGCTCACAACCCTATGTGCATTCAAACAATTCAGCAAGAAACCACTAAAACTTCCACTTCAAAAGCATGATTTTCATTCTGTTGTTTCTCAAGTTTCTTTTTTTGCACTAGAATTTCTGAGAATGCAAATAATTTCAGGTCAATTTTCTGCTCTCTATTATTTGCAAAGGCAATTTAAACCAGTTATGTATTTGCACTTCCAACTACTTCTTCTGCATCTAAATTACTTAAATGATACCTGCCTGTGACATGCAAAATAGGGCCTGTAGTCTCTTGCTTACTCTCTCTCACACACAATAACATGTCTATTCAGCTTCTGATACATTACTGTAATAGCAACCATTTACAGAAAGGAAGTTTATGATGAGCTACTTTTCCAACTCCATTGTTCAGGGGGGGTTTTTTTGTTAGTTTTGAAAATGAATGCTCTGCCTGCCTCGAACAGGTAAATGACAGATGGAGAAAAGCAAACTTCCTCAGTGTCTATACATTGGTACCTCAAACTCACCCACAGCTTGGAAGGACTATACCTACAGGAGAGAGAGTATTTCAGTCTCTGGCTTCTCTGAAATGTCTGTTCACTCAAAGTCTTAACTTTGTACTGTCTGTGGTGATTGCTACCTTAAATCAGAATCCCCAAGGCAATGGATCAAGACCATCTGCTGTACAGACAAAAGCAACCAAAGGGCTATAACTTCCTCTCAGAGGCTAGAGATAGAAATTACACATAAACAGGTAGAAGCGATCAGAAATTGGTTCAAATCTGTAACACAACAGAAGTTCAGTGCACATAAACCACTTTCAAACTGGCAAAAACCAGTTTAAGATAAACTTGGATGGATGCAGTATCAGTCTTCGTTGATTTAGATTAAATTGGTTTACTGAACTTCTGTCCCAGATCTCTTTCAGATTCAAGTGAGCTCACAGTCTCCCAGCATCCCATGATGCTTTGCACCCCCCTGCAAGCCCCTCCACTCCCTTGTAGGATGGGCAGGCTAGCCTTGATCCAACCTGTCTGCTCCAGCCCAGCAGGGAGGTATGCTCTAGTATCCTGTTACTTCTGGCTTGGGCCACTGCTGGCACATGACTGCATTTCTGGAATCAAAAGTTAATATGTGTTCACTTGCTTATCGGTTCAATCTATGCAGCTCAGACTAACCTGCAAAGATTGAACTGATTCAGCTTTGGTCTTTCTGACCATCTGTACTTAGCTATAATCTACACGGTCTGGATATGACATACTACCATGAAAATCTAGCAGCAAACCATTATTCAAGATAGGAATTCAGAAGTGACTGGTAAAAAAGAGTGAACCTATTTTCCACAAGTGTCACAATCAACTTAGTCCTTTGCTGCTCAGTCTTCCATTTGGAAAAATGAATGTCCCAAGATGCCTTAAATTTCAGTATCCATATGATTAGAGAGAAAATGGCCTTTGTTGGCAAATACTTTTATTCTGAAAGAGACGGTTCTTTAAAATCCTGCAAAGCTGAACTGATTTCACATGAACTACTGAGAACACTGTAGGAAGACAAGGTTCTTTGGGTAGATGTGATATCTTTTATTAGACCAACTAAACAGTTGGAAAAATTGTTCTTTGCATGCTTTTGGGCACAAACACCCTCCTTCAGGCATAGGAAAAGTCTGTTGGTGTTTGTGTACTTTCTTGGGTAGAATAGAAGCCAAAATGCAAAATACAGGTCTGTCGAAATGCAAATGCGTGTCAGTGAGGTTCAAAGGGAATGGGAAACAATAAGTGTGAAAAGGCATTTGGAGGGAGGGAGAGGGAAAGGGGAGAAGGTGATAAAATGTAGCAGGTAAAATGCATACAGGTTACCTGGGTTTATCAGACTGCAGACACGTTATAATGTGCCCACAGTGTGTCACAAGCACCAACAGACTTTCCTTATGCCTGAAGAAGGGTGTTTGTGCCTGAAAGCTTGCAAAGAACAATTTGTCTAACTATTTAGTTGGTCTAATAAAAGACATTGCATCTACCCAAAGAACCTTGTCTGCCTATGTCCTTAGATCAGCACAGCTACAGCCAACAACTCTGAGAACACTACAGGATTTCAGAATTATTATTATTGCCAAGTCAGGGAGCAAGACCTCAAAAGGTGAGAAGCTGTACATGCACAGGACAAAGTGATGGTCCCTCCTCCATAGAGCCTACAAGCTAAAACCAAGTGACCTAACAAATATCCAGTCTTTTTCATATGCATCACGGAAAAGGAAAGTTCTAAGAAGCAGCATGAGGTACCTTTGCAGGGGATTACAGGAAGTTCTAGTGACACTTTAACTCACCTGGTTCTTCAAGGCAGGAGTCATCTTTTTGTTACAGCTGCACAAAGTTATACCAAGTGCCCCAGGTTCTTGACTAGGGCCTTTAACTACTACTACAATGCAAATAATAAATAATGATAGTATTTAAAATGCTTTCATAAACCGAGTGGAATTCTGGCAACAAGTAGTATTTTATTGTGTGCAGGAAATATTAATATGCCATTTGTTTGTACTTACTGAGTCCTCTTCACTTCAGCATTTGCAATTGCACTGATGAAAGGTACTATTCTGCCATAGTGTAAAAAAAGCCTGACCAAAGGTATGGCTGCTTCCTGTTTTTCTCTGCAAACTTCACCCAACACATGTGCAGCAGATGCTGAAACAGGCTGAACAATGGAGAAAAAACAAAAACTTTGTGATGTGTTTCTATAACTACCGCCCCTTATTGACAAACTTCCTTTTTCACAAACTCCTTAATAGAGCCATACATATTAATGGCAGCAACCAGTTACATAAATATATCTGAGAGAGGCCTACATGTTAATTTTCAGTTACTTTTTGTTGTAAGTTTTGATCACAAGAGGGCAGCAATTTAAAAATGATTACAATACAGTCCCTTTTTTCCTCTATCTCTATTGTTAGTTCATTTCCCTGACTATCACAGCTGCTTGTGAAATACTAAGGATAAAAATCTAAATCTTTGTCTACATTTTAACTGCTGTCAAATGAAATAGAGTTTTCTCTTGGAAAAGATGAACTAGTATAACTGCTAAAAGTATTTTGGACCATTTGAACAGACATATGGCCGAGTCCATTCAACATTTTGGAATTAGTATGAAAAAACCCACACAGAATAAGAATTCCTACCTATACGCAAGCATGTTCCTTCACAGTTAATGAAACTAGTCATTTGAACCCAAGCTTATTTTGCCTTTTCAAATGTAGAATTAGAAAAGCTCTACAGAGCTTGTGGGCTCATAATCACTGCTACTACTGGGTGTGTCTTTACTTACCATCAGTGCATGGAGATAATGATCTTTTTCTGTCTGGACGAAAAACAAGCATGAAAACGACACAGCTTTGAATCTCTTGTGGCAAAACAAGCAGTGGGAACTCTGTAAGTTCACTTATGATACCCACAATTGTAAAATGAGAAATATTTATGGGTCTTTGAGGGCAAATAGGTAAAATAGCATGCAGCAATGAGCAAAGTTTACCTCAACATCTGCAGATTTTAACAGGAGGTCTCTAAGTGGGTTGTAATAGTCTGAGGAAAACACATGATCTTCAGTGTAAACCACATTTAACCTTAAAGAACCAAGATCATCAGTTTTCAGTGACTTGTTGCCATTGTCTCTGGGCTGCAGAAAATACCTGACAGACAAAATAAAAAGTTTCTCTTGAAACAGAAAATATATGTTTAAATGCTATAAATGTATATACATACATATAACATATACAAAATGTATTGTAGAGAACACACATGGCATTCCTAAACATAGCGACTTTCTGAAGTTCTGAATTAGGTTTCCCACAAAGATCCCCAGGTCATTTTACATGCTGTAACAGAGAAAGGTCTGATCACAACGTTTCACAGACAATATTACATCTGATATAGCAATAAAACTAAGTCTCTGCTGCTGAGTACAGTACATAACATCATTAAATTCAGTACATTAAAATTCTCACCTGGTTTACGTACATATACACAATCCCAAGCCAAAATCTCAAATCATACCATCAGAACTATGCCTTATGTGTTTCTGTCCTGATAGTTTGGTAACTGAAAATTTTGGCTTGGGCGTTTGTTTTTTTGAAACCAGAAGAAAATATGTACACAAATTAAATTTTGTTGTATTGCAATAGTAATTTTGTAGTACACAGACAGCACATGCTTTACTAGAAACAGTTCAGTTTCTATGCTCCATAAAGTAAAGCAAATATAAGTACCATGCTTCATATGAGCTGGATTGCCGGAGGAATTTTAAAGGAAGTCTCAGTTCTCCTAGGAACTCATCTCCAAACTTCAAGTTACTGGCATTCCAAAGATCAACTCTGTTATAAAACAAAATCAATAATTTAGAACCTCATATCCTGAAACTAAGGGGAAAAACAGCTGTTACCCATTTCAGATAGATACGTATTTTTCCCAACAACTCTCAGGAGACTAAAAATAATTCTAAAACCCATTACACCAGTTTCCAAGGAGCCAAAGATGACCTTAGACTTCTGGAGTCTGTTAATTCATCACCATGAAAATCAATACATAGAGACCTACAATAGCTTTTCCTCATCCATTTTGCTTACATCAAGTTTTACACTTGCAAAAGCAGAAGAGGCTTCTAGTTCACAGGTGTAGCCTCACCTTGCCAAGGTGTCAGAAACCATAGCTCTGGAATCAAGCTCCAAAATCAGACTACTGATTTCTTTGCACCCGAGGCACATTTTTGGTGTTTTTAACTGGCTTACCCTAGTTTAAATACACTATGTACTTGATCTGGCATTTATTCAGACTCAGGTTTTGGGCCTTAAAAAAGAAAAAAGGTATCCATATGAGCCACTATAAATGCCCTGCAAAGATATGTGAATCTCCCATTGGATATAAGAGTTAAATCCAACATCAAAATGCTCATCCTGAAATATAGACAAGCACCTAGTTAGCAATCTGTTATGTCAGTAGTTACCAGGCATTTGTTAATTTAAACTGTAAGCTAGGAGTACTCAACCTTTGGCCTGCTGCCTTGTGTCATTTGGCCTGTGGGATTCCCCACGGGTCTGGAAATTTGGCAGCGGGGGAGCAGTAGCACTCCCATTGCCAACTTTTTGATCCATGGGGAGTCCTGGGCCCTGTGCACTGGATCTGGCACCTGATCCCACAGCATATAGGGTTGAGCAGGGGCAGCACAAGGACCTGTTGGCCAATCCTGGCATGCTGGGGAAGGAGTGGGCAGTGCCTCCAGAGGCCCCAGTCCCAGGCATCCAGCCTGGTGCACAGGGGTGGGGCTAGGCCTCCAAGGACCAATTCTGGTGCACTGGGGCAGGAAGGGGTGATGCAGGACCCCCCAGGACTGAATCCCACCACATTCAGGGGGGGAAGAGGAGGTGCCAGGCCCCTGGATACCAATTCTGACATCAGGGGGCAGTGCTGGGGCACAAGCCCCTCCCCACTTACTGGCCTGCAGGGCCAAAAGGTTGAGTACCATGGCTCTAAACAGTTGGGACTCTTGTGCTTTTACTTTCATCATGGATATCAATTTCAATAACTTTACCATTTTAGCAGATATATGTTGATATTTCAATGTAAGAAGGTGACAGAGCCTACATGTGTAAACACATCAAGCATGGTGCCATCTGCAAGCCTTCAAGCTGTTGATATCAGTACTTACAAGTAGTATCAATAATCCCCAACCATCAGCTTGAAAAAGTGAGTGGAATAGAGTGCAAATACAACAGCATTGCCCACCTTGAAAAGCAAACCTCACTTAGTGAGATTAAACCAACCAGTAAGCCATGGATAGTCACACAATGAATCATCAAAAGCCTATACATCTTTCATGTCTATTTCCTTATCTTTGAGGAAACATTTGTCTGCATTTCCCCAAACCTAGAAGAATGTGCTTCATTTTTGGTAAACTCTGGTATAAGAGAAAAACAATACATTAAATATGTGGGGAAAGCAGATTTTAAATAATGAGGAGGTAGAGTTTTAAATTTCCGCTGAATGTTGCCAAGGCACAGAAATGATGGGACTGGATCATTTTGGCATTCTAGCTCCAACAAGAACCAGTACTAGACTCAGATTATAAAGCCGGAAGCCGCAGTAACAGGTGTCATAGACAAATCTCCACCACCTTTCATATGAGGGAAGGTTTCTTCTTAGTATTCGGAAGTTTGTGGTTGGAACATCTTGAAGTATAAGGGCCAATATTCCTTTAAAATGTTTATCCTAGCTAGCATCATGCCTTTATGTCTCACACTCCATGTATTTATTTTTTATTAGCAGTTAACCATCCTTTCCCTCTGCAAGCTCTTTTGGAGCAGTTACTAGCTTTTGAGAGCCTACCAGAGTTCGCTGACATTTTCCTAATTCAATATTTTGAGAAAATTGTTGATAGTGTGGGGGGAAAAATAAAAAAATTTAACCTAATTTTTTTTCCTCCTCTCACTTCTTGAGCAAGTTTACTCTTGGCACAATGGGGATCTGAATGAGCTCAGCATGACTACAGTGGTATCATTAAATACTAATACAAAATGGCCAAAAACAAGTTAAGAAAGGGACTTATTCAGCTTTGCAGGGGCTAATTCACTGTTTATACATGGTCCAAAGCTTGATTTTACAAATTATTTGCTGTAACTGACTTTTCCTTTTGTTCCTACTCTATGTGAATGCTAGGAAAATGCTTTCCACTACTAAAACTTTCATGTTTTTATGGGGAAAGCATGCACTAAATGTAGTTGCTGCAGATTAGCTTGCTCAAAACTGAGGAGATCCTGCAAGAGTGGATGTCCAACAGTGAAACTAGGCAGTCGACGAGCCTTAATTTTAGCACATGCAACAATTTTAAACTTTGCCTTTGGACATGTGCCTGGAGAATGAAAGATACTTTACACACAACAATCAAAGAAATTGACTCTATGTGCTTCACATTTATTGGCTCAATGTTTAAAAAACACAACAACACATCAAGTAACAGCTTAAATTTTGCACTGCATTTTGAGGGCCACACTTCTACAAGAATGTCCCTTTCTTCACAGTGAAAATACAAGGTGTGTGGGTGAAATCATATGTGAAAAGAACATCTGGTACTAATGTAATTATATACCCTAGTCGGCAACTTCCTACACCCACTCTAAATTAGAACTTTTTCATATAGTTAGAAATAATATATAGCAGGAACTCAAATTCAGACAGAGACCACAGAAGGGAAGATTTCACAAAACGTTTAGGTAAACGTAAGCTACAAGATCCAGGGTATGCTGACAGAAGACATCAATGGCAAACTAAACAAAGGACTGGAGAGACTCAAGGGGGTGTGAAGGAGAGACTAAAACAAAAGTGTTCTGTCCTGCAAGGGGAAAAAAACTTAAGAAGTTTGCCCAACCAGAACTAACCCTTTATCTGCTTTCATTATTTTTTTAAATGTTGATTTTTTTGCCAGATGTTTCATAAATCTCTCCACACAGTATTTCTTCCTCAGAGCTTATGAATGGTCATGTGTTGGTCTTAGGAACAGTAAAAAGAATCTTTTTAACCACTGTCACAAACACAATATTAATGCAAACACACATTTGTTCAGAAATCATGCTAAAGTAAAAACTACATACATTATATGCAGCATAGTCATATGAAACAAAGGTCACTAAAAATAAAGTGTAATATACAAAACAATGCAATGATACACACAGGGTCAGATTAACACGTAGGCATTACAGGCCGAAGACTTGAGACCCAGCTTCTGGAGTCATAGGGCATGTCCACATGTGCAGGCACGTGTGCTTGCAGCAGCTCAAATAGGAATGGCACAAATTTGAGCCAGGGATTTTTGCCTCAGCGCACATGCCCAGACATGTACTTTGGTGTGGGGCATGTTAGGTCACTTGGGGCAAAATAATCCTGCCCAGATCCTTCCGGATCTGCAGCCAGGGGGAGCTAGAGCTTGGGACCAACACCTGTGCTGGCCCCAGTAGTATAAAAACCTGCTCTGGCAAGCAGCTCGGGGCTACTCGCTCTCAGGAGCTTCCTGGGGGTCTCCTGCCCCTTCTGCAGGCAGAGGAAGACCCTCACGCACATGACAACCTCCTCCTGGCCCTGACCAAGTGGGCCCTGTATATGGCCAGGAAGGAGGCTCTGGCCAGGAAGGTGCCTGGGGACAGCAGGGCTGCTTTCCTCTCACTTAGCTGTGCATGTTTCTGGGCAGAGCACCAATGGGCAGTGTCCACCGGTTCCTTGGATGACTGGGGGGTGTGGCCCAGGGGGCTCTGCTCCGTGTCCCCCTCTGGAGAACTTATTTTCACATTTTTACCCTTTGACCCCCACGTCACTCCTATCCTGTTTTTTCTCTTAGTTGTCCCACAAAATCACAGGATAGGAAAGAGAGGGGGAGGAGTGGCACTCTACATCAAGGAGGACTACACGTCCTCGCTAATTAGTAAGGAGTCAGGGGAGAAGCACTCTGAGGTGCTTTGGGTTAGGGTTCAAGGCAGAAGAGGGGAAAGGGACCTATTGGTGGGAGTCTACTATAGACCCCCTACCCAAGCAGAGGAGCTTGACCAGGAATTCTTGGGTCAGCTCACTGAGGTAGTAAAAGCTAGGGATGTGGTAGTCATGGGGGACCTGAATTT
>NW_017729032.1:142737340-142741012 GCF_001723915.1 Gavialis gangeticus
GGTCAGGGCGGCTAGAGTCTGGAACCAGCTTCCAAGTGAGGTGGTGCAGGCTCCCACCCTGGGGGTTTTTAAGAGGAGGTTGGATGACCACCTTACTGGGGTCATTTGACCCCAGTGCTCTTCCTGCCATGGCAGGGGGTCGGACTAGATGATCTGCTCAGGTCCCTTCTGACCCTAGAAACTATGAAAATCAGTTGTTCCTTTCATCCATTAGCCCCCATGGAAAGGGGCTACTAGTTAGTTGGGTGAGCCTTAGAGCCCACGATCAGTGAATGGACAAATATACAGGAGCTTCTGGGGCCTGGCCAATTGGTATTTGGGGACACTAGCCCCTTTTGCCAGCTGGACTGCTGAAGCAGCCCTAACCAAGAGTTCCCTGCACCCTCAACCCACCGCAGCAGTCTGCCAGTGGGGGCTGCTGCCTGGCTATGACCTGCTGCCACCTGCGACAGCATGCAGCCCCAAGGCTGCGCACCTGCCAGAATTGGATGGGGACTGCACGGCCACAGCAGAGCCATCTGTACCTCTCGGACAGATGCCACTGGCTGCACAGTTGGCCTTTGTGTGGCACTACTGCCATGTGTGCCGCCGCTCTGCCATCTAGGCAGCTATTGCCTGGAAGATGTTCTCAGTGTGGTGGCCTTCTTTGAACTGTCAAAGCATGTCTTCCTGGCCCCAAGTGGCCAGGAGGTCAGCCACCTCCAGCTGGGTTCCAGGTGCCAGCACTGAGCAGGCCTCTCTGCCTGGGTCCTGCCACTTGTTTCACTAGCAGGAATTCTGGTGTCCCCCTGCAAAATCCCATTCTTCCACAATTAAAACAAAAGACAACTATATATGAAAGAGAGGCAGGGGGACCACTCAGGTGGGCAATGTTTTATTGATACATGTACAATTTTAAAGCAATTTGGAAGCCTATCAGTGTCTCTGTCATCATAACAAAATACACTCTAAATGTTTTGATGTTTGCTTTTGTTCATCATAGAACAGTTAGAGCTCCCCCAACCCCTTCACTAACAAGGATGAGGGGACAGCTGCCCCTGTAACCACAGCTCCTCCCAGCAGGTCTGATCCTGTCTGGCAGCTGGGCATAATGGGTGTAAAGCAGGGGATGTGGGGTTTGCAGGACGGGTGTGGGAAGGGGTGGGGGGGAATGTGGGGTGCCTGGGGTGTGCAAGTAGGTGTGAGGGATTGTGGGGGGGACTGCTCAGGAGAGGTGGGTCTCTGCCCCAACAGGACATGGCCCCCCCTACAGAACACATGGACTACCCTCTCCTGAAGGGCCAGTCCCCCTTGCAGGGCCCATAGCTTCCCCTCCCACCAAGCCAGGACCCTCCCCTGCAGGACCCAAAGCTTCCCCTGCTATGGCCCCAACCCCCTTACATGGCCCACAGCTCACCGGGAGCAGCAGCAGCCGTCAGGGTGTTCAGGGCCTCCTGGTACAGCCCCCCCTGTGCAGTGCAGGGCAGCGCGGCTCAGCCCCAGTGGCCTGGCACCCAGTGCTGCCTGTGCCACATTCATAGATTCATAGAATATAGGCTGGAAGGGACCTCGGAAGATCATTGGGTCCAGCCCCCCTGCACCAAGCAGGAAAGAGAACTGGGGTCAAGTGACCCCAGCAAGATGACCATCCGGTCTCCTCTTAAAGATCACTAGGGTAGGCAATTGCATCACCTCTGGAGGGAGTTTATTCCGGTCTGGACACCCTCGCTGTGAAGTTTTTCCTAATGTTGAGCCTGAAATGGTCTTCCAGGAGTTTGTGACAACTACTCCTACTTTCCCCAAGGGTGTCCTGGTGAACAGTTGTTCACTGAGCCCTTGATGTAGTGGTAAGCTGCTACCAAGTCCTCTCTTAGCCTTCTTTTGTTCAGACTGAAGTGTCCCAGGTCCCTCAGCCTTACTGCATATGGCTTGCTGCGCAAATCTCTAATCATATGGGTGGCCCTTCTCCAGACTCTTGAGCTTTTCCATGTCCTTGTTGAAGTGCAGTGCCCAGAACTGGACACAGTACTCCATTTCTGGTCTCTCAAATGCTGAGCAGAGCAGAAGAATGACTTCCCTGTTTTTGCTGGAGATGCACTGATTGATGCATGCCAGAGTATTTTTTGCCCTGCTAGCTACAGCATCGCACTGCCAGCTCATGTTTATACTGTGGTCAATTATTACCCCCAGGTCTCTTTCACTCATAGTGCTGGTCAGAGTGGTGCATTGCCAAGCCTCTAAGTGTGCATGGGATTGTTCGTCCCCAGGTGGAGCACTTTACATTTCTGGATATTAAACCTTACCTGGTTCCGATCCGCACAACTTGCCAGCCTGTCTAAGTCCGCCTGTATCTGCAGCCTATCTTCAAAAATGATCATGCTTCGCCATAACTTGGTGTTGTCCACGAACTTGGCCAGTGAGTTCTTCACCCCCACATCCAAACCATTGATGAAGATGTTAAAAAACCCTGGACCAAGCACCGGCACCAGAGGGACACCACTAGCCACTTCTTACCAAGACGACACAGATCTCACATTGCGTGGGCCCAGCCTGGCCTGGTGTTATGCACCTTAAGGCAGCCCTGGGCCACTCAGGCTGTCACCCAGGGCCCTGCACCACTTGCAGGGACTGGGTGTCATGCTTGGCTGGGTCCTGCCTCTAGCGTCAGTGCTACTGGACCCACAGTGTGGGAGGGGAGAAAGTGCGCAGCGGAACTCAGCCCTGCCCTGCTTTTTTCAGAGACTGCTTTTTTCTTCTGTGTCTTATTTTGATACCTGGATATTTTGAGCCTGCACTGCAAATATCCAACACGGGGAACATTTTTTTGGTTCCTGGCATGCATCTTGTGGCATCTCAAACTCCTTTAGAAGGATAGAAGGCATTTTTATACATAAAAGCACCCCAGCACTGTGACACTTGCAGTTGTATAAGTGGTGAAATGTGTGTCAGCACTGAGAAAATGGCAGTGGTGTGCTTTTGACTAAAACACAGAGGTGCTTTATTTCAAAAGTGCGCTGCCACCATTTTCTGTGCACCGATGTGCATTTCGCCGCTTATACAACTGCACATGGCACAACACAGTTTGCCTCAGCTCATGTGTGGCGCAGACTCAGTTAATGAAGACTGCTCTGAAACAGCGGATCTCTGGTGTGTCACGGGACAGAAAAGTATGCGTATAAATGTCCACAAAGACTAGAGAATCTTAGCTTTTACTCAAAGTATGTTTCTAGCCTTCACGGTTGCAAGTAAATGTGGCTGGAACATTATCAAGGCAGCAGGATCTGCCTGGATTTGAGAAAGTCTGCAACAGCAGTATACATGTCAGAACTGCCAAGCATATCTTACTGGGTTAAGAATTTTAACACCAGTGAAGGGGCCTCTAGGAATATCATCCCAAAACAGAATTTGTGAGCTAGCACCCAGTGGTTAGGGTGCTAAGCTGGGATACATGAAATACCTTTTTAACTGCCAGTACTACTGCAGACTTCTTATAAGACAAGGGACCTGAGCACTTGGCCCTTCTGTGCTTGGCCTCTCTATCTGTAAAAAGGGGGTACCAACACTTTACCTCACAGAGTATTGTAAGATTAAATACAGCGATGACTGAGTACCCCTCCAATGTAATGGTAAACGGGTACATTTGCGCACAGGGGAGACTATATCAGATAGCAAAGAGTGTAGCAGGCCTGGCCC
>NW_017729032.1:142742136-142749024 GCF_001723915.1 Gavialis gangeticus
CACCCACCCACCCAAGCAGAGACATTCTGGCTGCTGGTATAAGTAGTAGAGTCCACTACTCAGTGCAACATTTTATCTATACTCTTCCCATTAACTCGTCTTGTGTAGGTCTACTCAACAGATTCCATAGAACATGTGCTGATTTTTAAAAAGAACCAGGCAGAAATGTTTCTGTCCTGGACATTGGAGTGTGCATGCCCCATACTCATTCTCACAGTAAACAGTTACACTCTGCCTGCTTGGCAAAATAGAGAAGAGAAACTGCCAGAGCTTCCTGTTGTGGAGGGACGTCCCTCCACAACAGCTGGAGCTTGTTAAGGTTAAGGTATAAAAGAAAGAGGAATCTTAAAACGTGAGCTTCATATAGTTTCTCTTCAATCCCAGTGGGAAGAAAACTGATATAAAGGGTTCATCTTTAAGACATGTACCAGCTAATAATTCTAGTAGGTGAACTAATTGAAGGGTACTGGGGGAAGTGGGAGGCCCTTTCCTACAACAGAACTGCTATCCCATATACTTCTCAAATCTCCCCTGTGGTTTTCTGCTCTTCACCTGAGGGGTAAAGAGCAGACAGATGTAGACTAATAAATAGTCTGATCTCAAATTACAAGGACTAAAACTGTGCTTGCGAATTTAAAAACAGAGTTTAACAAAGTCACATAATGACAGAAAAATAAGGCTGTACCAGTTACAGAATTTTTTCTATTACCTAATCTCCATTTTGTCAACTTCATCAGCATCTTCCACATCAAAATGGGATTTTTTGTTGTAGCTGCTGGGTCTTGTGACCTGGTATGAAGGAGACATAGTTAGAACATGAATTCTATGAAGCAGGAGATCTCACAAAGCTCTCAGCACATACAGATAGCCTACATTCATCTTTAACTTAATCTCTGATTCTGCAAACTTTTAAGCATATTTGAGCAGGGATCACTCCTGTAGAACTGGATGCAGAATCAGAACCAAGAATAATTATACCAGACTCCAATATTTTTTCTGTATAGTGAGGGAAGGAATCTATCAGATCTTTGACTCTAACATTTACACAGACATATAGAATCACACAAGAGAGGTGTCACCAATATTTAGAAGTTTGCTTAAAAAAAAAGAAAAGGAAACAATTCAGTGATCAAATTTCCAATACAGGCTCTTAACAACAGATATTTTTCTACTCTGTAAAAAGGTACATTTAAAAGATCTGCACTTCAACTCCCCAACACGTCTATTTTAATTGGGGCAATTTAAAAGTGGGACATGCTGCCTACCCCAGTTTGAAATCAGCGTATTGTATTGTATCCCTTTGCCACTCCCACCCCCAATTGTGCAGAGGAGGTAATTTTCTAAGAGAGATGACGCTGGGGTTCTACACTTCAGAATACAGGACTGAACTCTTAAACTTCTTAATAACAGAATACAACTTCTCTTTTCCCCCAGCTAAACTTGCAGCGTGAGAAAACAAAAACAGCAAAGCATATGCACCAAAGAGAAACTGCAAAAGTAGCCACAAGGTAAAAGTTTTAATTTGGAGATATCTAAAAAATCTGTTTGCTTCTAGCACAGCAGAGTAAAAAGGCTTTGAGCTTTGTTTTGACCATGGTGACAGAAACTTGAGGAAAAAGCACCCCACCCAGCCATAACCACAGCAAACTGTTTAAATACTAGCAAAAAGGCTTCATATGCACCTGGGCACTGAACCCACTCAGCAGCTCATCATTATTATAGATTTAAAATCTTCTTGTGGCTTAGTACTTCCCACCCACAAAAATGGCTTTTATTATAAGCTTAACTTCTTTTTTTCCTGTACATCACTAGGTGCATACAGAAAAAGATAATGATTTAACTGAGACAGAGGAATCAGAAAAGGCTGTTTAGCACATGAACTCCAATCAGCAGCATTATTTCTACTCCTTAACCAGGTAATAGGTGAAATCTAAAGGGGACTAGAAATGCTGGTGACCATGTTCCTCAATTATAAATTTGATTTAAATGCACCTGGGATCCACAAAGCACTGTAATTTAAACATGCTACATCATTTCAGCAGCTCTGCACAAATTTCTCTACTCCACCCTACAAACCACTTCAAACGATTCTTCAAGATATTATCCTGTTCATGGCCCCAGCCATGCTACTGGAAATTACATTTCTACTCTAAGGCTACCCATGTAGTTAGGGATAATAAAGCAAAAATGTTTTGTTGCGCTTGTATACTTACATGTTGCCATACAACACTCAATCTGTGTAGGCCAGACCTAAAGGTTCAACCAATGCAAACAGAGCAGTATTCTTATAAAAGTATTTCTGCAATGAGCGCTAATTCAAAGAACTAAATTAGGAATTCCAGGCTAGGGGGAACAGGGTGTTAGCTTGCCTTTAGCCTACCTTTATGACCCTCCCAATTCTCAGCTGCTCTGCAGTCAGAAAGGCTGTCTATATAATGTCAGCCTTTCACTACATCTTAGCAAACATGTTCCGTCCTCTCCTTAACCCATGCTGTCCTGCCCTGGCACACCTCTTACAAGCTTTGTGAAGGGGTCCTTGGTTCCTGCACAAGAGGAATTCTTCCACAGCCTTTCAGCCCCTACAGGGCTCTAAAGGCTGCTGTAGCATTTTTGCTCAGCATGTATGGACTGGGGAAGTGGTGACTGTCTTGCTCTAAGCACCAGGTGCAAGTTTCACTTGCAACCCCCCTTACATCTGACCCTGTTAAAAAAAATGACTCCACTGAAGCCAAACCTGCAATAAGCAGCACAAGGCAATACAAAAAGCCAACATTTTTATTTTGGGGAGGAAAATACTCAATGTATTGACATTCAAATATTGTCCCCCACCTTGGGTTCATAGAGGTCAGCATGAATTCCAGCAAAGCCATCATAGGGTGGCAGCCTGGGGTCATATTGTCAACTGATGGATCTCCACTGGATCAATCTATTATGCCATCTTACACCAGGTGTAGACATAGTCCTATGATGTCACCACCTGCCTGCAATTTCCAGGGCATGAAATTGGCTCCCAAGACAGCAGAAGCCAGTGTAAAAAAAATACAATGACCATCCCACTGACACTAGTGCTCGTAACAACACCTTGAAAAGGTAAGCCTTTCAGGGTTGGTTTATAAATCATAGCACTAAAGTCTGACACATGCTGGTTTACAATGAGCTTAGATTGGTTTTAACTTCCATGACTAAATTTAAACAGAATCTAATTAAAACTAGACAAACTTATGTGACCAGACAAAGCTCTGCTGGTTGGATGCTTACTTAGCTGGGTGGGTGCTAACTAGATTACAGCTTATATGAATTTAGTAAGGCTGCCTTTTATGCACTAGGGCATATCTTCATTACAGAGTTATGCCCTGAATTCTACTTCTACCTGCACAGAAAGTCCTTTAAGTTTAAGCTATAGCTAGTATACTTGAAGCTACAGGCTGAGGTCTGGCTTCTCCCCAGCCCAGGCTGGCTACCTGCCTATTTTGTAGGAGAAAGCAGGCTAATTAACCCCCCTGTGCTCAGAGCTCCAGCCCTATCCCTAAATTCTACCTAGACCAGCATTCTTCAACCTGTGGGTCACGACTCAAAAATGGGTCACAAGAATACATGAAAGGGCCGTAAACAAACTTGAAAAATACAGCAACAAACTTTGAAGGAGAAAAAAATGTGGGCAACTGTGGCTTTTCCTTTGCAGGCTGGCAGAGCTCCAGCCTGCAAGGGGCTGCTTCGCCTCCCCGCCCCATACTCTCCCCCTGCCTACACACTGTGGGGCTGGGGCCTGGAGGCAGGGAGCAATGAGTTGGTAGTGAGGGGCACTGGGTTGGGACTGGCCATCAGTGTTTACAAATGGGTCTTGATACAAAAAGGTTGAGAACCACTCACCTACACTGTGCTCTCTGATAATCTCCACCCATCTTCTGCACCAAAATCTCCTATACTGCTTCAGTGCTTTAATTCTAAAACTGCCTGCTCCATTTTTGCTGCATGCAGAGGCATAGACGTCAGTCAGGTGTGCTATAAATCATTATGTGGTTTCCAGAATTAATTCCTTAATTACATTCTCATTAAAAGTTCTTGCTGCCAAACATTGTTTGCTTCTGCCTTGAAAACCACCTGCACTGAAATGGAGTTCCCCATTCTGAAGTTATTTCTATAGAGTATTGTTCATGTGTCACTGTCATTGACAGCAGCTTCATAACAGGTGAAAGAGCATGAGACAAACACCTGTGAATGAATCTACATGCTGCTGTTGCTTAATGCACTACTAATGTCTTGAATATCTTGCCAGAAATCCAAGCCAGCACATGGGCTAGACGGCACCAGTTACTTCAGGTCTAGCACTGACATGGGTTCACAGCGGGCACTACTCCACTTCTCCTAGGTTAATGCAGGCTAACTGTTCTGTGAAGTACCTTAGAAAAGATCTGCTCATTTGGTATCCTAGTAAATCCACCTAATACAGTTGCAGTTTATTTTGGCAAATGTGGGATTTTGTTTTTCATAGAATAAGTTGTATCCTGTCCTGCCATGCCAAAATATACCATACTGACAAACGCATGCTTCTGCTAGCCCAATTGTCTCTGCCCAAAGGGGCAGATCCTAATTCCACCCTGCTCAAGGCTCTGAAAAACTATTAATGCAAAGGGCCGGGGAGAGAGGAAGGTTGGGCGGGAGGAGGCCTCACCATTTTTGTGACTTAGTCTTAAGGTCAAGATAAAGGCACACTGCAAAAATTGACAGGTTAACAGTTCTTCAAGGATGCAAGCAGTAAGGAATAGATCACACTTGGGTATTTAATAGATGGAATTGGATCTGGCCTTTAGACTTTTGCTGGTATGAAAGAGTCATAAAATTCAAGCCCCTAAATAACACTACTATGGTTGCAGGAGTTCTGAATGCAGACCAGGCCTGATCAGCATAAGGTACACTGGGAAATGAACTTTTCTTGATGCTATAACTACATCTACAATATGGCTTCTGCCAGCATAACTATGCTGGGTTGATGTATTTTTATTTCCATTCTCATAACCAATTTAATTGGCAAACCTTATAAATACAGACCAGGCCTAAATCACGCATGATAAACATAAAAATATGTACACTTTATACACAAAGGATACCAAATGAAAAAAATCTGAAGAACTGTCTCAGGGATGTAGGTGAAATGCAAAGAACTCCCTACTACTCTTACCAAGATAAAAAAGGAGCTCTTCAAATGGGCTGTTTCTGGACTAATTGAAAATACTGTACATTACAACAAGTTCTCTCTATTTCATAGAGCTGAAGAGAAAGCTTTGGTGTTATAGAAGGCTGTCAAGGCACTGAGGCATTCCATTTTGAATGGATTTCCCCCATTGCTTTTAAAGCTCTTTATAGTTCCTGTAAGACAACTCTCCTATCACTGACCGTAGACGATAGGACAGAGCAGCTATAAAACCAGAGTCTGGAAAATACTTGCTTATCAGTTCTAATTCAAAAGATGGTTGAGTAGGGAGGGCTGAATTAGTGGCAACTGAAAAGCCTGCTCAAGAGGACAGACTACCTAGAAGACTTGACTCTAATCATCTGAAAAAGTGACATGCTGCTGCCTCAGCAGACAACTAGTCTGATCCTGGATACTTCTGTCTCTTGCCTGGGGTTTGAATCAGTCTTCAAAGGAGACAGCTGGCACAACATGGAGCAAGATGCTGTGCCAACTATCTACAGTGTAGGATTTCAGCTTATCACCCATTCCTTTGAAATACCAACCTCAAAATAAAACACTTCATCAAATTGTGGATTGTTGGTCTTCTTTTTGACTTTAGTCTTTTTGGCTTCAGATCTGAATTAAGGACAGGGGAAGAAAAAAAACAACAAAAACACATTAGTAGAAGCATATGCCTCAATGCAGCTATGGAATACTGAAGTAGCTCATGTGCTTGATTTATTTTTTGTAAATCTGTAACTCCATGCAGCATGCAGAGAGACAGACTCTTTGTAATGGAAAATATATCATGGGAATACACATTTAAGAAAAAACTTAAGCATGTGTACATATTAAAAAGTGCAAGTATTTACAGCTATCATCCACATTTGGAAACACACACCCTCCAGCCCAGATCCTGCAAACTGCTCTGTCAGGGAGGACTCTAAACCCACACGGAGCAACTTGTAGGAAGTGGGCCTTGTGTAGTAATATCCAGGGGACAAAGTTTTACCCTGTTCAGTTCTGAAAGAAGAAAGCCTCCACAAATTCTCACACTTTAAAAACACACAAGGATATAGGCAAAGAGCAAGGATGCACCAGGGCAGAGACAAAAGAGGAGCTCCCCTTTGCATATCACAGCGCTTTGCAGGAAGTGCTACGAGTTACAATTCCCTGTATCCAACAGAAGTTCATTGTTGGGTTTGGGATTTGGGGATTCTAGCTGCTTGCAGCAAGCCTGCAGCCCGGTCTCTGTAGCCATGCCACTCCCTTCTTCCAGCCCAGATGATGTTTTCAGAATGTGAGGGAGGAAAGGGAGAAAAGAGAGAAGAGGGAGCTCATTATTTGGGTTCTCCAGCCAGCACTGGAGGGTGGAGTGGGTGGATTGGAGCCCTCCCACCTCAGCAAGGGGGAGGAAGGGCCTCCAAGCCACCTGTCCCAACCTCCAGCACTGGCTGAAAAACCCCCAGACCAAACTCCCTCCACTCCCTTTCCTCTGTCCCATTCTGAAAACAGCAACAGGCTGGGAGCTCCACAGACACAAGTTACAGAATGCAGTCTGTTTTGAAGCTTGCTCATCTGAACCCTCGTTCAATGGCAAAGACAGAAGGCCCATTTAAAGCGGTTTGCAGCTGTGTGCTTCTGTTTAGTCACAGCTGTAGACTGCTTTTTGGCACCAGATTAGGCAAAAATTGTCACTTCTGTCTGTGCCCTGT
>NW_017729032.1:142749035-142750699 GCF_001723915.1 Gavialis gangeticus
AAACAGCAACAGGCTGGGAGCTCCACAGACACAAGTTACAGAATGCAGTCTGTTTTGAAGCTTGCTCATCTGAACCCTCGTTCAATGGCAAAGACAGAAGGCCCATTTAAAGCGGTTTGCAGCTGTGTGCTTCTGTTTAGTCACAGCTGTAGACTGCTTTTTGGCACCAGATTAGGCAAAAATTGTCACTTCTGTCTGTGCCCTGTGAGTTTTGGATTTTTAGCTGTATGTGAAGTCAAAGGCCCCTGTCACACACTACTCCGAAGGCATGATTAACCAGTAACCTGGTCACATGTTCATACAACGAATGGCTCAATAACACAGAGAATAAACTACAAAATTATTGCACATATTTTGCATAATAATTTTGTGGCTAGTTCTTATCACATCTTAAATTGAATGTATGGCCAGGGCATTCCCTGGGCTAGGAGTGCCAGTCTGCTGATTGGTGCTCCCAGCCTTAGGAGCACTAGTCCACTGACTGGTGCTCCCAGTTGTGGGTGCACTAGGCACCCAGTTTGTTACTTGCTAGTGCAGGGGGATCATGATCCTGGGCTCCCATTGCATTGGCAGTAAGGCACAATTTGGGTCTGATTCTTGATTCCAACAACCATGCCTCCTCCCATGTACATGTAGCATGGCAGGAGACACTATTGTTGAGACCCTGTGCTACCAAATCCCAACACATCTTGAAATGAACATCTGTTAGCAGTCTAAGGAATGTTTCAAAGGATTTAAATAATGAAAAATGCTAAATAACTCTCCCAGGAAGATTGAAGAGGGCTTTTAAAGAAACATTTTAGCACACAATCATTTATTCACTTCTTTAAAAATAGTTCAGTTTTCAAAAGATTTCATTATTTCATATTTTTGGACCCGTCATGAAGTTTATATATAATTTTCCTCCAGTATACTGGTAAAAGCAGTACGGTAACAATTTTTTACATGGATTGAGAGCAAATGGAACTAAAGGCCTCTGCTTATCCAGGGGTAAAACCAACCTGAACAGAGCAAAGATCCCCAGGACTAGTCGATGTGCGTCTTAGTCCTGATATGGAGGTCATGCTCATGGTCCATTCAGCCCTTGGCATCAACTGAGAGTGCCATCAAACATGCTAGCTGTGGCTGTATTTTAGGATGTAGATACCTGGCCATTAGCCTTTGGACTGAAGCCATCAATTTGGTTTACAAAAGCTAGCAAGCAGCTATCAGTAGATAACGTCCAACATCTATAAAGCCAGGCTCAGTTTGATCCAGCCAATTAGAATGTAAAAGTTCCCTCTCTCTTTACCAGTCCCCCGAGCCATCCAGATTCTCTGCAATTTATCAGAAGTGAGAAGGTATGAAAGCTGTGTTAGTAAAAGTCAGAGGGATACAAGCATCATGGGAATTTTTTTAAACAAAAAGCACATCTTTGGGCATGTCCTTCATTTCTAACTCTGAAAAGCAACTTACACTGAACTGCTATAATTTCCCACCTAACATCATTATATTATTTTATTGTGGGGAAGGAAGTCTGGCTTTAATTCCCAGCTTTGCCACAAACTTCCTGTGTGACACTGAGCAAGCCACTTACCCTGAGGTATGCTTCTGTTTCTCATCTATGAAATGTAAACAGTGCCATTTCCTATCTGTGTATTTAGTCAGTCTGTCTTAAATCTTTG
>NW_017729032.1:142750710-142762415 GCF_001723915.1 Gavialis gangeticus
TAGATACCTGGCCATTAGCCTTTGGACTGAAGCCATCAATTTGGTTTACAAAAGCTAGCAAGCAGCTATCAGTAGATAACGTCCAACATCTATAAAGCCAGGCTCAGTTTGATCCAGCCAATTAGAATGTAAAAGTTCCCTCTCTCTTTACCAGTCCCCCGAGCCATCCAGATTCTCTGCAATTTATCAGAAGTGAGAAGGTATGAAAGCTGTGTTAGTAAAAGTCAGAGGGATACAAGCATCATGGGAATTTTTTTAAACAAAAAGCACATCTTTGGGCATGTCCTTCATTTCTAACTCTGAAAAGCAACTTACACTGAACTGCTATAATTTCCCACCTAACATCATTATATTATTTTATTGTGGGGAAGGAAGTCTGGCTTTAATTCCCAGCTTTGCCACAAACTTCCTGTGTGACACTGAGCAAGCCACTTACCCTGAGGTATGCTTCTGTTTCTCATCTATGAAATGTAAACAGTGCCATTTCCTATCTGTGTATTTAGTCAGTCTGTCTTAAATCTTTGGGATGGGGAGTGTCCCTTACTCTATTCATTTAGTTTCTAAAAATGGGCCTCCAACCTTGTCTGTGACCTCTAGGCTCTATACTAGCACACAAATGTATGCTAATAAAGTTGGCTAATACTTATTACTTGGTGCTGCACATGACAGATTAAACACAGTTCCTCCACAAAGATACAGGAGGCACTAACAAAGAAGAAAATAATTTGAGATTAAAAAAACCTCACTATTGTAACAAAGAACCAAGCAATAAGAGATACTAATTACTTCCAGGATATAACATGTAGTTGCCTATTCTATCCCATCAGTCACAAATGCCGGTCAGCTTTTTTGTTGTTGTTGTTTTTACAGATAAGTACATCTTAAAGGGGACAGGATTAGAAAACAGGATATGGAACAGTATGATTAAGACATGGACAATTACTGGGCAATTACTAAGCAACAGACAGGAGTGAGCTGTATGTAGGAAAAACAGTGATGGAAGATGATAGAGGTAAGCCTTGTATGTTGGAGATAGACAGTACTGTTTGCCTCCAGCCCCCTAACGTACAGAGTCATATTAGTTGAGTTAAACTATAACACTGGACTTTGAGACAAGGAGTGCCTCTACATGTTGCCATACGGCAACATTGTTACAACGCTGTGCTTTAGTACTTCTTTTTGGAAGTACTAATGCATGGTGCAGTAACCACCTGTAGTGCATCGTGCTCATGGTTAGATTTCACTGCTATGCCACCATAGCAGCGCACTAAAACAAAAACAGGGGAGTGCGCCACTACAGCAACATAGCTGCCAACCATGTGCAGACCTACATGATCGCTATGTTGTTATAGTGCACCCAAGGAAAAGTAAAGACAATTAAGACTAAAAGAGAAGCCAAAAAGCTCATTTTAGTAATCATGTTAATAATATTCACCTGGTGTCATTTAAACAGGGCAGTCATTTCAAACATTTGATGCATATCACCAAAATATTGTGGCCATTATGTTGGGCACAATTTAAAATGTCTTGAGAGATTAGGTGTATGGACCAAATCAACCTGTTGTGCACCACAAGGCAATTATTTGGCAAGAACGTGTTTCATTTATAACATTTTAACTAGTACTACAGAAAGTTCTGAAGTGTTTGTGCTAATTAGGCTGAATCCTTGAGATAGAACAGCTCAGCTCTGTTTGTAAAACAACTCTCCTGATAAGCAGAGGAACAAATGAACCGCTGACACCCCCAAAATCTAATTACAGAATGTACCAATTCAAGCCCCTGTTTAATATTATTATTAGATTAACTGTTAAGATCAACAGCACTGAATATTAACTAATTATTTAGGCCCTGTCCTACCATTTTTATCTGAATAGGGTCATGTACAGCATTTTCCATAGATATTGAGGTGCTATATATACACCTCCGAACTGAAAGGATTCCAAATATTAAAATCAAAAGTGGCCTAAAGCAGAAGTAAAAACCCAAATAATTTAGTCTTTACCTCACACAGAACAAGCAAGTTGTTTGAACACTGACTTCCAATTGCCAGGTAAGAAGTGGTATCAGTTAAAGCATACTAATTAAGGTATAAATTAAGTACTCTGCAAGATTTCATTTTCTCTATAAATATTCAATACTTTAAATTATCAACACTGATATAAGCCTTAAAGCATTTGCTTGGTGTAGCAGGCATAGCTAAATCCTCTGTCTGTATCAGAAATCAAATTTCTATTAGCTGAAAGGAAACAAACAGCAATTTCTCACTACAATTCTACAATGGGAAAGCCCTTGAGTTTTCATTACTCACCTGTATGGTCCAGCTAAGGTCACAGTGGCATAGGGGTCACACTGTCCATTCACAATTGGCAGGCCTTGGCACTCTAGGACTCTGCAGGAAGGAAATAACACCCATGGATTCAGATGAGGTGGGAGAGGCAACTGAAGTTGGTTATCTCCCTTTTCACTATCATTTTCAGAATGCTCACTATTAGTAAAGGATCAAAATGCCATAAAGCACAATCCCATTTTTTTCTTTCCTTAGGGCAAAAATTATTTTTCAGTTTACACAAGCAATATCAATGAGGTCAGAAACCAGCATTAAAAGTACAGGGAAATCTCAATTTGAACACAATTTATAACACCCCCAGTATTAGTAACAATTCAAGATTCTGTAGAGACCATCATCCAGGCAACAAAAACACTTCATGTTTGAATTTCTTATAACAATGGGTACATAAAAATTGAGGTGAAATTGTACATGGCTAATCCGTGCTGTTTTAAGATAAGAAAACACATTAGACATTCTGGCAATAATCAAACAATGTGCACCACAGGTATAGTGGCCTTTGTGATTGAACAAAAATAAATGGCATGCCCTAATAAACAGCCAATATAAGTATGACCTATCTTTCTCTCAACTAGTAAAATATTAAAACAATAGAACTCAAGAATCAACACAAGTGTTTTTAGGTCCATCTTGAAGAGGTCAAGGTACTGTGGAATCAGAACACAACTAAAAGGGCTGGCACCCAACTCAGACCCCTGTGAAGAAGACATCTTTCAAGGCAAAAAAATAAACAAACTTGCAGCTGTACCTTTCCTACTTGTACACATAATACATTAGTTCAGCTTCTGGTTTCAAAATGTAAAATCCTTTTTTTCCCCCCAAGAAATGTAGAATTCATTGATTAAAAAAAAGAAAAGAAGAGAAAAAATATGCTCCAGGACTCCCTTTTAAATATGTGGGGCTGTTGATTGGAAGGGGACTGAAATAAAACTTTAGGAAAGTGGAGCGATGAGAAGTGCAAGCACTGAGAAGGAATATGCACATGTCAAACATACAGGAAAGAAGCAAACACTTCCTCTTCTTTATCAGTTTTTCACTTTACACTTCATCTTTCATTAATATTTAATCCTATGCTTACTACAGCATTGTAATCTAATTTATACATTGGATTTTATTAAATTGAATGCATTTATTTATATATCCTCAGATATAAGAGTCTTCATTGAACAGATAAGAGAGCATCATGCTTTAAAACATCTTGCGAAATAAAGAGGGAAGGTCACACAAACATTTTCAATAGTGGGAAGAGCCAAGATACAATTTTCATAAATTAAAATGTGACATTTGCCCAGCAGCTTAGTAAATATTGCATCAGATCTAATCAAACTGTGGAGTAGGTGGATACTGCCTGAGTCAATTCAAGACTACAGGTTGGCTACATAGAAAGTTATACCACATAAACTAAAGTGTGAATTTGAACAGATATAATTATATCGCATAACCACACAGATTAAACTACGTGGGTGTAACTGAAAACTTGCCCCTTGCAGACAAGCCCTAAGTTTTTCTGGGCCGGTGCTCAACTCAACACAACACTGCACAAGGTCCATATTTCCCCAGTCTTATTGACGTACCTCACTAGAACCCAAAGCTTCCCAACTGGGAATCTCGTATTAGTTTTACCCTCATTACCACATTCCAATTTATGGAATATCTTTTCTTGATGCACTGCTGTAAGCAAATGAAGAGGAAACTCTCTCTTTGATTGGTTCTGAATACTCTAGTGAAACCAAAGTTCAAAACTGTAACAAAAGTAGACACCCTCACCAAGAGGTGTACTGGACCATTACGTCCTGGTTTTATTTGGGCTCTGCTATGACCTGGTTATGCATCTACCTTCTGCACAGGTAGAATCTGGCTAATTGACACTTAAGGGTACTGCCACATAGGAACCACATTTAAAGCCATAAATGCTGCCTTGACACAACTGGGAATAAAGAACACCAGCACCAAAAATCCTTAAGTCAACGGATATGCTGAATGGCTCAACCCACCCCACTGCAGAACTGAAATGCATGCAGCATAGATGTGATTAAAAAGAGCAAAGAAAGTGAATGCTAGTGGGGGCCAACCTTTTTGGCGGGAGTCCCACAAATTAAACCCAGTCCCCTCCACAAATCCCGCTCTGATCCCCTTCCTCTGCCCCATTCACTGATCTGCTATCTCTTCCTTGTCTTACCTGCCACTGTGCTACCTGCCCCTTTCCTGATCTGCTGCATACCAGACACAGAGGCTGCTGTGCCACTTGTACCACAGGTGGGCCACCCACCCCTGCTCTGTCCCACCAACTTCTCCCAGCACAACTAGGTCAGTCAGGAGCGTGAAGAGACACACTCCCTGACCTCCACAGCTATACTGACAGAAGCCACTAACATAATGCATTTTTTGCTATAACTCTTTTAAAAGTAGTAGTTATTTTACTACTGGAGGGTAGTTTTATTATATTAGTACAAAGTGCAGCCTTGGTTGAGTAGCTCAGGGGTTTTCAACATTTTTTTTTTAACAAGTGTACCCCTTCTGCCTCAGTTTCAGCTCATGTACCCCTTTATATTTTTTCTCGTTTTTAAGGGGCTGGGGGAGGGGGGCAGATTGAGGCCCCCATGGTGAGAGAGGAAGTGGGGCTGGAGCAGTCCAACTGGCCAGGCGGTGCGTGTGGCCTGCAGAGGGGTGCCACTGTCCTTGTCCCCTGGCCCTGCTCCTGGGAGAAGGCACAGAGAGCGAACTGAGGTGAGGGGCAGGGAGGTGCTGCTGGGTACCATGTGGGGCTGGCGGCACCCTGCATGCCCATCCTGCCCTCCTCCCCCTGCCTCGGGTAGGAAACAAAAGTATGGGAATGCACTGGGGGGAGACACTGGCACAGTGCTCCAGGGCCCACTCTGTCCCTACCTGCCTGCTGCATGCGCATACCCCCTATGACCTTTCTAAGTACCCCTAGGGGTACATGTACCCCCAGCTGACAACCCCTGGAGTAGCTGCTTCCACAGAAGCCTTTTGCTGGTATAGTACTGCAGGTCTTCCTATGCAGGTAAAGTACTTCCCATGCTTACACATGGCCTAAAACACCTGCCTAGCTGAATGAATCATTAAACAGAAACTTTTCAGCCAAGCCTGTGCACCCATGTCCATCACACATGCCTGTTTTGCCATTTCTTTAAGGATAGCCTACAAAATGAAACACTAATCTCAACAGGCTGTCATGAATGGATCACTTCCAACTCGGCTCTCTCCTCACAGGATGAAATAGCAGAGGTCCACGATGCAAGCACAGGTGTCAAGAACACTTTTCTCCGTTTGAATAAGAGCACTTCTTCCAAAAACCATAAAGCCGGCATGCAGAGATGTACTGAGAGCCAGGATGAGTCTGAGTTCAAGCATCAAACATTCTGTTTCTTTTGTGCGTGCAAAGGGAATGAAAAAGCAAAAACAACCTTGAGAGAAGCAGTACGCATAATAACAGGAAACAGGAGTTGACATAAGTTGCACCCAATGCCTCTTTCAACTCATATAAAAACAGTTAACACCTAAGGATCTTGGAGAAAATAGGCTGCAGATTCAAGAGTTTCAGAACTGAGAAAAACAGCTAAGCCTGGAGAGAGACTCATTCTTGCTCCCCTATTTAACTGAGTACTAGTGGCAGTTGCAAAAAAGTTCAGCAAGGCACGTGTGGGTTTACAGCTTTTGTGTACTCTCACCAGCTTCAGAAAACTTTGTAAACCTGGAAGTGCTCTAAATTACAGGCCATTTTCTTTAGTCATGGGAAGGTTGTTAGGTAAATTAAAAATCATGTCTCTCCTCATGTATTAGAGCCCACACCATAATTCACAGGCAGAAGAGGTGTTAGAACAAAAGTTTCAGTTACTCCTCCTAACAGTTAAAGCAGGAGCTAATTCTGACACATGGGTATAAAAGTCACTGAGCTTGTCAATACATATATAAGCTCTTTATACACTTCCCTATTTGCATCTGTAGTACATACATAAAAGCCTTATCACCTCCTTTATAAAGGGTGGAGGGGAGGGCATGGATTGGTGTGGTTTCTAGGAAGCAATGAAAAGAAATCAGTAAAAAGTATTACATTCATTTTCAAACTTAATATTATTTGTATGCTAAGCCAATGACAAGAAGCCAAAGTCGAGCAAGATTATTCAGTACCTAACAGGCTGTGTTGCTAGACTCCAAAGGGAAAACTTCTGGCTGCTGCTAGAGCCTCTTTAGTTCAACTCTTAGCATCTGATAGTGCCAAGTCTGGAGCCTGGATAACAGTTAGCTACCTCTTGCACAGCTGGGAGGGGCTGGGGTACGTGGTAGGTCATATGGGAAAACTCTCAATGCAGCTGCCTCGCTATATTTTGCCTGTGGCTTAAAAAATTAACAGGTTTCAAGGAACAAGAACAAAATGATTTCAGTTTCAAAAGTGGTTTGCAACTGAAAACTTCACAACAGTATATATCTTATAGAAAATTGCAGAAAGGTGGGGGGAAGGCAAGGGAAGGGAAATGGGGTGCACTGTTTTAGATATACTCTCTGTCCTTTCCATGGAGCAGTCATAAAAGTTCACGGTAAAGGAAGGAGGAACCTTTGCACAAAAGACAACATGCCACACCTCAGAGAGAATAAACCCGCCTGCTGCTAAGCGACTTCCAAGCATGGGGAGTAAACCACCATGGACCCTTCCTTCACAACAGAAGCTGGGAATGGTGCACTCTGGAACCAAGTTTCCATAGGTAGCAAATCATTCAGCCAGGGGTCGGTCACCTTTAGAGCAGTGTTTCTCCACCTTTTTTAGACTTGAGGATTCTTTGGAAAATGCCAGCTCTGTGTTTTCACTTGGTTTTGTTGGATTTTTTTACTACAGAAAAACAATAGAGCAACTTTTCTATTGCAAAGAACTCAGAAAGAGCACAACAGACCAGAATGCTTATAGCACTAGGGATTCTTTTTTGAAATCTCTGGGTTTATCTTTTGAATCATGTTTGCAGTACTAAGATTGCATAGCACCCTGCGGCACCCTTGAAAGAGTTCCAAGGCATCTCAGGGCACTGTGGCACCCTGGCTGAGAACCACTAGTTTAGAGTGTCAGGCTGGGTGCTTGTGACCTAGCCACCACCATAGGCTGCCAGTCCACCACTCCCACAACTAATCCCCTGCAACTCTGATCCCCTCACACTGCTCTTGCACCCTCAACTTACCAAGTGCCGCTGAAAGCCATGGTGAATACTAACCAGGGACACCAAATCTGGCAGCAAAGGGCAGAGCAGGAGGCCTTAAGTGGCTGCTTTAATGTAGCTCCTTTAAATTCTCCCCCAGAAAATCAGACCTTTGCAGACCAGATCCAAGCTCTTCACGGGCAACATGCTGCCAACCCCTAATTCTGCCTAGTGATAAGGCAGGCTGATTCAAGCATGCAAGATCGTCTTTCCCCTCCCTCCCTTCCACATCCCTTCCTTGAAGTAGCAAGCGGACAGAGGTACAATTATCAAAGGTGCATGCTGTATGTACTCATGTTCAGGTCTATATGTGTATATCAACTGCATGAAGCCACAGAAATAGAAACAGCACTATTTGTAGAGAAGTTAGGATCAACTTACTGCCAGAATATGACTCCTATACAGAGGAAAGGAAGCTAGAGCAGACAAGGGAAATATCAGTGTTTAATTTATCATTTAGAACCACAGTCCGTTAGGCTTATTCCCCTACAAGTTCTCTTACCTTGCTGGCAAGTCTGAAGTCTGTTGTGCATGGCCAAAGGCTTCCTTCCCTAACGTTCAAAATTCTGTAAACCTTCTCCCCAAAGATAGGACAAGTTTTCCTCCTGACACTCCTTCATCCTCCAAGCATGGGGTGTACATCCACACTGTAGTCATTGCTGTGACTGCAGTTCTTGCAGACATATGCAAGCTAGCTTTAAACCACATACAGTTCAGGCAGTGCCAGGTATGTACTTACAGTAGCATAGACTTCAGCACAGCTACTACGTTCTACCACAGCTACTAAGAATTAACTGGAGCTAAGAGACGTCTACAACAGCTGAAGTGATTGTAATATAGACATACCGTACATGTTACCCCCCCCCCCCACCTTCTCCACCCTGTGGAAAGACCCTAGAACACTCCTATTAATCAGTTAATGCTAATTAGGCAGCCAATTCAATTTCTCACCATTGTCATGGTTTACACCAGTGGAGGACAACCTATTCGGACAGTATGCAAAATTAAGCCCCACACCTGTTCCAAGTGCCACTTTGATCCCCTTCTCTCGGTTGATCTGCTGCTCTGCTTTCTGCTCTCTGCTCTGACCTGCAATCTGTTCCATCTGTTTCCTGCCCTATTTGCCACTGTGCTGTCTGCCCCTTCCTAACCTGCCACGTGCCAGCCATGCACAGATGCTGCCTATGCCACTTGTAGGACTCATACCACAAATTGACTTCCCTGGTATATATAGTCACATTTTCTCACCCTTTGTGGTTTGCTTTACAGGTAAACAGAGAGAAATCAATACATGTATTGATGTATCAATACATTTTTCTGCCTTGATTATGCTGAACGATGAAATCAGATGGCTGCAATGCAAAGTAGTGCCTGATTATCCTGGTATTTTGATCCTTCATGCCTGTAGTTACTACAGACTCTTATGGTCAGCTTTAAGGACAAAGAGCCAGATGCTACTCTACCTATTCCACAAACTAGAGGTCATGGCTTTTATATGATTTGGACTTCAAGTTTCAGAGAAATTCAATTTCCACTAGTATCTGAACTCAGACCAGATATGAGTTTGTGTAGGACAGAGGATACTCACCAGAAAGTGAGCCAAAATTACCACAAGTACATGGGGAGGGGGCGGAGGAAGGTACGGAGCTCCCTGTATCCAGAACTGTTTTTTATTGCCTTGCCATTCAATACAACAGACTAGATCTGGGTATATTTCCTTTGTGAACAGACTTTTTCCAAAGGTACAGAACATGCAAGTAACCTTTATTTCTTAATACAATAGTCCTAAGTTTGTGCCTGGTCTGATTCCATGTACACCAAAGAAATAGAACCTTTCCTTTCTCTACTGCTTTTGTCATTTTCCTTATGCCCTTAATTTTTTCCCCTTTTTCTTTTGCTCTGGCCATGTCCCAGTATGCTAGCTCCTCTACTAAATTTTTAAAGGGGGTACTTCCAAAGCCTTAAGAGGACCTGGAATAGTCGTTTGCAGTGATGTTACCTGGTGGACGCCACATAGATCTTTGACAACCTTCCCAGGTCTCTGCTAGCCTGAAATTACTACTCCCAGACCCATGCACTGACTTCCTTTGCTGATATGTTCAGGGACTGTTCTTGGAACAACTTTACAGAAGATCCCTTACTCAGTTTTTTGTTCTGGCAGTCTAAGGAAGCTGGTCAGATGTATATGTGCATGGCATCAGTGACCTGAGGACATAAGCAGCACTAGAAAATATTATTTGGGGGGGGCTAGGCGGTGTGGAGTGTGCCTGCCTGATCCTGCTCCTCTGTCCTGCAGGGCTGTTCTGGAGCTGATGTATGCTGGTGCTGTGTGCTGGACAGTGGGGGAGCATACAGAGGGGCTGCTGGGCATGGTGCTGCAATGACGGTGGTGCTGGAGCTGCTGTTGCCAGCCCAGTTTGGGGTGGCTAAGTCCCATTAGCCCCAGCCTTCTGCCATCTATGCCTGTGGGTTTCTCAGCTGCCTGGAACTCCTGTAGTTATGTCTCCTTGCTAACTTGGTATTTCTTGCCCTCTTCCCTTTTGTGTGGTCACCTACTAAGATCCCCACTCATGGCCAGATATGGATCTAGACTAGAGCTTCTCCAACAGTGCGACCAAATAAATAGCCCCCTTTTCCTGTGGCTAGACACACATTGTTGCCATTCATCCAACCAACCCTAGTGATTAAATTGCTCTGTACCCTTCTCCCCAGCCCCCCACATACTGGGGATAATTTTGACTCTTTAGGCACCAGCTTCCTAGTGAGTTCCCTCAGACCTACAAGCTGAGTCTGCCTCATTCAAGGAGCTGGTAAGGAGGCTGATGCTGCCTGACTGATATGGTCTGTGCTCACATTAGGTCCCTTCCTATGGGTCTCTAGACCAGTGGTTCTCAACCTGTTTTTCATAGAGGGCCACACTTGCAGCTCTCAATGTGTTAGGTGGGCCTCACCCACAAAACTTACTTTCTGTGCATCCTTTAAAAAAATGTTTTAACAAGATGTCACACGGGCTTCAGGTCAAGAATCACTGCTCTAGACAATCATCCTAGGTCAATTGACTGCTTCAGGTCCCTAACCAGGGCTTTCATCCCTCTCCCTTTTCCCTACCAATGCAAAAATTGGTCGAAAACAAGTCTCAAGCAATGAGTATATTCCCTGATGCCTGGCAATGGTCTTCTCTTGCCAAAATTGGTTTCAAACAAAAGAGTAGCCAAAGTTCTTACTTTGTTTTGCATGGAGTCCTCCCTCCCCTATCTCCCGAAGACGAAAGGGTTCCTCTAGACCAGAACCCATATATCTGCAATTTTTTGGAACCTGGAGTTGGGTCTCCTGGCTCATGCTCCCCTCATCTTTCTCTCTGAAGTCCCACCCCTGACACTGAATGTCACTGTACTATACCCTGGTGAGCTAGGATAAGTTGACTATCAGGAAACCAGCACAGATGTAATACTTCTTAGAAAAAAGATGCAGGAGTGTTCATTTTTACCATCCTCACCCAAACTTCTGTGTACTCATGAAATTCTCTTACCTTTCCAGCAAGTCTAAAGTTTTTTAAGGATGCAGAACATAACTTGAGCCCAGTCCCACAAATTCAGTACCTTTCTCCTAAAGTATCTTTCTCTTGTACAGCTCCTCATTAGCATATACTAGCTTTCTTAGACATTGCCTGTCCTCAGATGTCTTTATATGTGACCCCAGGTTCTTATGCCTCCTGCAGGATATTGGAAGGAGTCAGAGTTAACTGGAACAGTCTTTGGTATTCCACCATATGACAGTTCACTATCATAAAGCTCTAGGACAGGGGGCAGAAATTGTCCAACTTCAAGTAAATGGCAAAATTCCCATAAACTCATCAGGCCAGTATTTCACCCACAATTTTAACTCTGTTAACAACAAAAGAGCCATACTGCATTCCTCATCAACTTCACAAAACTCTTTTCTGGGATGGCAGGAGCCCTGCTCCCAAACTTTTACGTGTAACATGCACAATGGCCTCCACAGTATGTCACTGAATGGCACTCCAGTTTCAGTGTTTGGTATTCTAGCAGCATTCAGCTACATTAAAGCAAATTAGCAAACACAATTCTAATTTCTCTCTTTAAAATATCCTTTAAATGCCATACAACACACATAGTAGCAGCTAGCATATA
>NW_017729032.1:142767415-142775545 GCF_001723915.1 Gavialis gangeticus
AACACCCTTGTTTCTTTTAGCTCTTTGACCTAGTCTCTGCTTGGCCAAACCTACTGCTCCCCCCAACATGGCTTCTTGTCAAATCAGTCACCCCACCCTTTTTACATACCCCACTCCTTACCAGTCTCCTTGCCATGACTATCTCAGCCTCCTCTCTTTCAATGAATTAGGGACCCAGTTTTGAAAGACCCCTAAGCACATGCTGTCCTGAACAAGGGTTCTTTCCTGAACTGGAATAACCTTTAGTTACATTATCACTATGGTATTTCCTAAGTACTATAGTCTCATTGGGTGTGGAAACTGGCTATCAGGACTGCCTGTAAGGTTCTGTTTAAGGCAAATGCTGACCTCCAATACAAGTGTTCAGCTGACTTCAGTGTAAACTGAATTGCTCATGAGTGCAGAATCTGACTTCTGTATTACACGTGTGCCTCTTTCTACACAGACAGTTAGTGCAGTCGGAATCTCTTTGGAGTAGAAGAGAAAAGAAAGGGAGGACTGTGATTTTTTAAGGCTCAAACAATTTTCTTTCCCAATGTTTTTTACTAGGGAAATGTTATTAAGTTATAGAGACAATACACAAAGACAACAAATAAAGCATAGCAAATAAGCATACAAATACAGGGCGAATGTAAAAGCAAAACAAAATTTAATACCTAAAAATTATTAAGAAAGAAGAATATTGCATAGTACTATAATATCCAAGGAAATTTTAAATTACATTAAATACAAGAAAAATAGTCATAATTTGTACATGCCAAACAGCACTAACAATGTTATTTTAAAGAGGTTGGATTGTTGGGAGGGGGGAGGAGGGCTTGCGGAATTTTTTATAGTGTAAATTACACTGATTTCTTCACCTTTTTGCTGCTTATCAGATATGCTCTCACTGCTGTAACTCAAAATACCTAGATTGGTCCCTGATGTCAGTTTTGAAAAGATTTTTTTTTTTTTTTTAAAGCCACACATGCTGAGTACCATCTGCTATGCTAAACAAAGGAAACAGTATAAAAACTGTGGCCATGACTACCCGGTACACCATAGTGCGGTGCGGACATGCTCAAGCTAGCTGGGCCAATTTACCTGGATGGAGGGTCACCTCAACCTAACTATATTGCCACTAGCACCTTCTCAGCAAATTTGGGTATCTATGGAGCACTGCACTGTGCTGTACAGATATGCCCCGTGTGTGAACCATACCATTTGTACAATAAAGTTGTAAAGTTAAATCATTAAAGCAGTTTAGGCATTTTAAGAGAGACAATTATGCATGAGCTGTAAGTATTCTTAGAGACACCACAGAAAATCTTTTAATTTTCTTAATTATAGAAAACAACCTAGCTAACTTTCTTCACTGATGAAAACTTCATGGCCTTAATGAAGATCCATACATAACATAGGATGTGCTTAGTGCACACTGCATCTGGCTTGTCCTTGTTCTTACTTTCCATTGATGAGTTAAACAGGTCAGGCAGGAGAATGCAAAAACAAATTACCAGTGAGGAGAAGGAACCATTTCTAGGAGAAAATACTTTTCAAAGACAGAGATCCAAGCATAGGATGCAGGGTGATAAGAAGATGAAAAGTAGAGGAATTGGTGGGGGCGGGGTGGAGAGGAAGAAAGAGAAAGGAGTAAGATGGTTAGGAGGATTGGAGCTAGGTACAGATGTTATACTTATGCTGGTATAAGTACTTGGAAATTGGTCTACACCCATAATTGTACAGAGGTTCAGCACACACAGACCAGTTTAAAAATGGCAGTTCCTGGTCTAAGATAGACCTAGATGGATGCAGTATCAGACTTAAATGATTTGAGTTAAACTAACCTATTGAACTTCTGTACCAGATCCCCTCCCAACTGAAGTTAGGTTGCAGTCTGCCACCACCCCGTGCTGTTTTTGGGCAGAGGGCCGCTTACTGTGCTTTAGCAAGCCATCGAGGGCCACATGACAGGCAGCCCAGGGCAGATAAATATTAATTTTCTAAATTTTTGAGAGGCCCTGTGGGCCAGACAAAATGGTCTGGCAGGCCGCATCCGGCTGCCGGGCCACATTTTGCCCACCTCTGCACCAAATCCCCTCATTAGCCTCAGCCAAGCCTCCCCCAGAACTGCAGCTCTTGTCTGCGCCTGTCAGTGGGTCGGGGCAAATGTGGGGTGGGGGGACGAAGCAGATGCCCCCACCACACAGGCACAGCCCCAGCCCACACCAGCACAGGTGGAGGGACCAGCACTGCTGACTGGCCCACTGATGGGGGAGCACCCCAACCTACTGGCCTCATCTATTCTGTTTGCTTCTGACCTAACCTTAGAATAAAGTGCAAAACAGAGTGCTTCCACCTTGGGCTTTAGCATCTGGGAGAATCACCAGAACAGGAAAGTAGTAGGAAGGAACAGATCAGAGCTGAAATTATCCATAGTTAGGGGTGAAGAAGTACCAGCTCAATACAGTAAGGCTAAAATCCTCATATTCAAGGAGTGGGTGATCCTAAATGAGTAGCTTCAACAGCATATGGAATAAAGAGGTGGTGGCAATGGGAGCACAAGACAGAAGAACAGAATGGAGGTGGTTGTAATGTGACAAACGATCAGTGTGCAAAGAAACAATTTTAGCTTTGACAATAGTGGACTGTGGCAGCATTAAAGAGAAGGAAGGAGGGAACATATACATGAAAGAAGTGTAGAAAGAAGAACTGGAGATTAAACAGAAGGCATAACTCCAAGAGATGGAAAGGAAGAATGCTTCTGACAGAACACCAGCTGGTGTTGTTGTGTAAAGCCTCCTATATTCTTGCTTTTGGCTTGAGGACTAGTGTTCGGAGTCATGCGCTGCGTGGTGTAAATTTTGACGTACAAAGATTTTGGAGGATGGAGTGGGAGAGCAGCATGAGCATTTGTCAAGAACCATTGGTTTCCGACTGCAATCAGTCCCTGAGGCAAAGCTGCTTCCAGGCACTCGCTGTGAGCTGGCAGTCCTGAAGGAAGAGGTTGCCTGCAAGCTGCCCAATCACCTGATTTTGGGACCAGTGCACAGGTGCAAATAAAACAAGTTACATTTAAGCATACCCAGATTCCACCTCACTGATTTCCCCTTCCACTGGCAAGCTGTCAATACAAGGGCATGGACAATTTGCTACCTAGTGTTCAACAGACAGGCAATGGTATCAGGAGAAGAAAGGTAAAAGAGAGGAATTCAGAAGGGTGAAATATAAATAACCACCCTTGGAATGATTTAAATATGAATGTGGAGAGACATCCAGGATGAGCTGGGATACTTGAGAGAACAGAAACCAGGAAGGGAGGCAAATCTAGCAACTGTCCAGTAAGGTGATAGGTAGAATTAAAAGAATAGAGAGAAAAGAAGAAACAACTGAAGGCAGAACCATAAAAGAGGCAACAGATGGAGAGGAGAGAATAAGGAGCCACTGAGTAAAGCAAAAATAGTCAGCAAGTAGGATGAAACACAGCTGAAGGAAGTACACTGAAAAGAAAAGAAACAGAACATGAACAAAAACAGGAGAAACATCTAGCTTCTATTAAGGATTATCACAATCTGATGTAGTGAGTGACAATAACTGGGTCAAACTGATAAGCAGAACTATGCTTAGGTTGCCTGTTTCAACTCAGTGGAGGCCAATCTTCTTGGCTAGCATGCCACAAATTAGCTTCACACTCTCCCTGAGTGGCAGGAAGTCAGCAGGGATCATAGGATCCCAGCAAGATAAGCATCCAAATGTGTCTTGAAGGTGTTCAAAGTGGGTGCTTGAACTGCCTCCGGTGGCAGTCTGTTCCAAACCTTGGGGGCTCCGACAGTAAAGAAGTTCTTCCTTATGTCCAGCCTGAAATTGGTCACAGCTGAGTGTGTGATGATTCGATCGCGTCATCCCTTGGGGCACTCTGGTAAACAGATGTTCCCCCAGATCCTGATGAGCACCCCTGATAAATTTATAGGTGGCCACCAGATCACCCCTGAGCCTGCACTTTTCCAGGCTAGAGTCCCATGGCTCTCAGCCTCTCATTATAAGGTCTGTTTTCCTGACCTCTGATCATGCGCGTGGCTCTCCTCTGCACTCTCTCAAGCTTCTCCGTTTTGAATCCCTTTTGAATTGTGGAGCCCAAAACTGGACTCAGTATTCCAGCTGCAGTCTCACCAAGGCCAAGTACAATAGGAGAATGGTGTCCTGGGATTTACTTGAGAAGTGTCTATGGATGCAAACCAGCATTTTGCTCACTTTACTAGCCACAGCATCACACTGAAGGTTCATGTTCATCTTGTGGTCATTCATTACCCCCCCCCCCCTTTCATCTGTAGTGCTAAACAGCGTAGCACTGCCGAGCCTATAAGCATGGTGCAGGTTTTTTCTCCCAAAGTGGAGAACCTTGCATTTTTCGGTGTTGAACACCATCAGGTTCCCATCTGCCCATTTCATTAGCCTGTCAAGATCACCCTCCTGTCCTCAGGTGTGGATGCTTTACCCCAGAGTTTGGTGTTGTCAGTAAACTTGGCCAGTCCGCTTCTGACACCAATGCCCACATCATTGATGACGATGTTGAACAGTATAGGCCTTAGGACAGAGCCTTGAGGGACCCCACTGATGACCGCACACCAAGACGATTGGCTTCTGTCAACCACCACCCTCTGGGTCCTACCGCAGAGCCAGTTCCCCAGCCAACGGATCTTGGTGAGGTTGAGGCCGCAGTTAGCCAGTTTTGCCAAGAGGTGATCATGGGATACCAGATCGAAGGCTTTTTTAAATTCAAGATATACGACATCGATCTCTTCCCCCTTGTCCAGGTGTTAGGTCACCTGGTCGTAAAAGGAAATGAGATTGGCAAAGCAAGACCTACCCGCAACAAAACCGTGCTGAGTATCCCTCAGGATATTGCCGTCAGCTAGTCTGTTAAGAATGGCGCTTTGATAATCTTTTCCAAGACCTTCTCCAGGATAGAGGTCACGCTGATGGGCCTGTAGTTTGCCAGATCTACTTTCCTCCCTTTCTTGAAGATAGGCATGACATTGGCCTTCTTCCAATCTTCAGGCACTTCACCAGAGCACCAAGAGCTCTTAAAGATCCGTGCCAGGGGCTGAGCAATGATGCTTGCTCCTTGAGTACCCTGGGGTGTAAACTGTCAGGGCTGGCTGACTTGAAGGTATCCAGCCTGTCAAGGTGTTCTTTCATGAGGCCAGCTTCGATGGAGGGCAAGGAATCTCCCTCACTCGGGTCTCCCTGACCCACAGTGGGCAGGGGCATCCCATGGGACTGGTGAAAAACTGACTCAACATACTCATTTAGCAAGTTTGCTTTTTCATGGGCATTGGTTGTCAGTTGTCCCATCTGGTTTAGCAGGGGTCCAATGTTGCCCTTGCTTTTTATTGTCCTTGATATTTGTAGGTAGCTGGAGTTCCATCACAGCCTTGGCTTTCCTGGTTTGCTTTCTGCAGGTCTGGACCAGAGCAGAGTATTCCTCCTTGGTGGTTGTTTCAGTCCTCCATCCTCTGTAGGTCTTCCTTTTAAGATGCAGGAGTGCAAGTTCCCTGGAGAGCTAAAGGGGCTGCTGTGCCCTTTTGCTGCTTTTCCTCCGGGACTTTGCTTGTGCATCCAGGATTGCTCCCTTGAGGAGCAACCACTTGTCCTGAATTTCCCTCCCCTTCGGGTTGTGGCCCTTTAGGGCCTCACTGACAAGCCTTCTTAGCTTGTCCAAGTCAGCTTTCCTGAAGCCAAGCACTTCTGTATTATTGACCAACTAGCAAGCTTTACGGCAGATGGTGAAGGTGATCAGCTCATGGTCACTGTCACCCAGCTTCCCTTCAATAAAATAAGCTGCAGATACAGGCGGACCTGAACAAGCTAGCAAGTAGGGCGGATCGGAGTCAGGTGAAGTTCAGTGTTGGGAAATGTAAAGTGCTCCACCTGAGGACAAAAAACCCCTACACACCTACAAGCTTGGCAACGTCAAACTGACTAGCACCATGAATGAAGGGAACCTGGGGGTAATAACAGACCACAGTATGAATATGAGCTGGCAATGAGACATTGTAGCCAACAGGGCAAATAATACCCTGGTATGCATCAATCAATGCATCTCCAGCAAAACCAAGGAAGTCATTCTTCCACTCTACTCAGCATTGGTAAGACTACAGCTAGAATACTGCATCCAGTACTGGGCACCATACTTCAAAGAGCACATGGTAAAGCTCAAGAGAGTCCAAAGAAGGGCCACCCTTGGAGACTTTCATGGCAAGCCATATGAGGAAAGGCTGAGGGATCTGGACTTTTCAGCCTGAAAAAGAGAACAATGAGAGGAGATTTGACAGTGGTTTACTGCTACATCAGGGGTGTACATCAAAGGCTCAGTGAACAACTGTTCACCAGGGCACCCTTGGGGATAACCAGGAGTAATGGTCACAAAATCCTGGAAGACAGTGTCAGACTCAACATTAGGAAAAACTTCTTCACAGTTAGGGTGTCCAGACTGTGGAATAAGCTCCCTCCAGAGGTGGTGCAATTACCTACCCTGGAAATCAAGAGGAGACCGGATGGTCACCTTGCTGGGGTCCCCTGGCTCCCAGTTGTCTTTCCTGCCTGCTGCAGGGGGGCTGGACCTGATGATCCCCCAAGGTCCCTTCCAGCCTCACAATCTATGAATTTATGAGGATGGAGACAACATTTCTCTGTGGTTGTAAGGGGACTAGGAGCAATGGCTTCAAGCTGTAACAGAGGAAATTTAGGTTGGATATTAGGTGCAACTACGAGGGTGGTCAAGCATTGGAATAGGCTACCTAAAAAGGGTGCATAATCTTCATCCCTGAAAATTTTCAAAAGCAGCTTGGACAGACACTTGTTGGGATGGTTTAGTCAGGGATGATCTTGACTTGCACAAGAAGCTGGATAAGATGACCTTGTAAGGTCCCTTCACGCCTTACTCTCCTATAATCCTTATGTTATATAGCATTAAGGCAAATGCCTCATAGAAATCTAAGTACATTATGTCTAAAGTTACCTTCCTCAACCAAATTTGGGGCCTCACGCAAACATAAGACTCAGTTTCCCTAAGTCAAGGGTTTTCAACCTTTTTAAAGCAGGGTAACCCTTCTGGACACAGAGCCGGGGGGAGAGGGAAGTGCTGACAGACAGATATGGGGCTCACATGGAGCTCATACGTGGATGCCACTACCATCTATACACTCTCATGTCACCACGTGGCATCAGCACCCTCTCCTCCCAGTGCACAGTGGCAGCACGGGGAGCTCACACACGGTGGCCACCCCCGCTGCCATCTATACACTCAGCGCTGCCACTGTGTGTCAGAGGGGAGGGGGTGCTGACGGCCAGCCACATGCGAAGCCAATGGCATGGAGAAGCAGGGATACTTGGGTGCAGGAAAGCGGTGCATGGCAGTGGCATGGAGTGATGGATGTCAGTGGCAGTCCCACCGTGCACTGCTTTCCTGCGCCCAAGTATCCCCACTTCTTCACGCCACCAGCTTCACGTGTGGCTGGCTATTGGCACCCCCTCTCCCTCAGCATGCGGCAGTGGCACTGAGTATATTGATGGTGGTGGGGGCGGCCGCCATATGCCGGGCTGGGAAGAGGGTGCTGTCAGCCAGCCAGACGCAAAGTCAGCAGCACGGAGAAATGGGGATACTTGAGCATGGGAAAGTGGCGTGCAGCAGCAGTGGCATGGAGTGATGGATGGTGGCGGTGGCTCTGCCCCCCACACCGCCACTTCCCAAGTACCCCCACTTCTCTGTGCTGCCACCACGTACCCCCTGGGGCCTTCCCAAGTACCCCCAGGGGTACGCATACTCCTGGTTGACAACTCCTGCCCTAAATCATGTTGACTGACTTTAGTTATACTACCATACTAGCCTACAGTTTCCTGGAATATCCCAGTTAAACTTTTTAATGCGAGCTTGCCAGTTTCATAGAATCATAGAAAATTAAGGTTGGAAGGGACCTCAAGAGGTCATCTAGCACAACTCCGTGCTCAAAGCAGGACCATCCCCAACTAGACCATCCCAGTCAAGGCTTTGTCTAGCTAGGTCTTAAAAACCTTCAAGGATGGAGAGTCCAGAACCCCACTGGGTAACCTGTTCCAGTGTTTTACTACCCTCCTAGTGAGAAAATTCTT
>NW_017729032.1:142780545-142791446 GCF_001723915.1 Gavialis gangeticus
GGAATAATTACTTCTCTTGATCTGCTGGCAACACACCTACCAGTGCAGCCCAGTATGCCATTAGCCTTCTTGGCAACTAGGGCACACTGTTTGCTCATATCCATCTTATTGTCCACTGTAACCCCCCAGGTTCTTTTCTGCAGAGCTGCTGCCCAACCAGTCAGCCCCCAGCCTGTATCAGTGCATGGGATTCTTCCATCCTAAATGCAGGACTTTGCACCTCATGGAGATTCCTTTTGGCCCAATCCTCCAATTTGTCTAGGTAACTTTGAATCCTAGCCCCTATCCTCCAGTGTATCTACTACTCCTCCCAGCTTGGTGTCATCTGCAAACTTGCTGAGGGTGCACTCTATGCCATCTTCTAGGTTACTGATGAAGATATTGAACAAAACTGGCCCCAGGACTGACCCCTGGGGCACTCCACTTGATACTGGCTGTCTACTACACATCAAGTCATTGATTGCTACCCTCTGATCCCAATGCTCCAGTCAGTTTTCTATCCACCTTACAGTCCATTCATCCAGTTCAGACTTCCTTAGCTTGCCTGTGAGAATGTTGTGGGAGACTGTATCAAAAGCCTTGCTAAAATCAAGATATACCCCATCCACTGATCTCCCCACATCCACAGAGCCAGTCATTTCATCACAGAAGGCAATCAGGTTGGTCAGGCATGACTTGTCCTTGGTGAATCCATGCTGGACTGCTCCTAATCACTGTCTTCTCCTCCAAGTGCTTGGAAATGGATTCCCTGCAGATCAGACTCAATGATTTTTCCAGGGACTGAGGTGAGGCTGACCAGTCTGTAGTTCCCAAATATTTTCTCACCACCCTCATAATTTGGAACTTTTGCAGCATTTGAAGATTTGTTAAATATCAATTTTAGTGGTCCCTGAAGCTCTGTGGATCATTTTTTAAATATTTTACTACACTTGGGTGCGAGCTACTGTGTGCTGCAGAGAAAAAGGTTTAGATTTAGTAGTACCCATTTAACATCTTCCCTACTTACTCGCCCTGGTTGTATGTTCAATGTAGAAAACAGTTTGAACTAGTTTCTCAGAGAACATTGGTCTCCCTAAGGTCTGATTTACTCAGGATAGGAGAGAAAGGAAAATGGGGAATTGTTTTCAGTCCCCTAATTCAATGGACCAGACTCTGTTTGCCCAGCATAAGAACAGCCAATAGTAGCTCTAACTTCTGTCAACTATGTATATGGTTTCCTAAGGGACCATACAACTGCTGAGAATTAGTAGGGCACAGCTGCTCTTTATCCTGCCCACAACATGCCATCTAAGTCAGGGCAAAAGGGTGGTGGGTAAGGAACCTGGCCTTGCACTCTTCAGCTGAAAATTTACTTCCACCACAGAAATTCTGAGGTCACTATCAGCATTCAGATTTCTGTTCCTGTGTGCCACTTGAGGACAGAAAATGGGCTGGATTTGCAGAATTATTTTAACCCAGTGGAGGCCAGCACCTATATTTGTACATTATATTATGAAATGAAATACAAATAAAATTAACTATACCCTAAACTGAAGAAACATATAGTTTAGAACATTAAATGCTTAAAGGAGTAAAATGTTATAGTGCTTTAAAACAATGTTTATTGTTTGGGCTGGTATTTTCAATAGTTTTCACAGTTGCTTTTTATCCTGCCCAAAACGTGCCATCTGGGTCAGGGCAAAAAGGGTACAGGTAGTTACAAAAAAATTGTTTCATGATGTAAAATACACATGCACCTGTGTTCACACATGTGCACTTTGCTTTTTCATTTTTTAAATTTTTTTTAAAGTCAAAATACAAATATACTTCTATTCCTTTCAAACTATTTCAGTTTATGCTGATTATCAATCAGAAAGCCTAGAGGATGAATCCAAATAGGACCAATAGGTCTGTAAGGGGCAGCTTCCAGGACAGGTATATGGAGTTTATGATACTGTATTTCCATAAAATTGTAACACTCACCATGGAACCAAGCCAACAGAAAATAAGTTAAAAGAACTTTCAGATGCTACAGCTGCTTCTGTGGCCAACTTCTGTGTTTCTATGATCACCAATGCTTACACTGTCTTTTAAAAATAAATTTCCCTTCTCATCTTCATCTGCTCTCTCAAAAAGCAAACTGACTCAAGGACTCCCTGATGGAGTACTGGAAAAGAGAGAGGGGGAATAGGATTGGACAATGAAACTGACCAACCTAATTACTGTTAATTTAGTTTAAAGAAAAAACCCTCTTTCACTTCTATTTTATGTAGTACTACTAATAGCAGTTAAGTAAAAGATTTTCAGAGTACAGTGTAATTTTAGCTTGGATTATATCCCAGAACAATACTCTTATAGGAGTTGCCTTAAAACAATACAAATATTACATGCCAAGGATGATCAAGACAACCTCAGTTCTACAGGGTTAAAACAGCACATATACTTACTTAGCTCCGTTACGTTACGCAGGGTGCACATCATAGAGCCACTTGATACAGGTTAGGCCTCTGAATAAAATCTCAGGTGCTGCTCTAATTTCAAAAGATAGGTTTTCTGGATATCTACCTTGGAACAGGACCCTTTCTTGGCATCCATTATAAAGAGAGTGACAACTTGTGGATGAAAAAAATGCAGCAAATCAATACATTGTCAGTAATGAGAATTTTTAATGCAAAATAAAAAGGTGGCACACCTTACTGATCTGTCAGGTTTACAATCCATCCAGTTACGCATTATAAATACAAATAGCTACTAATGACATCAGGTCACAGATAAGTCAGTGATGGCAGCATCATTTTGCTTTCATTTTACTGAAGTTTTCCAAAGCATTTTTAGAAATGGCTTATCTCATTGGAGGCCACACTGCACTTGTATGCAGGTGTAAAGTGGGTAAGACCACAAGAACCTGTCTGGCAGTCTGAATAAGAACAAGCACAAAAGCAGTCCTGCAGGAGGGAGGGCTCGCACTACACTCAATAAAGAGGCAAAATAGCTCTTTACATCAGTGGTCTGTGGCAAGTATTCCTGGCTCTGAATGCTCCTCAGAGTGGTGGCATTTGAATCCGACTACAGCATAAGGTGGTATTATAAAGACATAACGGAGGCCTTCACAATAGGTGGACTGTGTTCTGTCACAGGTATCCACTGCAACTAAAGAATGGTATTCCTGAAAACCTCTGATTCTGCTTCAAAAAAGCCCCAAATGCCCCCCCAAAAATAGACAAAAGAACAGGAATACTCATATAAGTTAAGGTATAAAATTCAATGGCAAACACCTGCAAAAATATTGTATCCTAAATCACTTGTAGTACCGTACTTACCTGAATACAAGATGATACTGAATTTAAAACAACTGCCCCCAATAACTGGATTACAGGCATACCTCGTTTTATTGTGCTTCACTTTATTGCACTTCACAGATATCGCGTTCTTTACAAATTGAAGGTTTGTGGCAACCCTGCGCCCAGCAAGTCTATCGGCGCCATTTTTCCAACAGCATTTGCTCACTTCGTGTCTCCGTGTCACATTTTGGTAATTCTCGCAATATTTCAAACTTTTTCATTATTATTATATTTGTTATGGTGCCTATGCTCTATAAATGGAACAAGGCCTGGATGACAGCACATCTGTTTACAACATGGTTTACTGAATATTTTAAGCCCACTGTTGAGACCTACTGCTCAGAAAAAAAGATTCCTTTCAAAATATTACTGTTCATTGACAATGCACCTGGTCACCCAAGAGCTCTGATGGAGATGTACAACGAGATTAATGTTGTTTTCATAACTGCTAACACAACATCCATTCTGCAGCCCATGGATTTGAGAGGATTGACTCCAATTTTGAAAGAAGTTCTACTGTGGGTAAAATGCTATCAAACAGCATTGCATGCTACAGAGAAATCTTTCGTGAAAGGAAGAGTCAATTGATGCGGCAAACTTCATTGTCGTCTTATTTTAAGAAACTGCCACAGCCACCCCAGCCTTCAGCAACCACCACCCTGATCAGTCAGCAGCCATCAACATCGAGGCAAGACCCTCCACCAGCAAAAAGATTACAACTCGCTGAAGGCTCAGATGATGGTTAGCATTTTTTAGCAATAAAGTCTTTTTTAATTAAGGTATGTACGTTGTTTTTTTAGACATAATGCTATTGCACACTTAATAAACTACAGTATAGGGTAAACATAACTTTTATTATGCACTGGGAAACCAAAAAATTCGTGTGACTTGCTTTATTGCGATATTCGCTTTATTGCGGTGGTCTGGAACCAAACCCGGAATATCGCTGAGGTATGCCTGTATATACATAGAAAAATTATACATGTATTATCATTTTCCATGTATGGAATCTAATTATTGGAGGACTATCTTAAACTCATCCCCACCTACACACACACACATACACACACACACACCCCTACAGGAGGAGGTGGTGTGAGAGGTGATGAAGGGGGCAGTAATGGAGCAGGTGGTAGGGGGACAGACCGTAAGAGAGGCAGTAGAAAGGCATGTGGTAGGGTGCAGTAAGAGTCAGGCACTGGAGGGAGCAATGAGGAACATAAAGTAGGGGGCCAGGTAGTAAAAGAGGCAGGCAGCTTGCCCCCTGCTGCCTGTTCCCACCCTCACTTACCCCTCATTGTGCCCATTTTCCACAGCCTTGTGTCCCTGCCCCAATTCTTCCCATCCCACCCCCACATCTCACCCGCTGCATATCTCTATCCCCCACTTAGCTTTGCTGTGGGTTAGCAGGTTCCTTCCTTGTTCCAGCATGCCGCACCGAGCCTGGGGCAGAGCAGCAGCTTAGAGCTGGCACTGCTGTTACACGGCTAAGCTGAAGCATGTCCTCCATGCTGCAGAGAGGACAGAGTGCTGGCGCAGAGCACGGAGTAAAAGTAAGAAGGAGTGCAGATGAGGGGAAGAAGCAGTGTGGAGTGGGGAGGGGGAAGACTGGGGGAAATGGGATCTTGAGGATACAGGGGAGGACTTGGCGCAGGGAGGGATGGGGTGGGGCAGGGTGCAGAGGCAGCTGCAGCTTCAGACCCAGAACTGGAGCCACTGCCTGCCCTTCCCCACCTCCTACTCAGTAAAGGAATTCTGGACAGTAAGAAGACAGATCTGTGTGATCCTTGCAGAGGTCTCTCTCAGCAACACTTCTTATAATTATGCAAATCCCTCTGCTCTGGCCAGCTGCAGTTTACAAAATTCACCCCTTCAGAAACCTCCAGCAACCATGGCTGCCTCAGCATTGCACCCCAAGCCCCAGCCTACACTAACACCGTTACCTCACATAATTTCTGATGTTATAACATTTATTCTTAAAAGGATTTATGCTCAAGTAATTTAGTCTCAATTTGTAAAACAGGTTATGCTTACCATTGCGTTAGAGAGGAAGCATTCTCAAATTATTTAAATATTGGCATGTAGCACTGAAATAGACCGATTTAAAATAGATCCATTCGAGTTATGCACTAAAAATGCAGCCTTACACATCCAACCTTGCACTGCACAATCAGGTAATGATTTAATCTCAACATAGGACAAGCTTTAAAACACCATTTTCTACTTGGAGTCAATCACTGCTGACAGGCCTAACAAAAAATGTATCTCTGTCATTAGGGCTGTAAGTAATGAGAAGATATTTGCGTAGAACATAAGGAAAGGGGTGGGGAGAGCTTTAAGCTCAGATGGACAGCACTGAAGGAACACCAAATATGAGGAGGATACATAAGTAACATTTACCCTAGGTAGAAGGCTTAGAAAGAGGACAGTGAGAAAATGGGAGGGGATATACATGGGGATAGGGAACTTAAAGGGACTATCCAGCTTGCATAACAGGCAAGACTGTAGAGCTTTCAATGGTGATGAAAGAGAAGAGGGACTGATTTGGGTAGCAGGGAAAAACATCTTGCATTATTAGGGACTGGCATTTTTCTTCTCTGTAATGCTGCACTATAAAGTACCTGATACCATGACATATGATTTAATCTCAGTCCAGATGGTTTTTATTTTTTTCAGTTGGTTACAAAAAACACATGATTAGAACCAAAACCAAGGCCTCCCCCCCTATGTGCTACATTTATGCAGTGATTAAAGTGCCCTCAAAAATGGCAAACCAGCCATAAATCCAGTTCATCACATAGAACATTTTTATGGCTGGTTTGTATGGTGCCTTAAATTGAACGTGTGGCAGATCTAGCCCTGGGACCGGACATGCGGACACCTAGCTTTTAACTTGCACTAGCAAGTAGAAACTGAACGATTAGGATCTGATCCTCAATCCCAAAATCATGCCTATTGCCATGCACGTGTAGCATGACATGAAGCATGATTGTTAGGATCGTAGATCAGATCCAATGGCAAGTCTTAGGTGAGAGTCTTAAAATTCAGCCCTGCAGTAAAATGAAAGGGAAAAGACACATTTTGATGTAGCATATGCACTCAAGAATAGGTACATTATGATACATTATAGCACATGCTTATGTTTATTGAAACTGAAACCCTGAGATTGCTTTACCTAACTATTAATATTCTTTACTGGTTACAAATGAAAGATGAAAGCTCTGTAAATGGTGCTGGTGCTGTGATCAATGCAAGCAAAGTTCAGCTGTATTCAGCACCATCACTGTTTTATTACTGATACAGTTCAAATCTCATGCAGGAAAATAAACTTTATCTGACCCAGAGAAAATGAGCTAAAAAGTTGCTGTGCTCCTGCGTGACTCACTGGTAATTTATTTAAAGCAGCATGTGATCTACAGGCTCCAAACCCAACCATCTACATCATATGTTCCCAACTGCCTGCAGTCTGTGATTGTTTTTCAAAACGAGGATTTGTATCAAGCAACAGTACCAAATTTTAAAAATATCACATGGCAAATGAGGAAAAATGTATTAGAGGTTAGTGAGTCTTGTTATGTTCTGCAAAAAGAAAGAAAAAAGAAATCATAGAAAGTTTTATTTGTAAGTGAGTCATTACCCTTCCTGACAGCTGGATTCTTTCTTTTATATTCTTCCATGGGAAAACAAACTCACTAGAGAAAACAGATACGTTTGACCTGCAGTGTTAGATGCACTGGTCATCTTTTTAATCAAACCCAGGTTCTATTATTTGTCCCAATGTCTGACAAAGTTAGGTACCTGCAGGAAAACAAATCAGACACACAACCCAGAAAAGGAGTATGTGGTGTTTGTTAGAGAAGGGAAGCCTTCACAGGACTGGGGAGGTCATGACTCCATGATTAAATTTAGCTTAAAATCATGTGTGTCATGGTCCCAAAACTACCTACAACACTGTCTGCTCTCACAGTGGCCTCCTGAAGGTATTGCACAATCCTCTCCTTCCTAGACCAGGACTTTTCAAAATCAAGCATACACTTAGCAATAGAAAAGCCACAGCACAAGAGAATGGAAATTTTAGAAGATCCTGTAAACCTAGGGTTTATAGTCTTCCCCATGTATGCCACGTAACCAGGCTTCTTCAGATTCCTTTCAGAACCATTCTGTTTTAGCTTGTTTCCCTAACAACCCTAGCAAATTGCTATTCCCTTTCTCCCCAGAGAGGTACTTCACCCCTTCCCCCCAAACCATTTAATGTCAATAGTCCAGCCACTGTTCCCGCAGTGATCCTTGTTGCAGGTGTTTCACATCTAGTCAGTGTTTCCTCCCAGTTTGTTTATCCCAACAGCCCCTTTTGATGCTGTTCCATGTACAAGTCAGAATTCATCGCTTATAGCACTCATGCCATCATACAGTATGTATCACAGTAATACAATAGACAATCATTTGCTCTTACCAGATGTTTATATAACAGCCCCTACCAATACCATGTCCTTGGAAACATTTTCCATACCATGTATTCAAATGGCACTCCCTATAGCAGCACAGCTGCTCAGAAACAACAGAGCACTCAGGGCACTGACATGCTGCTAGTAACAGGTGATGACTGTACAGAAAAGCCTCACACCCTCCCCGCTATGGTTATTTAATCAAACAAACTTGAACCTGACTAATATATTTGCAGATCTGCAAATCACTCATAGAAAAAATGTGCTGCTACTTAACAAAATCCAAAATACAGCAGTGGTTGGCTAAAGCCACAAGAGGTATAAACTCAGCAATGTCAACTTGTTGTGGGGAAAGAACAAAAGGCAGGGAGAAAAACACTTTCTAAGAACAGATGTTTTCAAGCTTTTTTTAAACTTGGGGAGGCAAGACATAATGTAATATTTAAAGGAGCAATCAGGGACTCCAAACAAATATAGGTATTTAAATTATGTTAATTACATAAAGAGGCTGAGCTTCACAAAGGAGAATAAGAGAGAAGGTTCTCCCAACTCCTACTGACCTTCAGCAACAGCTGAGAGGCCTAGTCCCCAAGGCACTTCTACAGACAGAAGTCAAGATATTATTTAAAATACCATCTCCACTGGTGGGGCTAGAGTAAGGCCCAGGGATTTCTACAAAGCAGCATACGGTCACTCTCCTTTATTACAGTGATGCTGAGGCCGATAACTTCAGCATGAGATATTATAGCCCTTAATCAAGAGGAAAGCCACTTTGACGAAACTGGAGCATCACAGGTTGGGTCCTACAGCCTCACTGAGGACACAATTCTCTATTTAACACAGGAACACTGCAAGCAGTCTTTCTCTGTTTGAAGTATTAAGTAAAATGGAGAAAGTTTTCAGAAGCTCAAGAAGGCACCAGGCCCTTTGGTTCATAAGACACAGTCATGTAACATAGAAGATGCGACTACCTAGAACAGGGCTGGGCAATTATTTCGGCTGGAGGGCTGCTTAATGAGTTCTGGTGAGCTGTCAAGAGCCATAAGGGTAGCCCTTGCCCCTTGATGGGTCCCCTGCCCCCTGTCACCATCTTGGGACCAGAAGTCCTTCCCCCTAACCCCTGACCTTTGCCACCAAAAATCCTTCCTATTGCCCCCAGAAGTACTCCTTTTGGGAGGGGAGGGTTGCCATTTTGGAACCAGAAAAAAACAAATAATACACTAAAAGTCAAACACCTACTGTAGCATATTTAAATTTTATTACAAAAAATATTTTTGTCATGATTTGTGTTTGTGTAGTGTATATAGAGATGATTACGTAATAATTCAAAAATAAAGTCTTACTCTTGTATATTGTGTGTGGGGTGTGGTTGTGGGGTAGGTGTATGTGTATGGTGGAGTCTGTGGGGGGGGCATAGGGTATGCTGGGGGGTATATATGTGGAGAGGTTGTGGGGGCAGGGTGTGTGCGGGTTCGTAGGGTATGAGGGGGAGTGGGAACCCCCCTACACACTCCCCCCCCAATAGCATACAGCCTTTACCACTGGTGACAGCAGCAGCAGCAGGCAGCAAGTTCTCGGAGTACTTGTGGCACACGGCTCCAGCCAGAGCTTCACATGGTGGCAAGAAGCACAGCCAAGCCAGCTTCCCTCTATCGCGTGGGGCTCCCCACAGTGCATATGCAGTTCCTGGCACTCATGTGCCACTGGGAAGCCCTGCGCAACTGAGCTGGCCAACTTACCTGCCCCCAGCCATACAGGTCCTGAGACTCTGCCAGGAAGCAGGGGATGGGGTTCCCCTCCACTTCCAGCAGAGTCTGGGGACCTATGCTGCACTGACAGGGGTGTGGTGCCATGTGCCTCGCTGCCCGGCTCACCCAGCAGCAGGACTCGCATGGTGCCACACCACTGTCAAAGCATCAGCAACGAGACATGGAGCAGAGGCTGAGTGCAGCCCACAGATGCAGCCCACCCTTGCCCCGTTCAGACTGGGGGCCATAGTCCTGCCCCCCTTGGCTCTGTGGTGCTGTGCCCCTGAAGGAGCCACTAGGCTCCGATTGTCCTATGACCCAGCTGGGCCAGGGCCCAGTCACCATGAACTGGGCCCTGGCTGGGCTGGGTCATGGGGCAATCGGAGCTCAGCAGCTTGACCAGGAGCGTGGCATGGGGAGGCCAAAGAGGGCCACCCCCACCATTCACCAGTCCACCCCACTCCACCTCCCAGGAAGGAGAGGTGGCATAAAGCTTACACGTGGCAGCCTTAGCCACCAACACATGCCCTGTGCTGCCCCCGCTTGGTGTCTGGCCACGTGCAGCCAGCCCCCCAAAGACCGCTCCCCCTCCCAGGGCAGAGGCAGTCAGGGGCCAGGAAGTGGGACAGGCAGTCCAAGGTGCGGCAGGGCAGGGTGGGGCATGCTGCCACGGGGCCATATCCACTTCCCTCCTCACCACCTCTTGCTCCCTGCTGGCTGTGGTCTGGGGGTGCGCCGTACCACGCCTCCTGACAACAGATGGCAGGGATCGGAAGGTGGTGGGAAGGAGAGCAGGTGCAGGGCAGTGTGCCATGCCACGCAGCAGTGCCCTGCAGCAGCATGCCACACAGCCACACCCAACTGCAGGCAGCATGCTGCACTTGGTGGCAGGCAGCGCACCACACAGGCACAGCCCGTGGCAGGGAGCGAGTTGTGCCCTGTGGCAGGCAAGGCGCCACAGCAGGGAGAGCCCCATGGCACAGAATGTCCCTCAGCAGACAACATGCCATGCCATGCCATGCTGTGCCCCCAACTGCCTGGCCTGCTGCCTGGCGCCCAGCCACCTGCTCTTGTCCATCTATCTGTAATGTTCCGGGCCAGCCAGTCACCGCCTGCCCTGTGGGCAGCATATGTATAGTTGGCCTACAGCGTTACAGACAGACAGACAAAGGCTTTTATTATACTAGAATTCTATTTGTTGTGGAAGTGAGGCAACAGCAGGCTGAAGCCTGGGCTCAGTGTGGCTGCAGCATCAAAACCTATGGTTCACGTCTTTTTCCTGTTTCACTTGCTGTATCTAATAAGTGTCATAGAAAAATAAAGCTGAAAGGATTGTGGCGGGTGCAGAGATCCCACCTCAGGAACACAGCTGGGTATTCCTATCCCTC
>NW_017729032.1:142792069-142798691 GCF_001723915.1 Gavialis gangeticus
CAGTTGGCTGTCAGCCAACCAATTTGAAATGCATCACCTGTTACCGGGCAGATCCCAGCTCCCCAGGTAGAAACCCCTTACCCAGGTAAGTGATGCAAGTCACATAAGCAGAGGGAGCAGGTTTCCCCCTCCCTCAGGAATGCAGCCAGCTCAAGTTCCCTAAAAAGACAGGCTGAGGGTGTGGTCCCCTGTGTGCTGGGCCCATCCTAATTGAATGGTCACAGCACAGAGATTTAAATCAGTGTCACAGGGCAGAGATTTTTGGGGAGAAACCAAGGTGGCTTTCTGCCACAAGGATCATCTAGTCCCACTTCGGAATAGCCTGCAACCTTGGTGTTATTAGCAGAATGCTCTAACCAACTGAGCTAAAGGGCTACTCACAAAATAAATTCAATGAGCATCAGCTGGCAGCTCCTTCCCACCCTGGCAGTTCTATCTAGAGCCACTTTAAGTCCATGGTGGGAAGTGAGGGGTGATGAACAAATCCTTTTGCAGCGCGATCAATAGGTTACAGTGGGTGTATCTACACATTCACCTGAACGCATATTAGCCTATTTTAATGCTCATTAAAGTCACAGAAAAACTGTCCACTTTCACCAATGTGCATTTAAATAGGCTAATGCACCTTTTTCTAGCACCTCACAGTGGAAGTACTAAATTTAATGCACATTACCAAAGGTGCATTAATGGATGTGTAGACATGCCCAGTATTTATTTGCATGCGGGAGCAGCAACAGCAGCTTGAGAATACAGCTTGCTTACCTAGTGCCTCCATCTGTATTTTAAATGTAATTTTTAAATCTGTTAAAGCCTCTTCTTATAAATCGCTGCTGCGTGTATCCAGCCTAATAGATTGTGCTGTGGCATGTGGCAGAGGCTATGGGACTTCGATAAAGCTTAGTGTTTTACAGCTAAATTAAAATACTAAATGGTTTCAAGGAAGAAGTTACCTAACTAGTGGGTGAGGACCTCCACAACCCTGTCTGCAGAAATTAAGGAAGCCCAGAGTGCTTTATGTATTTTAAAATTATATTACTTATAACTGTTTAAGAGTTCAGTGTTTAATCCTTTTAATGTTCATGTCCAATCAGTTTTTATTTAGATCAAAGGGACCTGCTCTGGCTGATATTCCTGCTACATTACAGAAGGCTGGAGCTGGGGCCTCTGAACCTCCTGGGATAGTGGAAGATGAGGAGGGGATGGCTGCAGTACTCACAAGGATAGCAGGCCACTGTAAGAAGAGACATGGGCGTGCTGCTCATTACTTCCTGATGCCCTGAAGGGTCAGTTCTCTGGTCAGACCTAATTTTCAGCCAGGAAGGTTTAAAAGGTAGATCTCTGACTGCCAGGAAATTCCGAACTAACTGATAAAGTAGAATGGTATGCCTGGTACACAGAGAAACAAGACTGCACATAAAAGCTTTAGAAAAGCCAAAATAAAAGAAACAAAATGGATGAAAAAAGCAGTAAAAGTATGATGTTCTGAGAAATTTCAGTTGTAATCATTTGAGGTTCTGTATGATATTGTCACAAACACTATGTATTACTGCAGACACTAAATGCCAATCTCAAACTTACTTTACACACTTTCATGCACTGTCCCCAATAAAGCCAGATAGATGCCTCTACAGAACTCAAATGCTAGTTGCAGTCTTCTCATTCAGCAAGGCTCAGACTTCTTAACTAAGGAGATCATGAATGAAAGGTTCCAACTTCACTTCCCCCCCTCTCCTTTCTGCGGGCAATTTTTAGCTATACAGATTATGGTATGAGATATTTGTTAAATAAATTGTTGTGCTCTCTCCTTATATGGCTATGCATTAGAATTGGACTGTGCATGAGCGATTGGAAATGAGGATTCAGAGGGTGGAAAAAGTCACAGAGTAGCAATCCACAAGAAGGGCTTTGCACATCCTGCTACAATGCAAATTAAAAAGTATTGCATGAAAAATTCCAGCTTGCATTATGTAGCACTGTTTGTTATCTAAAATCTCTTTCCTTTTCTTCTTTACTTGATTTCTTTCCCTTCTCCTCTAATAGAATATATAGACAAACTTTACCAAAGAATCTGCATGCTTTACAAACGCTTATTTTTTGTGGCTCCTTATCTATGCCAAAGCCCCCTCCCATTTACAACAGTCAACAGCATACTGAAGCAGTTTATAGTCCACATATGACAGCCAGAGTACACAGATCATCTATGGAATGCACAGCAGAACAGTGGGAAGGATCCTTAAGAGAAAGTTCCTGGCAATCCAGTTTCCAAAAGTTGTGTGTGATAACTACTGGGATTTAAAATTGACAGAGGGGCCCTAGGAGCTGTGAGTTGTCAGCAAGAGCTCAGTGGTTAGAAACTCAAACTCTGAAAGTTTAGTTGATGCTAATTTTTATTAAACAATACTTTGCGAGTCGAGGTTACAGAACACTACCCAAGCCAATCCAATTTAAAAACACTTTCCAACGTACCGTTAAAACAACAGCAATGATCTTAAATCCAATGTTACATAAGAAAGGATTTGAATAAGGATTTAAAAGCTGTCCAATCAGATGAAGACAGAAAGAGTTAGGAAAGGCCAGACAACTGTTACCATATGAGAACATGCTGGTTCATACATATCATAAGTAGGCTGACCATATGGAAATCTGGGATCCTGCCCCCATCACCCCCTCCCCTCCCACTCTCACAAGTAAGCAGGGGTGGGTGACTTCCTCCCCAGCAGGGGTGGGACAGTGGCCATCTGCAAGGTGCTCTGCATCGCTCCGAGTCCTGGCCAGACTGCACCCTGCATTTTTGGGATGACCCTTATAATTCCCAACTGTTGGCTGGGACCAGCCTCTGAAATCCAGGGCTGTCCCAGCTAAAATGGGACATATGATCACTGTAATAATACATTTGGCTTTCTGCTGAATAGCCCTGAATGAAAAGAAGTACGGTGACCAAAAATTTTACTCTGCCCTTCCAAGAATTAAACACTAATTTCAAAAAACAAACAAACCCCAAAATGAAGCACTGAGTCTGGTTTCACAGACAAAAGAAAAAACATTAAAAGAGTTTGTGAAGTGAAGTGGGTCAGATTGTCCTGAAACCATATTAGTAATGCACCTGCCAAGTTAAAGTTAGAAAAGACAATGTCAGGGGAAGGAAGAGTGTCATACTAGTAGTTTTACTAGCTTAGAATATGCATTGTAAAGTCTCATCTACTCTGGGTTTTCTTCAGAGAAGACCTGGGTAAGTGACTTGAGGTGGAAGATTTTGAATTTCCTATAATAGTTGATGGTGGGCTCCTGTTTGTTATACAGGTTGGTGATGTACTCTCACTATATAAGTTATGTGATGAAATCACTTGGCTAGCATAATCCTTTACACAACAGATGAAGATACTTATGTTATCCTTAACTGTATACTTTAATGGAGATTTGGATGGCTGCTATATTAACACTTCAAAATAATGAAAAAGAAAACCATATAGAATATTTTTGGAGTCCTTTTATGAAAAACATAACAAAGACCATAAAAGTGGAGAACCAATCAAAAATAAGTAGGCAGTTCAAGTTCAGAACACAAAAATATTCCATTTTAGCTAGCTTTTCTTTTTAAATGCAATTTTTACTCTGTTTGAATATACGATATCCCTTTATTGAAGTACTGTCTAGGTACAAATCATAGTCAAACTATACTTATGACTATTATTCTTGTCACATTTGCGGTCTTACCGTGTTGCAAGCTTATGGCAAACTACACCAGTGTCTGTTATGACTTCACTCAGTCTCAGTTCCAGGTGGACCTTCCCCTGAAATACACAATGAAAAAATGCCACATGAAAACTGTGGTATTACACAGGCAGCTGCAACTTTACAACTTAAAATAAAGCCTGTCAGCAATGTCAAAAATAGTTTAAATATTAGTTCACTAAACAATTATACAGCTAAGGTGCTATTTTTCCCCAACCAAGTGAAATCAACCCTCTCACCATTTAATTTAACTTCTGTAGATAACAATATTTGTCCTTTCCCATAGCTCTGGATGTTATAGCAACTCAGCAATACAGGTTCTCTAGTCTGACTAAGAAACTGAAATATCCTATTATGCCATTATCTAATTTTAACATATTGAACTTTACAAGTAGACTGCAGCACATCCATGGAGAACAACGCTTGCACACCAGCACATGATAAATTGGATTCCTTGGATCCTCACCCACTGGCTCCACCCCCTCAATCATCTCAAACAAAACTTCTTATCTAATTTTAAGGCCCTTCACACATGCACCTTCCCATATCTATCTTAGCTGTAAAACACAGATTCACCCTGTCAATGTAACCAGCCACTAACACCTGTCAGTCAGCTTGTTTTATTTTTAAATACACACACACACACCTCTGTACTTTCTCCCACCTTTAAGGCAAACTTTAAAAGAAAGGAGGCAAAACCCCCTGTAAAAATCCACAAAGTCACTTATCCTACCTTAAACCTTACTTTAATACTCACTACTGATACAGTGCTCATACAGCAGATCACTGACACTGGCTATATAAAACAGGGAGCTAAGACTGCTTATTGTACAGAGGGGCCCTAGGAGCTGTATTCTTTTTTTCTTTCTTTCCTCTTGTTTCTTCTCTACCCTTCACTGTACATCTCTCAGACAAACAGAAATAATTTCTTTTTAAAAGCATTGAGAAAGCATCAGTGGAGATGTAGGGAATACTTGAGAAAAATGCCCTTTCAGAGAAAACCCCAAGATATTGGAGTTAATGTTTTTACAGATATATTTCTGGTAACTTAAAGGAAAGATAATATTGTTATCTGAAGAGAAAGCAAAGAGTTCCTCAAAATGCTTTCCTGAACATACGTGGGTGGCTTACTTACAAGCAGGTTTTGAAAGGTAAAGTTCAAATTAGGTAAGTAAGATAACAACTTCTTTTTTAGAAACTGAATTTGCAAAGAGTGGTTTCAAACCTCACTGCAATTTGCAATTTAATTTATTAAAATGTTGTATTCTTTGTTTTTCTTTTATAAGGAACTGGAACACAGGCAAACATAAAAAAGTAACACAAGCCTCTGGAAAGCAACTCAGAGGTCACAACATCACTTAAAAAGGCAAATCCTATGAATATTCCCAGAATACCTCATTACTTCTAGTTACTAAACTCAGGCGTGGGTGTACCTTAATGTAAGGCTGTGCTAACATGCATGGCTGTTTAATTCACAGAAAACACAGCTTCCATGTAAACATCATGCTCTTCCTGGTGTCAGTTATGCCTTTAGGCAAAACCTAGGGACCCATCTAAATTAATATACCCTTGAGCACTGCCATTTAGCTTGCCTGCAAAATACTATATAATGCATCTCTTAAAGAAAAGCCAGAAAAAATATGTTGCAAATGCATTTTACAATCAGTTTATTTAATTATATTCTCCAGTTTGATTCTCCAGTAAAATATATATTTGTAAGTTTTAAAGAAACCAGAAGTTGCTACATTGCCTGTCTTTTGGCAATTTGTGACAAAACAAGTGCTATCATTAGTAATACCTAGAGGCCCCAATTATCACTAAGCTCACAGAAATACATTAGATATCTCTACAATAAAAATAGAGCAGGCAAATAAATGGCGGGAGCCATTTTACAAATGGGAAATCAAAGACACTGAAAAATTAAAGTGCCTTAATCAAGTTCAGATAGAAACACGAATCAAAATCAGATACCTTAAGTCCTAAATTCAGTGCCTTGGCTACAAAGGCTTTCATTCCTCTGCAGTCCTACTCACTGCACAAATACAGACAAGAAGCTATCAAGCTTTCAGAGTTGTAAGGCAGTTTGTGGTAGCTATTAGAAACAGTCACACTAAACCTATTCCAGTCTGTTCCTGAAAACTGGCACATTTACTAATAATACCCTTTATCAACATGTACAAGAGTGCTGTTCTGCGTCTGTAGGTACAACTGGAGTGTTTGCTCACTTAAATGCTGAACAGCAGCACTTTCCTATTCATGGATCGTATTCCTTTCGAACCATGTCTGGAACGCTGCAATAGACTGGTCAGGATTCAGTTTTCAGTTCTTCATTGACAGAACATTCTGCAGGCTCTCAGGACATTCATTTGGGTCCTATGGTCCAAGCCCCCTAAAGATCAACACCCGCCTTTGTTATCATACCCTTCTCTTGCAAGGTATCAGCCAGCAGCCTGTATTTGGAAAGTTTTTGCTCCTGGGCTTCAGCGAAATCCTGCTACCAATCTCATCTGACAACTGGTCATGTCAATAATCAGGATCTTGTTTATGATACTGTTATTAAACAGTACCAGACCCAGAACATACACTCTGGAGCCTCTCAGAACCACACTCAATACCCTCCTCCTTCCACTTAGCACAATGATCCAACCAATTACCCTATCATTTGCATATCATACCCCCTACACATTTCCCCCTAGCAAAAAAAAAATGAAGTGTGTCAACTGGATAAGCTGATGTTTTCCCTGGAATAAAAGCACTCTTCTTTGATTTCTGCTCCACCGTGCAGGAGTGGTGGCATGTCTTAGACAAAGACTTTATCATGGTAGCTGAGGCAATCAATTGACTTAATAGTTTCATAGTTTCTAGGGTCGGAAGGGACCTGAGCAGATCA
>NW_017729032.1:142799346-142814395 GCF_001723915.1 Gavialis gangeticus
AAGGACCGAGCCCTGTGGGACCCCACTTCCCACGTCCTTCCAGGTCGAGAAGGACCCATCCACTACCACCCTCTGGGTGCGACTCTCTAACCAGTTGGCGACCCATTGGACTGTATGGGTGTCTACGCCACAGTCCCCCAGCTTCCTAATGATTCACTGTTCTTCACACCACAGGTGTTAACAATTGTATCTCCTTTTCAGTCATTTTAAATATTCTAAGAATCAAGCTAACCTTTGTTATGGAAATTTTGCTCTCTTCTAGCTGCTTCTCATCTCTTATTTCTCAACCCTGGGGACTCTTGAGCTCTTCTCAAAATTATAATGAAGACCAGGGTTCAACACCAGCTAAGATTTCAGCATTTAGTTAAGCAGGGAGGGGAGGGTGAGAGAGATGAAGATTAGGCCCCATCCCTGCTCTATGCAGCCATAACAAAAATCACATTTTTTTCCCCCTCTATTCTGTCTTCCCAAAAGCATGTCTTATTTGGGAGCATGCTATACCCAAGAAAATACAGCATGTGGCTGTCTACCAGTCCGTTCATTTACTTTCAAATGCAAAGGCAGCAGTTGTCTTATAATATTAGTCTGTCCTTTAGCAAGAAACTGCAGTGACTAGCTCTATTTCCCAAAAGTGAAAAATAGAAACAAGGTTCTCTTTTGAAATGACTCAGTAAAAACCGCTCTTTGCCCATTCTAATTTGGTTGGCACTATAACCATCCATTAGTCACTACAGATTGAGAAATATCAAAAGACAGATGTAAAACAACTGAAATCACATAAATGCTACTTTCCACTCTTACGTTTCCAGCAGTTGCAAATTTGTGGTTTAATTTAAACACAATGTGTAAGAGAAAAAAAACACACAAAACCACAGCTTAGCTTGTGATTGTTCTCTTCTTGCAAAACTATGCCAAACTAGCTTGAGCTTCTTCCATACGATCAAACAAAGTGGTGGCCTCAGTAACTCGCAATCTCAAGACTACCATGCTTTTTCCAGAGTTATTTATCACAGGGGGAAAAAAATGTTGGTATAATTGTCCCTAAGCATGAGTATGGGCTACACATCTCAGCTTTGAATTTCACCCATAACGGCATACAATGACCTAGTATAGATTGAAGTTAGCTCAAAAAAAAAGGAACCATGCTCACCAAGTTTGATTTTTTTAAGGCAAGATTTAAAAGCACTAAAATAAATTGGCAGAATCCTACCTATGACACATTGTAGATTTGTCTGAACAAACAAAAGGATTTTGCCCAACCAGGAATGCGAGCCAACCTACTGAAGCCTATAAGCATCGTAAAGAAAGCCACTGTTTAAGTCTTCATCTGTACATTGTTTGCATCACTGTGGCTCAAATTTCCAAAAAACCTCTCTCTCAAAAATAAGACAACCATTAAAAAGAACGTTCATCATTAATTTTAAACAAGACACTGTCCAATACTTTTAAATATTGGTGCCAAAAGTTACATATGAACTTAAATGCTTCACTCTTAACACAGCTATGCCTGAAAATGGTATCATTATCTAACTTACCTTTCACTGAAAACACTTTCACAGGAATTTTTGGAAAACAGTTAAATCCAAAGATATGTATAAACCAACAGTATCAGTTACTCCATATCTGGTCCTTCAAAAATTGTTTTAGGGTCTGCTGTTACTAGCCAAATCCTGGTGGTCTTGAAGCCCTTCTGTGCACCCATCTAGTTAGCCTGCCAGCCTGGGGCTGCTCCGCCCCAGTTCAATGTGCTGCGGAGGGGCTGGCTGGGGCACAAGGGGCTAGCCCTGTCATTATCTACATGTGTTTTGCAGCAGCACTATTAACTCCGACACTGGACAGTATTTGTATCTGGAAGTACTATCCCATGGTGGAGTTAATTAGTTTACTGAGGCCTAATAGAGCTGCAAACACGAATGCCATGTGTTCCCGGAGGCTGGGGGCACGGCGACAGCCCGCAGGCAGTGGCAGGGGTGTGGTGGTGGCAAGCAAGGAGCTCCCACAGGCAGCCATGGCAGTGTTGGCGGTGGGCCAAGCGGGGAGAGTCCACAGGTGGCCATGGCAGTGTCGGCAGCAGTCAGTGGCGATCAGGGACTGCCAGCAGACACCACCAGTGGTGTCGGCAGCAAGGGAGGGGGAGGAGGGTGGTGAGTGGCGACCGAATGCAGATGATGCAGGTAGCGTCGACGGCGCTTTTTGCAGGGGGTGCACCGCCAAGCTCAGGGGGTGCATGTGCACCTGCGTACACCCCCTATGCATCAGCTAATTAGGCAACTCAGTAAAGCACACATGTAAATATGCCCAGTATGGGGGGATTCAAATTTATACTACCTTCCACCTTATTGGAGGGCAGCTTGTGGCCTCATGGTTATGGATTTCTGGACAGGGCCATCTTCTTCTGCTCTTTTGAATCTAGGTCACTGTGCAGAAAGGCATATAAAATTCATGGGTCCAAAGTGAAGCAGCTTTGTAGTCCAGTGGTTAGGTTGCTAAGCTAGAAGAGGATGTTTTGGTTGGTGCTCTCAGGACTATTTCTGGGCTCTATCTGATGACTAATGTAAAGTGCATGAAAAGACCTAGGACCAAGGATCAGAATACAGTTTTTCTTCTTTTCCTAGACAAGTTTATTATGGCATACTTTAGCCAAATCAAATCCAGATTGTTGATGAAGGCAGGCCATGGAATCAGATACCAATGTCTGGTTGGTCTCCAAATATGTGAATTAACAGATAAGAAAAATATGTTGCAATTACTAAGAAACTAGAAAAACATCTTCAAATGGCACAGTGTTGATGTTCCTATTTCCTGTTTTTCTAAGGAGAGAGAAATAGCACCTCAATACAATTAGATCCTGCCAACTGTTAGCATTTCCTTTTAAATAATTTAAGTGGACTTTAGCCACTGTGTTTTCATTTACTTGGATGTAGTACATCTATTACGTGTAAAATTCAGGTTTTTAAATTTTATTTTATTTTAAAAGAATGACAATTTTGGATGAAGAACAGGTACTCCGGACCACACTACGTTTGAGCATAGCTTGTAAAAAAAACGACAAACTTTATACCATGTCATTTTATGCTTAAAAATTTGAGTGTAGTGTTCATATATGCAAACTTGAAAAGTGAGAAATCTTCCTACAATGTAGCTTTTAATCACTAATAGGCTCTATTTTTTCAAGTTCAAATATATAAGCTAATTATACTTAGTAAACAGTGTGTGGAGTTGACAGATACTTCTCATTTTTTCAAAACAACTAAAAGTGAGAAACCTAAAAAGCCACTATCTGTGAGATAAAGGGTCACACCCATTTATTTCCTGTGTTATGAAAAGTTAGCGGATATCATGCTGGAAATAGTTTCTTTTACTAATTTCCGTATTGCCTGTGGTTATGACATGTTTCACTGGCATTCTGTAACTTGCCAGTGATTAACTGTGCTCAACTCATCTCTTTGCTAGAAACATTTAAATAAAGTTGAGCAAAGTTCATTCATGCAGATGCTGGACAATGGGTATACTATGTTCTAAACTAGAATCAACTAACACAAAAGATCATTCTGTAGAGTTCATTTGAATGATAGACCCCTATGCCATTTTTTAAAAGATATACTAGCCTTTGCCAACCTCAGTGCCCACTTCCCACAAGTTCTCAGGTTTACACTTTAATTCAAAGCAGTCTAATTTGCACAAAAGAAATACTTCTATTTTTTAAAAACATTGTTTTGTCTAAGAACAGCAGATGGAGATATAGTTATGGAACGGGTTACCACACATCTAATATTATGAAGGCAGGAAGAAAAGAAATGTTATACAGTAATGTTAAAATGGCAGTCCACCTGAAAGTTTGGGATCTGTTTATGTTTAATATCAAAGTTAATTTTGAAACTTGGGGGAAATTCCATACTCTACTGAAGTAACTCAGCAACTTCCATTCCCTTCCCCCTCACCCACCTGTCTCTCACCTACTGACCACCTCAATTTACATTTTAAATGACTAGTTTTCTTGCATATGTACTGGCCTCTGGCTGCTTTACCACTCCATCCAGGGCGAGCACAGACCATCTGCAGATGCTTCCTCATCCTGACAAAGGGTGTTTGTCCCCAAAAGCTCACTAAGAAAATTTCTTCCAACTATCTTGAGTTGGTCTAATAAAAGATATCAGATTTACCCAACGAATCTTGTCTGTCCCTATGTCTGTAGCACCCACAACCTACACCCCTGAATACTCTACTGAAATCACAACAAAAACTCCTCCACTGACTTCTGGACATGGTTCAATTCATGACATCCGATGGCTGGTATACTATACTCAAAAGGGAAGACTGGGTTGGGTTTTTTTTCCTTCTGAGTTGGATTGAGTGCCTTGGGCAGAATTCCTTTTAAAAAAAAATAACCGTTATCACAAAGCCACCCATAGTTCCCAAGGTACATACTATTTTTTAGGTGTATTCATCATTCATATCTATAAATGTTTCATATTAACAGTGAATATGTGCATACAAGAATCCATACCAGCTGGTACCTTGCACCCATCTGTTTCATGTAACAAGAGCAAATCAGATATACATAAAAGCACTTTAATAGTTAGTTTAAAAGGGAGAGAGAGGAATTTAGGTGCTTCTTGGTATCAACAAATGAGTAGGACAAACATTATAGCACACTAGATTAAATGAGGTAGTTCATTCCCTCAGCACCATTGTAGCTATCTGGCCATTGACAAGTTGTGTTCTATTTTTAAAAAATTAAAAAGCAAATGGATAAGTTTCACAGATAAGCAGGAGCTGTACTTGGCCGAAGAGAAAATGAGCAATTCTCAAGTTTTAAATCTAGTTTTCATGACAATGCTCTCTCTCAAGGATGGCTAACTGTGTAAGAGCCAGGGCCATTGTACAAATTAGATGTAAATTTTCTTTTTTTTCTCCCCTAAACATTTTGTAGACATTGCCCACAAAAGCAGGCAATGCCACATTTCACAATTTCTGCACAATCACGCTTCAGTGGGCCCCTATTTATAGATACCACATAGGCCAGCATGTGCTGAAAGACAAAGCCATTAGTTGGAATTCATTTGATCTTCAAGGCCAAGTACTGACAGTCAAAAACCCTGAGGCTGAATCAATTCAGTTTTTGCAGGTTAGTCTAAGCTGCATAGATTGAACCGATGAGCAAGTGAAGAGACATTCACTTTTGATTCTGTAAATGCAGTCGCATGTCTGCAGTGGCTGAGGCCAGAAGCTGGGAGCACTAGAACATACCTCCCTGCTCAGCTGGAGCAGGCAGTTTGGGCCAAGGTTAGCTCACCCACCCTGCAAGGTGATTGTAGGGGACATGCAAGCATCCTGGGATGCCGGGGGATCTGTGAATTAACTTGAATCTGGAGGGGATCTGGGACAAAAGTTCAATAAACTGATTTAACTTAAATCAGTTAGATCTAATACTACCTTCATCTAGGTTTATCTTAAACCAGTTTTGGCCATTTTGAAAGCAGCTGATGTGTACTGAACTTCTGTTGAGTTACAGATTTGAATTAGTTTCCGATCACTAACACTGGTTTATGTGCAGTTTCTGTCTCTAGCCCAAACGTACCACCAATTAAGTGTGCAAATATGGTGTATGGCTACCAGACTTGAGCCATGTGAGGCACAATTGAACTATCCAGGGCTGAAGCTACAGTAGAACAATGAAGGTGAAAACTGCACACAGACAAAAATTGGTTACTTAACGTCTGGATGCACTCTTGCATTGAGACTCTGGGCTATCCAATAGCTCCAGGAACCTCTGTCATGCATTGACCCAAGCAAATATTTAGATCAGTTACTGCCATGTAAACTTGCATATGTGGAAAAAGATTAAGTGTTTTTGAATGAATTAAGAGAAGAAATATTGTCTTCCTTCACTCAAGTGTTCAGATGAAGTACAGAGCACACAACATTGGGGGAACAGAGGAAGGAATGTACTGGGCTTCAAGGTAGGGGGAAACCGAGGACAGGACCCATGTACACATGCTTTCTTTCTAATGCAGGGTCTTTCTAATGCAGACCATGTCTTGCTGCCTGAGATTAATGTGAAGCCATGATTACAGTAGGTGCTCTTCAGTTATGTTCTGTATAACACACCCTTCCAAAAGTATTCATACATTGCATGAGTTTTTACATATTCCCTTATTTTATACTTGATATAGTCTACAATTTGGGCCTTGTGAGATGCTAATACCATTTATAATTTTGCTTAAGGATTAAAAGCTTTGTTTCTCTCTGGGAAGCAGGGATATGGATCCTCCAAGAACTAACAGGCCTATCTCAATGGGGATATTTATCCTGCCATCAGATAGCTACAAGGGCAGCAAAGGGATGCAGACCTGAGGTAGGACAGATGAAGACAGCAGTGAAGATGCAATGCCATGCCATAGCTGTCTGCATAAAAGACAAGGGTGGGCAAAGTCCAGCCCATGTGCCGGATCGGGTCCACAACAAACTATTTCCCAGCAGCCCCTGCTGATGCTGCTCCAGCCAGTCTCCACAGATACCCCCAAAGTGGTGGGGCTGTGACAGCATGGGGCCATGATAACCCTGCACTCCCAGGGTCTCCATGGAGAACAGATGGAGCAGCACACACGGGAGCTATTCTGGTGCAGGGCCAGGACAGGGATTTTGTGGTGGTGACAGTGTGGGCTGGAGCAGGGGCAGAGCTGGGATCCATTGCTCACACACCCCTACAACAAGCCTGGGTTCCACGGGGAGGGGTGTGCAAGCAGCAGATCACTCTTGCCCCAGCTCCAGCCCCACACTTTCACTGCCACAAGATCCCGGCCCTGACCTTGGCCCTGGAGCAGCTCTCCACCAAGCCATGCACCCTGCCAGTCTCCACAGAAACCCTAACAGTGCTGAGCCATCACAGTCCCACTGCTCCTAGAGTCTTCCTGGGGACCAATTGGAGTGGTGCCAGCAGGGGTTGCTGGCAAATGCAGTCAGATTCACTATTTTGCCCAGCCCTGCCATAATACCTCAAAGCTCATGATGGGATTGTACAGCCTATGCCAGTGGTTTTCAACCTATGGTCCACAGGCCCCTGGGGGTCTGCAGACTATAATCTAAGGGATACACAAAAGATGACTATGATCAAAAGTATGTGAATACCCACATTTACAATTCAAAGGGGCCCAGACCTCCGTTCAGTCTGCAAGTGAAAAAAGGTTGAAACCACTGGCCTATGCTGAAACCTGTACTACCCCATCCTTACAGATATTCCCACCTGAGCTTAGCGAGTTCTAGAAAGTTTGTGTGTGTTTATCTGTGCTTTGATCATACCTTCTGACTCCCATGCATCTGTCAGTCCATGTTCTGATCTTATTAGCTAGAAAGTTAGAACAGATGAACCACAGGCAGAAAGGACTGATAAAGCCCTTTTTCTCTCCATGATGTAACATATAGGCTGTACCACTAAGATGCACTCTCTTGTTATTTCCTAACCTTCATGATATGTATTAAGGCATTTGGCAGTGAAGTTCAGTACAGGTTTCCTTCACTTTATGTTGTATACGCACTCCTAGAAAACGGCGCATGACTCGAATGAGCATAAAGGGAACCCACTTTACAATGTAACAAATAGGGATGCGTTCCAAGACCTTGACTGTACCCATTTCTACCGCTTGTACAAGACAATTTTGGTACTCACCAACAGCAGACAGTACACACAAGCACAGGGCACTATCATAATAGGGATGGCAACTACAGAAATGTGTGTTGCAGACAACGAGCAAGGAGCACAGATCCACACAGAAAACTATATTTTGGTGCTCGTCACTCCCATAATACACCGTACAAAGCAGTTGACTGCGGGTTTCCACCACACAGATGGCATAAGAGTGAATTTACCTTGCATATAACACATTTTTGGTATAAAAAGGGTCATTGCATAAGAGTGAATTTGCACATACAGAACCCACTTAAAGTGAGGGAAACCTGTATAATCCAACTGATATTTTTCTTTTCTTTTTAAAAACAAACAAACAAGATACTGTGTTATCTTGACCTGTTGTCATTAGCATACCTCACCATATCCTTTCCTTTCCTTTCCCATGTCAAGGTACTTAGCAGAATTCACAGATTCATTGAATCTGGCAGGGCCGTGCTGTGCTACAGCATCTGCTATGGCCTCAAACTGTCAGTTTCAGCCACTCACCCCAGTGTTCACTCCACAAGAGCAGGGTCTTCACTATGTACTTGGGAAAAAAAAATACCGGAGAACCCAATTTACTTGGGTGCCCAACTTAAACTCCTGTTTATGGTTCATTTCTTTGCAAGTTAGCCATAAGATATTTCACTTTGGGTAACCAAAAGCATTAGCCTCTTTTGAAAACCTGTGCCTGAGAACAGAGATTCAAGGTAACAAGGTTTCTTCTCAGAAACTAGGTCTACTACTAAACACTATCTTAAAATTTAAATTTTTTTTTTCTTCTTAATACTATATTTTTACTCATCAGTAAAATTTGTGTCATTATGGTTTCTTAGGAAGGGCAAAAATTGAAGAAATATCACAAACATTTAACAAGTTCACTTTTTATACCATGTGTAACTTGCTAAAATATACTACCTGACTTTTTTTGGCATTTGCAAATGGAAATGGAATAACTTTTAAAAGAAATATTTTTCACTACCTGCATATTTGGAAACATTTCCATTTGAAGAAATCACAAAACTTGAAAAAATCTATCAGCACATTAAAAATAAAAGGCTGGGTCCTGGCTCACACCTGAACAAAGTTTTTAGAAAGGTCCATCTAGGTTCCCATTTTGAGACACTTCAGTTCTGATCTGATAAAGGTCCCTTCCGACCCTATCAACTGTGAAACTATAAGAGGTTTTGAGTATCTATGAATTAACTGAATTTAATTATCCTGGGGATGTATCAGCAGCTCTGAAAAAAATCAGGCTGTATGCATTTGAAGACAGGTGTCTGGAGCAACCAAAGTTGGCAGGCACTCGAAATTACTAGCCTTGCACTGACTATTAGTTTCTGAATCTCAAGCAGTGTGCATCTTAAATTCTTTGCATCTTCAGGTTTCATTTGCAGGAAAAAAAAACAGTACCAGATGGTAAACTGAAGCTCAATGCTGATAAAGTATCTTCTGAATGCACTGTAGCCTACATTTATTAGAAAGAATTGGCACTCCAATCTCCTGACTGCCAGTTCTGATTTGCAATTTTTGTAGGGCCATGAGTAAGCAAATCTCTTACTTGTTCCACTTTTGCCCTATATGTAAAATATAGGGGAGATGGGGTATTATTGGAGCCTTCATTAGGGTTATGTAAAACCTAGCCAACTATCTCAATCCTTCCGGTCAAGGGGAAGGGTCCAGGCAGGAGCAGACGCATCCTGCAAAACAATGAATGGCAGCACAGATAGTGTTGCCAGCAGGGATTTGGCTTCTTGGAACAACATCCCATGGTCAAAGAAGGACTGCTAGGAAGAGATGGGATCCACCTGATGGAGACAGGAAAGAGCTTCTTTGCAAACAGGTATGCTAACCTAGTGCAGAGGGCTTTAAACCAAGTTCTCCAGGGGTTGGAGACCAAAGTCCTGATGTAAATGGGGAAGTGGATGACCTGGAGGAATCACAAGCAGGAGAGGGCAACAGGGCTCCCTCATTCTTCCTGAGAAAGTAGGGCAATCAGCTAGTTACCTTGGGTGTGTGTACATGAATGCACACAGCCTGAGAAACAAGCAGAAAGAATTGGAAGTCCTCGCAGTCACAGAACTATGATGTGACTGTAATAATACACACTTGGTGGGACAGCTTGCATGACTAGAGCACTGTAAAGTGGATAGAAAACTGGCTGGATCACTGGGTTCAAAGGGTAGTAATCAATGGCTAGACGTCTAGTTGACAGTTGGTATCAAGTGGAGTGCCCCAGGGGTTATTCTTGGGGCCACTTTTGTTCAATATCTTCATCAGCAACCTGGAGAATGGGAAGCAGTGGACCCTCAGCAAGTCTGCAGATGACAGCAAGCTGGGAGTAGTGGACAAGAGACCTGGACAAATTGGAGGATTGGACTAAAAGAAATTTCATGAGGTCCAATAAGGGCAAGTGCAAAGTCCTGCACTTAGGACAGAACAATCCTATGCACCAGTACAGGCTGGGGACCAACTAGCTAAGCAGCAGCTCTGCAAAAAAGGACCTGGTGTTACAGTGGACAATAAGCTAAATATAAGCCAAGGGTGTGCCCTTGTTGCAACCCCCCCCGCCAAAAAAAACTAACGGCCTACTGGGCTGCATCAGTAGCAGCATTGCCAGCAAATTGAGGGAAGTGATTTTTCTCCTCTATTTGGCACTTGTGAGGCTGCATCCAGACTACTGTGTTCAGTTTTAGGCCCCCCACTACAGAAAGGATGTGGACAAAATGGAGAGTCCAGCAGAGGGCAACAAACTTCATGGTTAAGGGTCTGGGGCACATGACTTGAGAGAAGTTGAGGGCACTGGGCTATTTAGCTTGGAGAGGAGAAAACTGAGGGAGGATTTAATAGCAACCTTCAACTAACTGAAGGGTGCTTCCAAAGAGGATGGAGCTAGACTGTTCTTACTGGTGGCAGATGACAGAACAAGGAGCAACAGTCTCAGGTTGCAGCAAGAGAAGTTCAAGATGGATAGCCGCACTAAGACTGGTGAAGCACTGCAACAGGTTACCCAGAGAAGTTATGGAATCTCCAACCTTAGAGGTTTTTAAGACATGGTTAGCCAAAGCCTTGATCGGGATAATTTAATTGGGGATGGTCCTGCTTTGAGGAGGGGGTTGGGACTAGATGACCTCCTGAGGCTTCTTCCAACCCTCATTTTCTATCATCTACGATCTGCAACAAAGGAGTAGCATTAAGGCTGATGACTGACAGATATAGGACTAGGGTTGGTACAGACATTCAAGAAGCACAAGACACAATCAATTTAAGTCACAATTTTCTCTAAGTGGTATAGTTTAGATCAGTAGTGAACAGAACACACATTTGTCTTTTGGGGGTGGGGGGGAGGGAGCAAATCTTAAGACTGGGTTCTGCCATTTTTAAGCCAGTCTATATATGCCAAAAGTCTGTTCTGTTACAGGTACAGACCAGTTTCCAATCACTTATACTGGTAAAAGTGTAATGTCTTTTCCTGGTCTAGGATGTAGGAGTTCTTGGCACACAGCCCAGTGCTTCATCCACTATATTATCTAGCCTGTGGAGCAGCTACCAAAATGTTTATGTGCTAGCTTGCACACTAAAGTGGCTTTTTTGTTTTTTAGCATGCTTTACACCAAATAAAACTACTGGTCACTTTAAGTTCCTCAGACTGTTTTAAGGAAAAGTGAAATTAAGTAAAATTGAACAGACATTTACCACAGTTTCAGTTATTAATGAACATTCCTTCCTTCATCTCCTTCCCTTAAGTAAAACTAATTGCTGACACCCCAGAATATGCTAATATGACCTTACCACCATGGCTCTCTTTTGTTGGAATAACTTCTCTGTAGTAGTCACAGAATATTTGCAAATTCCAATTCAGTAGAAAAATAAAAGCTAAATAAAAACAAACCCTACATGACAAGTTTAGGTAAATTTCTGAGCACTTATATACATTTATGCTAGCTGTAATATACTGTGATAGTATTTGCTGAGAACAGCACTGTTCACTTGCAGAGTCCGGAGTGTGTTGGGGACGATGTTCAGGTGCATATGGGAGAAAAAACTAACTGGAAGATGCTCTTCTCCCTATTGTACGAAGCAAAGTGGAGAGTTGCTTGAGCTTCTAAGGATGAAAGGAAAGTTAGATGTTGTAATTCCATAATCACAGTCATCTATGATCCTAAGGAAAAGAAGAAAGGGAAAAACAGCAAAATAATGGACTTAAAAGCAGAATGTAATAAACCAGGATAATTGGTAGGCAGGATTCCCATGAGAATAGTTGATTATTCCTGATAGAGATGATACTAACTGTCCAGGAGCATGCTATCCAGATGTAAAAGGAAGGATAGAAGATGTAGAAGGAGGATAGTCTGGCTAAATGGAGAAGTCATTTATTACTTGGAGCTCAAGGAATCCTACAGAAAGTGGAAACCTGGCCATATTACTGAGGGCAAGCATAAGAGTATAGTATGGGAATACAGGAACAAAACCAAAAAGACCAAGGCACGAACAGATATATAGTTAGCATGGTGCAATAAAGAGCCAATAGAGAGGCAAAAGTGTAATAAAAATAAAGTGGAAGACCAAGGAAAGTAGCTCCCATACTGGATAGGAGAAGCAAAGCTAAGACGACAACTGAAAAAAGTGGAGAAAACTAACGTGTTTAGTAGCTTATTTACTTCTGTCTTCACAAATCAATCAATCAACCAACTACCAGATGATGGGCACAGTTAGCATGAAGGGGCAGGGGGAAGATGCTCACATTAAAATAGGCAAAGAAGGTAGAGTAAGTGCTTAGAAAAACACTGAATGTTTTCAAAATCAACAGATAAGACTTCTCCTGGAGTCAAGGAATTGTCTGAAGTAACTGCAGGACCACAGGGTCTTTTCCATCTTTGTCAGCTCTTAGGGATCTGGTGAGAACCCAGAAGATTGGAGAAAGCCAAATAGAGTACACCTCCCTAAAATAGGGGGGGAAAAGGTCAATCTAGGGATTTACAGACCTATCAATCTAACTTGGATGCCTACAAAAATACTGGACCATACCTATTTGTAAGCCCCTGAAAGATAACAAGATGGTAAAGAACAGCTGACAGATTTGTCAAGAGAGTTTAGCTTAACCAACCTGATTTCACCCTATGACAATGAGACTGGCATCGTGGACAAGGTCAGCAACAGTGATTTGTTATCCTCTATTGTTTACTCTGTTAACTCAAGTGGTAGAGGTATGGGAAGTGGACCTGAAGATTCTTACTGTGCTGATGAGCTATATCGTGTGTCAGTGTGATGCCACACTACAGAATAAGTGCCCTACTCCATCCCTCTTAAAAAGAAAGAGAGAAAGAAAAAAAGTAGGATGTGATCATATGAAAAGACTGTCAATATATATAAGCATTCAGGCTGTGCTGGAAATCTTCATTCTGGCATTTCCTAATTTCCTATGTTGATTTTGCAACCTCTATAACAGTATTTTAACATGTGTTTTCCAAACATAAAAACAATCTACAGTGGTAATTGTCAACATGATTTCCAAGTTGACAATGCCCCTTTAAGACTGACCAGTTCCCTACAGGATTTTTCAAGTTACTTGCCATTTTGCAGACTGGCATCCTAGCTCATAGTTCTACTGTAGTTTACATAAGTTTAACTATAAGGTAAATTGCAAAACTGTAGGGGCAAATCCTATCTCCACTAACTCCAATGGAACAGGATTTCACCTTATTCTCTTCAATTCCATGATATATAAAAAAAAAAAGGGGGACACACAACTGAAAAAAATCACTTAAACCACAACTGTAGTCACTGACAAGTTTTCCATAAGATACCTCTATCCTATAGCCACACTGTTATATTTACTCTAGTTATCAGGCACTTCATTCAGTTGTCAAAATGCCATTACAAAAATCCCTTTGTGTCAAGGTAATCTCACCTGCACTTCTGAATCAGCATCAACATGTTGTAGTTGAAACCAGGTGTCTCTATTATGGTACTTCTGCAGATCTTCCTTCTGTATAGCTACTTTTCCTGGAAATAAAACATATTTGAAGCAAGTTTAAGTGAAGCTATAGTTCCACCAAGATACAGCATAGAAAGATTTTGTTTAAAAACAGTTCATCAAACCAGTGATCTAAGAATTATTCTCAGCAATCAAGACTTCAGAGCTAGCAAAAAAGACTGTTTAGCACAAAGGCCTTTACATAAGGCATAATTCTGTCTGGTGAGAGGTTTTTTCCACCTCATACAATGAAAGACTAAAATTCCTTGCTGCATACTCAGATGAACTAACCATCTAGAGTACTGTACAGCATGAAACTGTTTATGACTGGGCATAGAGTAAAACACCATCATTAATATAGGCAGTCCTCGACTTACGTTTTGAGTTGCAACGTTTATAAATTGACACCGTTTCAACTTTATAACATCAGTTTCAACTTACAATGCTTGATCCGATGCAACACCACGCCAGCAAACAAGTTTGCTGCATCCCTCATCTCCCTGGAGAACATCTGTCCAAACTTGTTTGGACACTTTCTTTAAGAAAGCAGACAAGACTCCAAAAAACCTGCAACCAAGACTCCTGAGAAGACTCCAGCAAAGAGCCCTTCAAAGAGTCCAGCAAAGTCACCTCAAAGAAATCCTTCCAAATCAATATGATTGCTATTTACGATATAAATACATTGATGTAGCTATATTACTCATTTATAATTGATTGAGTACAAAATTCTGGGGGATTTTTGGTGAAAATAAGGTATCCGGCCTTGACTCAAGAACCAATCCCCCATTTGTAACATTGTTTCTTATGACAAAATTGGTTCCGAGCTACAACATTTCGACTTAAGATGAGGTTTTCAGGAACCAATTGTGTCGTATGTCTGAGGACTGCCTGTACTTAGACATGACACTACAGCAGGGGTGGGCAAAATGTGGCCCGCAGGCCAGATGCAGCCCGCTGGACCCTTCTATTCAGCCCACAGGGTCCCTAAAAAATTTAAAAAATTAATATTTATCTGCCCCTGGCTGCCTGTCATGCAGCCCTCGATGGCTTGCCAAAACTCAGTAAGTAGCCCTCCACCTGAAATAACTGCCCACCCCTGCACTACAGTAAGCATCTTGAACTTTGGAAACAAAAGAATTTTCCTGGCCCTGTCTTTAAGGACATGACTCTTCAATAGTCTTAATGGGAAGTTCCCAGGGTTGTGGCAGGATACTAGTCAGACAAGCAAATACAGGCAAGACATTCATTTTATTTTATTTCATTTCTGTATAAAGTAGCATTTTACAATTACTGCAAATGACATCAGGTCAGGGCTTCTGGATTTTAATCCCAAATAAAATATATCACACACAAAACTCCTTTCCTCTCTCAGTTAGGTTGTGAGATTCCAGGGCAGTCACCAA
>NW_017729032.1:142819395-142839377 GCF_001723915.1 Gavialis gangeticus
AATAACTTCTTTCAAACCCTACATTAAAAACATACAACTACAAAACTCCTTTCCTCTCTCAGTTAGGTTGTGAGATTCCAGGGCAGTCACCAAGAGGTCAGCTTGAGACCTGGGGAAAGGAAAGTGCTCCTGCAGCTGAGTTTTCCTAAGAGAGGGAGTTGCTTGGGTGCAGGTTGTAACCAAGTCTATCCAAACAATCAGAACTTACGTGCAGTCTGTAAACAAACAAGCTTCCAGTAGCAAGCTGACCAGGCACCCAAATCTGCCAACGTTTAGCAAAGGGTCACTGATGTATTTTGACAGTACACAAAACTACAAGCACATCGACAGAAAACATTGATACAACAGGGGAAAAACAAAAACAATATACCTAGGTTGCTTTTGGAGCTGACAGATTTATTTCTAGAAAACCTGAAACTACGTAACTCCTTACAGCAGTTTTATCATTCATACAATGAAATATCCAGAGGTCAGTCCTCTTAGACTCGTTCAGACTCTCCCATGCAGACCCCCATTTGCTGACTGCTCCCATTTGCTGTGGAAACTGCTCCCCTCGTTGTCTCCACTAATCTGCTTCTGATCACAAGTTCCATCTCTTTCAGACCCAGCTTCCAAAATGCCTTGGCCTTTCCCTGGCCACCTCCCAGGATCCTGCCCCTGGCTGGCAACCCATAATTTTATGCAGTCTCAGCCACGTTCCAAAATCTGGTTCCCTCTGTCCCTAGCTTATAGCGTACTTTTCCTGTCCTCTGGAAGACCCATCTTCCAGCTGAATATCAAACTAAAGGTTAACCCAAAAGATTCATTACTGGTGCCTTCCTTACTGGATAGCCAGAGTTAATGGCTCAAAGTTGCAAGGGGGGTGGGAGGGAAGATGAAATAATTAAATTTACACAGACCTATTGTGTAAAATGGCAGAGACTAAGGAGGGCTTTTGGATTGTTTATAGGGAACAGACAATCATGCTGTTGAGAATGTATATGGTAAAGAAATTATGAATGTGAATTTTGAAGGTTTCCATTTTTATGGTCAAACCATATGGAGCATCTTGACCCCCTCATTTATATAATAAACATGCTCAAACATATTAACATGTAACCTTCACAAAAGTGTTTAAATCCCAATATGAAATGGTTTGCCTTCTCTATCTGTTCTTACTGTTATTCTTATTTTTCTAATCCACTGCAGAACAATTATTTTACAATCAATGTATCTGGCAGGTTTTCACTGGTCAATTCCATTCAGTCACCTTTATTTCATGAACTTGCCCACAGAAAACTCTTGAACAATTTAGGTCATATTGGAACATTAACAGCACAGATGCTGACTCAAAGACTCTTCATTTACACCAGCCCTGACCATGGATCAGAGTTTCATCCATTTCTAGTGAGTGCTACAAGGGCCTGTTTTCACAGATCCAATGCACAACTGGGGACCTTAGTAAAATATGCAACTACAGTGGTCAGCAATATTTTTGGACAGTGAATACATGCATCCAAGCACCGTAAGGTCAGCACAGAGGCAGAACTGTTCTGACCAGCAAGCTCTTTGAGCAGTAGTGTGCTCTGTACCCAAATACCATTCTTATTAATGAGTTGAACTTATTGAAGAGGCTGGCTGTAGTCCGGTGATTTTCACTAATCCATTTAGAAGACAAATCTAGTGGATAAAGTGATAAGGGGATTTAAGGAAGTAGCCTCCACCTTTTGCTGTTACACTTCTATAGAATTTTGAAACAACACCATCAACTGGGCCTTACTTGGGTTTGTTGTTTCTCATCAAACAGTTGTTTGCATAACAGCAACCTGCAGTTGTTTGTAATTCTTTACTCCCTGCAGTCAGTATACTTGAATTTATTGCAGGACTCTAACAACTGGTGCAATCTGGCTAGGTGCTTCTCTGTACAGTCACCAGGTGCCAGTTGACCTAAACAGCTGGGTCCAACCTGCCTCAAAGCCAGCTGCATCTGCATAGCAATTTAGTCTCCAAGTCTACCTCTGGGACTCAAGGACACATTCTTCCCAGGCTCATACCTTCCTTGGGATATGGGCTGCTGCCACGCAACTGCCTTATACCCTGAAACCAGTGTCTGAGGCCTCTTTGGCTCCCCAGTCACAACTGTTTCCTCTGAGTTTCTCATTTTATTCCCAGAATGGGCAGCTTGGTAGAAAAACAAGAAATGCAGGCTTAGCAAAGAAATTTGACAATCCTAACTTTATCTTAGAACTCACAAGAATTTTCTATCTTTGTATGCAACAAAAATATTTGCCTCAGTCTTAGACCTGGTTATTAGGGCAGGCTGATGGGTTGAAAGCATCCTAATCTGAGCTCAGACCTCTCAAGACTCTAAGGTTTGCTGGCATTTGAGGCTAAGAAGTTCCTCCAACTCAATCACCTGCAAGCCCTTCTTGCATTTGACAATGGCTCCCTGCTTCCCCCAGCATAGGGGAGGACACCATCCTTGGGAATAAGCTATCCAATTCTGAATCACGCAATCCTGACAGAAAGGAAACCACCCTCCAGTCATGCTCACCCTTTTTCTCTCTGCAAGTCTCCATTTAGAAAGGAAGTTATTTCATGGGAGTGAGCTGACGGACATGGTAGCCTTGATGGCTCCTGGTTCCTTATCAAGGTGGCATTACAATATTGCTACTCCTGAGAGCAGGAATTCATCAGGCAAACCTCAAAAAGGTGATTAGGTTTACCTGCTAATGTCTATAATTGTCAATAATGTGAACAGACAGTTTATTAAATACCACACATGTTAAAATGATACAAGTTCCTTAATGCATACACTTCGTCTCTAGGACCCCTCAAAACTTGCTAGAGCTAGCAACAAAACAGCTAAACTGGCAACACTGGCCAATCACTTTTCCCAGGCAGGCAGTTGCCTGGAAAGCAGAAGTCTTTGGGCAAGTCCAGGCTTGTATATTCAGCCTCCTACATTTGAAATGCCAATGCAGAGTTTATGATGCAGGCATAACCCAATCCATCACAGCCACCTTCTGCTTTAAATCATTGTTAGGTGACTATGGGACTAGGCAGTAGTGTGGGAATTATTGCTCAGTTTGGCATTCTAATTTGCCAGTTTCTGGAAAGCCTAACTTATAATGGATACACCTTAGTTGCTATGGCTATGTCAGTCTAGGACATTAATAAGTATCATGTTAAGAGCCATATTTTCATTTTAATTTAAATCATTATACTACAAAAATTATAATACTATATACATTTATTGCTCCTAAACTGAGTGAAGTTAGCAACATTACCAGGGCATTTTTGCACATCAATTTCTGCCAGTGTCAGCTGCAGCAGTTACATTAATTGTGGCAAAGTGCTAGGACTGAGAAACACTTGTAATAAGCCCAAAGAATCCTAAGCAATCGCATCTTCTCTCAACATGGAGCCAGAGAATACAATAGCAAAAGTCTTTTTGGAACACATTCTCTTCTTTTTATTTATAGAAATGAATGAAATGATATAACTACAAAGCTTTCTATCAGATAAAATCATACTCCCTCTATAAAATAAACCACTGCTCAGCCACCCAAAATACTAATTAATTAAAGCAGGTATTTATCCCAAACGATGCCCATAAGCACAGACACTCAATGCAAGAAAGGGCACGCGAGTGCTGGGCAGGCTGAACCCCTGCATCAACATATTGCTTCTGAGTTCAATATACATGCGAAGCTTCCTGGATCTTCATCTCCTGGTTACGGAGACAGAAGATGGAAGGTACATTTTGTTTAAGTATGACAGCATAGCAAAAATATTAGAAATGGCTATTAGAAAAAATTGCTTTCTTGATGTTTTATTGAAGTGTCCCCTGGCAAATTTTTGATAAGCTACTAAAGCTAGTTCTTTCATTTGTCGTGGTAAAAAAGAAAGAAAGAAAGAAAGAAAAAACTGCCTCCCCAGTTTCTATGGCACAGTACTTAATGACCTCGTTTTCTTCTTATAACTCAACAATTCTTTAATCTAACTTGCACCGTGTATAAACTTAACCAACTAGCTGTATAAACTGAAGTTCAGGCTGCTGCATAACAGAGCCTAATGTCCCCAATAACATCTGTGGACACACAGAAAATGACAGTTTGTCAGGGAGGAACAGAAGCCCTCTCTGCATTTCCCAGTTCTTCCTGGCAGCCCAATGGAGCAAACTTAAGGCTTCTTCAGTTGTATTAAAGAAAACATTATGTAACTGTAATACAGTACCATAATGCAGCTTCTTTAAAAAAGTTAGAAGCAGGGTTTTTTTAGATGAAAGAATAAGAGTTGGCAAAAAGTGCTGTGGATGAAAGCGATGCACAACTTATCAGTGTGTGTCTTTTTACATCCATCTCACACATACACATCCCTTGCTACTACCACATTCCCCCAGCCACATAACCACAATCTTAACTCTTGTCTGTCACTAGACTTCCAACACTTCCTTTACCAAAACACAAGTCTGGATATATCAAAATTGCAGAGTAGCTGGGTCTAAGCTCCTCAGCATACACGCCTGGATTTGCAAAACCTGTACATGAACATGTGCATAGCAGCCATGTGTGTCCCAGGCCCACCATACTGCTGCTACTATGAAAGGTGGGTGCTAGAATTTCTGACACCAACCAGGGCTCCAAGTGCTTCACTAACTCTGGGACTGGTTTTGTGTGGCGAGGTGTGTTGGAAATAAAAAGTGTCTATCCTTTCTCAACCCTGTGCATATAGTCCAGTACATTAAAGCTGAGGCACAGGCTGGTCCTGAACATTCCTCACTTCTGTCTGTTCCAGCTGGTATCTCACCACGGATCCAGCATGCAGGTGGATGAGCTATTCCTGAAAGTGTTCCTGTCCTTATCCTGAAATTCTATGGGAGTACTGTGAACATGGAATAGCTGCCCATTCCAGGTCACAGGTCATCCAGTTCGGAGAGCACAGAACAGAGTCCCCAGTTGCTAGAGATGGAGTGGGATCTGGGGATTGCAGCCTGCTTCCATCATGTTGGGCAGCCACTCTGACTCCCTTTGCTGCTCTCCCTCTTGCCCCTTCATTCTCTGGTCATGCTTGAAACACTATGCAACCACATTTTGCTCCCTCTTGATTTTTGTTCTTAAGTTTGTTGGAAAAGGAGAAGGATTTAGGAACAAACCAGATCTGCTCCCAGAATTTTAGATATCTGGATTTAGACATTTTAGACCAGGGAAACCTTTACAAGATTCTTGAGAGGCCTGACTGGAACACAGTGCAACTTTTCCAGTTTACAGGGACTTCCATAATTATCTGTACAAAGAGACTTTTGACACCTTCTGGCTGAACAGCATACCAAAGAATGGGAGAGTTTTGTTAGATACAAGAGTGGCTCCTGGAAATTTGTCCTGCTTAAGAATCTCACAGTGTATCTTGCATTTCCCATATGTGAAAAATCCTCAAGCTTCACCAGAGAAAAGCAATAGAAAAATTGGGGGAACAGTGATGAGATGTAAATTAGTATGCAGAGGTTTAATGACACCAGAACTAGTTTCTCCCTGCTCCTGCACAAAATACAACAGACAGCACCAGGAAGCTTGTTACTGCTACTGCCAACCAAAAGCACAACTGTATGCTCACTGATAGGACAGAGCAGAGAGCAGCATGTGTTGAAATATGCTCTCTCTGTAATACTAATTTTGATTAATATATATGACCACTTTAAATGTATTAGGAATAAATCTCTAATTGAACATTTAAGTCCCCTCCCCCACAAACCTCACCCCCAACTTAGAATCCACCCATGGAATGGACTGCAGCAGAGAACAGATGACCAGGGAGATGGCCTTGCATTCACCTTCAATTTCTAAAGCTGCTCCCATCACACACAACAGCTTTTAAAACCATAATTTTATTGGACAGGAGCCAGACGTCTCTGCTACTTTATGCTGCAGCTTCCCCCATAACAACAAGGATGTTCACAGCAGCCCACTCAGCTGCAGATCAGGCACTACATCCTTTCCTGGCTATTTCATGAAGTAAGTTCCCTAATCCATCCAACTAAATGGCTTGCTCCACGACAAATTCCACACCAAGACTTGTCTGTACAAGAGACTTCCTACACAACTCAGCAACTAGAGTCTCCCTCTAGTGCCATCCCCAGCTCCTCTATCTCCAGTCTGGAAAAAATTAGACCTTTTTTCTCCAAAGCCTGTCATGCAGAATTGAGGCCTCTGCACTTGTTGAGATTGTGAGCATCCAGACTATTGGTAGTGACAGCAGGTAGATGGGTTCTTTACTTTTTTCCTTCTTTGCAGTACATGCTTTTGAAATGTTTCATAATGATGATGAAGCAAGTGCTGCCACACTCGTATGTTGGAAGCATGAGGGCAAGAAAGCCAGCAACAGGTAGAATGGTCAATGTCAATAAGACTTTGGGCTCCCAAAGGAGTAAGGGCAGTCATAAATGATGTGGTCGGCCATCTGAGCTTGAGCACAACAGGCCGGCCCAGTCAGTCAGAGTCATCGGAGAGGCCCCAAGAATGTGCGCTCACTTTAAACTATCCAATGCCTGTTCTGAGATAGTTAAGAGCAGTCCAGGCCCTGCAGAGCAGGCTGACAGTATACAGAGGCTGATACAAGATGATGCACGGCTGCATTCACACCAAAGGTTAACCAGAACTCAGGTGCAACCATTTTGCTGTTTAGCAGGATGCTCTACAGGTATATTCTAAGCTTGTCTGACTAAGATGATCTGAGTAATGCTGACAGCCTGACTGAATGAACTAACCAGGTGTATGAAAACTGGCATGCGTCTTAAGAGACAAAGAAGTAGGAGGGTCAGAAAACACAGGCCTAATGAACTGTGGCTTCATCATTGGATTTTTGCTGTACCTCAATGCAGCTGACCCCTGTGCTAGTCCTTAAATCAATTTTCCTTAAATCAAAAGCTGGGCTTTAACTTATATTCAAAGTTGAGCAAATGAATTTGGTTCAAAACAAACTCTGTAATAAGGGTTTTGTGTGAAAACAATTCAGATGATATGGGTCAAATGAGAGCTAAGACTGCAGTATCAACACAGGACAGTAACCCTAACATTCATACCTACTAATATTAGGCTGTTTGCTAAAGAGCATGTTCAAAAGTGTAAGATTAAAGAGCAGAGTTAAGGTTCCGATACGTGATCTGTAAATCAAAGCATGTACCTGTGGGTAGAGAAGAGGGTAAGTATTGTTACAAGGTTGGCTTTTTCATCCTCCTGCTTTATGGCTGCATAATACAACCTAAATGTTTTACATATCTATTTCATCTAGGAAGCACATATTTCAGAGTTCAAATGGAATCAAATAGACCATACAACAAAGTTATCTCAGGCAAATTCTATTTTATGAAATTGTTTCTCAAGGCTTGTTTTCATGCAATGCAGTCATCTGTTTCCTTTATTTGTATAGTCACGGCTTGCCGCTTCCTACAAGTTATGATGACATCTGTCCAAAGTATGAGAAAGTTGTCTTTAGCTATAGACCTCAATTTCTCCTAATATAGATTCACTGCTCTTGATAGAAGTGTTGAGTTAAGTCTGGGATTTCCTTTTTTATCTTCCTTCTAGCGAAGGCAAGAGTAAGTGTATATCAAGCAGAATTCAAATGTCAGTGACATCTCAAAATAAGGAATACATTTGCTTCCTCAGTACTATTTTACATCAGTTCTATAGTTCCACATCATCTCAGTTTTGGAAGCATACACATGAGAAAAGTACAAGTACTTCAAACATGCCAACACCACGTACTTTCCATTTCAAGAAGGAAGAGAGGAACTGAGTTTGTTTGTTCCAGGAGACTGAACAAAATTTCCCATGAATTATGTCATCTGTCTAGAGCAGCAGATTCAGATTAGAATAAACCAAAATCAGAGGTAACAAAGACAAATGTGTTTCTAATTGGCTTTAGTTTGCCACAGGTCGTCCATGAGGAAGCAGTGGAAAGTAATATGAAGGGAAGGGTGCAACCTGCCAGAACTGGGATGCAGAAGCAGTGCATTTTACCTACATACCTCAAAGCCAGCTTTGCAGACACCATGCAGACTGGAATTGCGAATCAGTGGAATGTTACATAGCAGGGAACCATGTATGAGGTCAAACTCCATGAGTCCCTTGTCTCACCACTTAAACAGTTTAGGAGATGGTTGTTTTGGACCCATCAAGGACCACCTTCTCACATACACCCCCAGTATACCAACCTAATCTTCCAAACAGTTATATAATACAGTGACAATATTTTAAAAGCTTTAAGAGCTCCTTTTCCACACACAAGAGGACAAGGATTTTCCCACAAGTGTGAAGTCACTCCTCTACCCCAGAACTCCACAATAAGCAGGATTTTGTTATATCCAAGTTCCCCTCTGTGTATGTAGAAATATACACAACCCCCTCCCCACACACACATGAACACAAACGTGCTTAAAATAGAAGAAGTTCTCATGCCAGAGTTATGGGAATAAGTTTCCAAAATAAATAGTCTTGCAATTACTGTTTCCTGCCACATTTGCGATTTAAGTAGAGAATAATTCATGTAACCAATATTCAGTATGAGCTATGCTTTTAGTGTAATGCTAAATGAACTGAGGTGGCATGTTTCCTGTTTTTGTGTGATCTATATACTCAAGGTCACAGACCTGCATCCTGAACTGTTTATTACAAACCCATGGGAATACCGGCCTGGGGCCTACAGTGGAGATGGTTCTTGTCAGTTACTTTTTTAGGTACTGGACTAACTTAAAGAAAAAGCCTTTCTCTACAAAGTATTGGCATTACCTGCCCTATTTTATGGTATCTCTTTTAATACTTCCACCACATATTAATCAAAACTAAAACAGGAATACCCAGTTTCAAAACTAATCAACACATGCATTTTCATAGCTGCTATCTATAATAGTATCACTGTGTCATTACTCTTTTCTTCTGCTACTTGTACCCACCCAGACACATCTCATTTGCCTAATACAAAGGAGGTTCATTAAGTATCAATAATTTTCCAAATTGACCCTCTGAATCCCTTTCAGATTCAAAATGGTAGATGACTATTATTGTATCTCTTACAGGTACCATATCTGGTTTTCTGTGCTCATCACTGATCTGATTCATTTGGAGCATAATTAACAGGGCTAGGAAGAGAAAAAACACATTATTTTATTTTAAGCGAAGAATAGGTAAGCTGGTTATTCTCTCACAAAACAATGAAGCCTAATGAGAATGGTACTAGGTTTTATTGGTACTAGTAACTTTTTTACTGAAAGCCTCTCACTATGTTTTAAAACCAGTAAATACTGATAGAATACCACTATGGAAGGCAAAACAAGAATGTGTGAAAGCTAAGAACAGTTTAACAGTCATTTATTACCCATGAAGTAGGCAATAGAAAATGGGCATGCACATACACTCTCTTCACGTTTCAGAGTAATTAGGCCCGGCATTTTTGTCCATTATGTTTGCATTCCACATTGCTTCCAAGGAACAGTTGTCCACAGCTTTATCGTCAGTTCAGCTAATAAAATCCTAAATGACTTAGCAAGTTAACTTTAGGAAAATGCCAATAAAGCAATGAAATATGCAAAACCACAGATGCATTTATCTGTACAATCCTTTCATCCGCCAAAGCAAAAAAAAAACCAAAAAAAAAAAACCAACAACAACCTTTGTTACACATTAAAAAATTATCTGCTACATAAATGTGCATCTTTCTGGGTTGTTTTTTTGTTGAGAGGCTTAAACAAAGAGGAATAAATATTGTCTGAAGTAACTTTTTTTGCTAACTCATGGCTTTATATTTTCTACACACTTCTACCTTGAATGCTGGCGAATTTGCTATTGCAACTGATCACAAAAAGAAATATATTTCTTATCTGAAGAAGCAAATACTTATTCAAAGCTATAGTCACTCCAACCAAAATAAATAATATAACAATGCCCCACAAACACTAAATTATTATTAAAAACAAATGCTACCAGCCTAACACCTAACCTAGCCTTAACCCTCAAAAATGTAAATCCAACACACACAATATATATATTGTGGACATGAAACAAGTAGTCACATCACAAACTCGGTACACAATGTCTTTGAATCAGGCTCTAGAAAAAAGTCAGGGTACAACTATGCAACCAACAGGAAATAAAATGCAGTACTAAAGTAAAAATGTAACATCTACAGAAGTAAGAGTTCAAAGCTATGGTTCCCTCGACACACACACAGCAAGTCTGTAGATCTCAACAAGGAATATATGCTTTGCTAAAAAGTTTGTTGTGGGGAAAGTATATAAAGAGAAAGTGAAAATATACTGTAAAAACACAATACATTTAACATGTTTAATTCTTGTTGAGTGATGTTACCCAGCTATCAGTCTGCCTCTTTATAGTATCTTTGCTTCCACATGCAGATTCATCATTTTTTTCTATAAAAAGGTAAGATACCTCAACTTCACAGTTGTTTTTTATATCTTACATGAAAACAAGTTGAGAAACTGAATTACGGTTCCTTTACACCTCTAAACTTTCTTGTATAAATAGCATTTTTTGTTGCTATATGTTAATAGAAAATATTTAACCGTGCAAAGACATGAGTTTGTGAAAGCTGGAACTTGGATAATTTGCTATTTTGTTAATTTAAGAGTGGAGAAACAGAAATAAAAACCACCCACAAAACTCCAGGGGAGAACGACACTAGTACTAGTGGTGACTGTCACTAGTGCCTCCCTTTGGAATAGCCAAGTGCTGTGCATTCTTAAACCTGCAATTGTCCAGCTCCTACTCAAGACAACATGACTTGACACTGACTCTCCAGCCAATTACTGCCTAGTCTCCAACCTCCCCTTCTTGGGGAATGAATGGCTATCCAACAGCTCCAGCCTCCAGCCACTGGAATCCTGGACCCATGCAAGTTTGATTTTTAGCCTGGATATAGCACTGAAACCGCAGTTGCAAGAGATGATCTTCACTTGGAGATTAACAGGGGAAACTGTGCCCTGGTGATCTCACCAAACCTTTTAGTGGTCTTTGATCCACTTGACCCTGAGATGCTGTTAAACCATTTACATGGTCTAGTAGGTATTCATGGGACAGCTCTATATTGGTTCTGCTCTTTGTAGTAGGGAAGGTCCCAGAGCATGGTACCTGACATCCCTTTAGGACCTTTCTTGTGAGGCTCCCCGTGGGCTTGATTTTCTAGCCCTTCTTAGTCAACGTATCTGATGCTACTGTGAGGGACTGCAGAGATTTGAAGTGAGGTATCATCAGGATGCTGATGACACCCATCTCTACCTCTTTCACCAACTCCATAAGGCGAGAAGCTGTGGAGAAGCCGTGATCCTTGACTTCCAATTCAGATCTGGACACCATCCTCCATGACTTCAATCTCAAGGATTATCATTACAATGCACTCTCAGTGGAACTGCCCCTGAAGACCACCTAGAAACTGAAGCTGGTGCAAAATGCAGTAACCTGTCTTCTGACAGGGGTGAACTGCCAGGACTTCTAGTGCTCCAGAGTTTGCATCGACTCCTAATAGCTTTCTGGGCAGAATTCAAGGTGCTGGTTTTGACCTAAAAGGCTCTAAATAGTCTTGCCCCTATTGCCTTCTCCCTCATGCTCCATTACAATTCTTAAGGTCAGCCAAAAGCATTCTCCAGCAAGTCCCATCAATGTGCCAAAACTGCTTGGCAAAACCATGTGGTGTGGTCACTCTCAGCTCCTCATCCCTGAAACTCCTTCCTCCGTAAGGTGTGCCAGAGACCAAGCCTAGACATCTATGAAGATCACTGTAAGACTTTCCTTTGTGGATGGGTGTTTAGCAAACAAAGCTAGACCTGGATATTACTTATTGTGTTTTTATTTCATGTTTTCTCTGGTTTTTATAGGCATTTTTCCTGTTAAGTTACTCTGTTAAGTTACTCTGTTACTCTGTCCTGTTAGGAGTGAGAAAGATGACATATCTATTACATACATTTATATTAAAATGTTGCAAAGAAGGCTAACAGCATCCTGGGCTGCATTGGTAGAAGTGTTGCCAGCAAGACTAAGGAAATGAGGGAAAGCGAGGGAAATTCCCCTCTATTCAGCACTGGTGAAGCCACATATGGAGTATGGTGTTCAATTTTGCATTCCCCGCTACAGAATGAATGTGGACAAATTGGAAAGTGTCCAGTGGAGGGCAACAAAAATGGTGAGGGGGCTGGGAGAAATGACTTATGAGAGGCTGAGGGAACTGGGCTTATTTAATTCTAGAGACAAGGAGACAGAGGGGATTTGATAGCAGCCTTAAGCTACCTGATGGGGGGTTACAAAGAGCATGGGGCTAAACTGTTTTCAGTGGTGACAGACGATAGAACAAGGAGCAATGGTCTCAAGTTGCTGCAACCGAAGTTTACGTTAGATATTAGGAAACAAATTTCTCACTCGAAGGGTAGTAAAACACTGGTAGAAGTTACCCAAAGAGGTGGTGGACTCTATCCTTGGAGGTTTTCAAGACCTGGCTAGACAAAGCCTTGGCTGGGATGATTTAGTTGGGGATGGTCTTGCTTTGAGCAGGGGGTTGTAGACTAGATGACCTCCTGAGGTCCCTTCCAACCCTAATATTCTATGTTGCACAAAAATTTTAATGTGTTTTTGGGTCTTCTGAGATAAAGTACTGTAAAGACTGCACCAATACACACCGACCTCCCCCCACAAAAAATAGATAACTACTTCTCACTGTCATTGTTGCACAAAACAAACCTGAACTCAAAGAGTTGAATATATTCTGATGAGCATGAGAAATACTGAATCTATAAATGAAAAGCTGTAAATAAAAACACATTTAATGCCATTTAATAAAACACATACCTATTATGGAATCCCTTCGGAAAACATCTCTATCAAAAATATAAAATGACAGGTGACGAAAACTCCGAGGAATTTCACAGTAAAAATCTTCTCCATAAAAGGGGCTGGACAAAAAAACAAAACAAAACAAGGAGTTAATGTGGGTACCTTGAAATATCACATTTGTATATAATTCACACACCAAATATTGACTATACATGTCTTTAGACTGTGACTGTGTGTCTACTATAAACTTCAGCATCAAGCATTGTACCATTTTGACATTTCCCATTTCCCATTAAGTACACAAAAAACAAAATTTTCTAGCATGCAACAAGAACAAGATAATATTTTGACTTCAGCAGCATACATGGTCCTAATCAAAGATCAGGGCTGGCCTGTGCTAGGTAGTGCACACACAGGGGATGGAGAGATCCCTATCAAAACAAGCTTGCAATTTAAGACAGACAACATAACAGAGTGAGACAAAAAAGCAGTGAACAAGTTATTTCCCAATACTGAATTGTTCAAATAATTAAAAAATAAACCTGCAAAATCTCCACCCATCCAACTCTTCTGTTTTCTTCTCCCACAAACCCAACTTCAAACCTGATTAAGACAACCCTTCAGATGTAAACTGATTTAAAAAAAAAATCATACACACTGTATATCTATTTCTATTTGAAATGATATACAGAAGATCACTCAAGCTAGAACAACAACAACAAAATCATAGCTTTACAGTTAAATTAGGGCAAAATATATTTTCTCAAAGTGGAAAGCTGCTTAAAGACTAAGCACTTTCCTAGAATCTTACCTGTGTTAATAGAGAAAATATTTTAGATTCCTCATATTTCAGTTATCCCCTAACCAAATCTATGATTAAGGAATTGCATATAAGAATTGTAAACATCTATCAGCATTATTCATTCAGTAGCAGGTCTACTGTTCTGCAACAGATTTTTTTTTCTGAAGTTACTTAAATTTCATCCATCCTGATCTGCTGAAGCATGAGTCATACTAACAGATGCAGCAAGCAGTACAGATGTAGACTTAAAAATAAATCTCTAATTCTAATTAATAGGCTAAAAGCCAGTATGGTTACGTGGATTTTTTTCCCCTGCTTAAAACAGACTTCCCTATTGTCTCTATCAAGCACAATGTTGGGAGATAGATTCATTAAAGCTACAGCATAAAGAATCTATAACAAAATTATGTTTTAAGATTAAATATTCAGTCAAGTTTATTAATAGCTCCTTACATTAACTTTCAATTTTTATTGTACTTTGTAAGCATATGACATTTCCTTGGCTTCTATCAGGACACCACTGCAGACATATGTTGTTGCTATTATGCACAGCAGAAGTCTTTAGATCGCTGCACACCTACTTTTTAAGGGTGTACAGAACAGGCCATATTCGATTTGGATTCGACCCAAATTAGGGGACAGTGATTCGATTTGTTGATTCAGATCACTGTCCTGATTTGATTCGGGCAAGCCTGAATCTGAAGATAAACATTTAAAGCTGTGTCTATATCTGAATCATCAAATCTCTCCAATCAATTCAGAGAAATTAAAGGGTCTCCTGATTCGATTCAAATTTGGCGATTCAGCCTCCAAATCGGGCCAAATCTCCAGCAAATAGAATCAGCGACTGAAGCTTTACACAGCCTTACTACTTTTTTCCTCCACTGGGGCCTAAAATGAAATATGTCCCTCTTAATGGTTTTCCATATTGCTCTAATGGAGCTAAGGAGTTAACCAGCAAATCTCATGCACTTGATGCAGAACGTACAGGCTTTGCAATGTAGCAAAACTTCAGTACTAAATATTGTATTTAGAGAAAACATACTTTCCAAAAGGCAAGTAATGTTATACAAAACTCAATAAAATATTCAAACATAAACTGCAACATGATGATATACATCTAGGATGAATAGCAGATCAAACCAGAAAAACACTACTAATATTCAATATGGATCCCAAAGGAACACTTCAGACTATGAAGAATTACATCATTTGGACACTCTCCTGCCCCACAGTTGCAGAATTCCAGTTTCTGCATTCATTTATTTTTGTCTGAACCCCTGACTACCTAAAAAGCAGACTTGAATGTGCAGTCTCTCACATCCCCAAGGCTTTGGTCTCAGGCTAGATGAACTTAACTACATTAACATTTCAGTTTAAGTCATTTAATAACTGTTAAGTAGTATACTTCACTCAAAGACCAAGTATATTCAAAGATCACAAAATGAACTTTTCATTAGCATTTTTCTCTTAAAATGACAGGACACCATACCCATTTTTCCCCTTTGCCTGGTCTCTCCCAGAAAGTTACCTTATTTGAATTTCAATACTGCAGTATCCTTTTTAAAAAATTGATACAAGTCAGTAACATGAACTTGTCTACCAAATTGAAAGCCAATCTAGAATGCTAACATAATGATTCAAGGTGGCCCTAATCCTACAGGCACTTACACATTTATCTTCGGAGAGAATACTTACAGGCATAAAATTAAGAACACGCCTAAAATCTGGTGCACACAGTGCCAAAACACTGCAGCAGACCATAAAAAACACCAAGGTTTAAGTTGCTTGGTATAAATTCTGCTTGTTTTTTTTTTTGACCTGCTAATGCACCTATCCATAAAAGCTTCTTTCCATCCCATGCGTTCTTGATGGATACAATGAAAATACTCAAGCAAAAAAAATATTCATTCTAACCTTATTAATGATATGATGTCTAATAAACTAATCGGTTATAACCCATTTATCCATTAAGATTGCTGGAATTGTACTGGGCTTCCTGAGGATTTAAAAGACAGTACAAAACAAATATGCTTCATGCAGTCTCTACTCAAATCCGTACTGAAAATGAAGGCAATTCATTTGGTGCTAGAGAAAAGGAAGCAATAGGCATAGTAGTTTGGTCCTAGAATAGAGCTCCAGTAGGACAGTCAAACCATCATCTTCTGTGGTATTTAAGAGTACAAAAGACAGCTGAAGGAAGACCACAGGGAAATAAGCTGAAAACATCCTGGAAGGTAACAACCTGGTGAGTAAACTGGAAAAAGGAAATCTTTTAAGCCTAATTTGCAATGCATGACACTGGAGAGGGGAGAAATGCAAGGGAAGAGGGGAGAAGTGCAAAAGATGAAGCAGCTAGTTATGTGACACTTGAATCCTGCAAGCACTACTAGACAAAGCTTACTAGTATGAGTAGTACTACTAAACTCATTGGTATTCCTCACAATAAGCATTATACCCAATTACGTTTGTAGAATAAGGTTCCTCGTTTACACTTCAGAAACTCTTTCTAGTGGCTTCTTTGGGAACATAAAATTTGACTAATTCAGGAAATATCTTTCAGTCTTATTACACTGCTCATTCATAAAAGCAAGTTCTCATGCAGAAAAGCAGTAAAGTTTCAACTGCAAGAAAAAACACATTAAATCTAATCTGATTCTTCCCCTCCTCTCTTGCATTGGCAGGGCTGGCTTTGAAAAAAAACAATATCTTCTTTCTACAGGAATCAAAAGGAACCACACAACTACTTTGAGCTTCCACTTAAATTGCAAGCTTATCCTTCATGTATCCCTTCAAACAGTACCCACTTTGTGTTAAGCTTAGACCTGAGAAGCCAGAGGTCACCAGTCAAACCCCATGATGTATTTCCCAAGCTGAGAGTCTTCTCAAGCATCAGCCTCAGGGCTCTAGAACCCTCTTTCCAAAAAAAGTAAAGAATTTCCCTCCCCCACAGGAGTCAACTGACCCTGTTGGTTATGCCAAGTACTTTTATTTAACACAAAAATTAGTTTAAAAAAAAGTCAAAAACAGGAGCAGCAATTCCCTTCGTTGTCCATAGGCAACTGACATGGTCTTTAGAAACAAAACTCTAGAATCAACCCAGCTGGAGGTTCAGCAGTCTTTTGGAATTCAATGAGCTCAAATTCAATTTTCAAGGGCTTCCTTTGTACAAGGAGTATAGTCATCATTAGGTGAAAATATGAGAACAGATGTACATTTTAAATGTTAGAATAAGCCTCAATATTTGCAAAACCCAAGTGTTTCAGCAAGAAGTGTCAAAATAGCTTCAGATTCTTTAAAGTCTTGCTATGACAGAAAAGGAAATGGCATTTTCAGGAATGGAAGCCACAGAATACCCTTATTAACTTATGAACTTAACTTCTTTTCAGACTAGAAACAAAGGTATTTTCAATCTCAAGTCCTTTGGTTGAACCTAAACCATTTTTTAAATTTTTCCTGTGCATATTTTCATTAATCTGCCTTTAGTTGTATTGTAAAGATAGTTTGTTGACTGGAATTAGTCACAGAATTATGGAATTCCTAAGCACACAACTGCTGCACCCAAAAGTTAACAGCAGCAACTCCATGGTTAACACTGAAGCTACTATTCTCATAAACAGCCCGAGTCAGAAAGCACCTAGTCTTAGCACCCCCACCCAAAAAAACTGACTTGAGTCAAGTTTCACATGCTGTTCACCCGACTGTGACAAATGTAGCGGAACAAACATCAATGTATCGTGGAACGGAGGTTGATTTTCAGACAGTCAGAAGGACTCGAGATAATAAAGGGAGAATGTGACAGGGCATGGAGAAAGGAAAAGGAAACACCTCTTTTACACCTTCAGTGTATAACAACTTTTTGAAGATTTCAAGTGACCACATTTATAGTTTTGGGAAAATGACAACTCTTCCCCTCCTGCCTCTTATTCTCCATATTACACTCAGGCTTCATTACCCTCTCCTTCCCCCACACACACCCCCAAAAAAACCAAGCTAAAAACTTGCCACAATCTGAAGGAGGGAAGCTCCATTTTCACAGATCTCATGAGGAACTCTTTTCTTGCAGGTTTTTATGCCAATGTACTACTGCAGTGCAATGCACTACTGCATTGTGGGTCTTACCCCTTTTTTCCTTTGTCCAATGATCAACAGGACATAAATGAAAACTTAATTAAAAAGACTGGGGGGAAGGGACCTAAGCAAATGTCACTGGCTTTTAACAAAAATTCCAATTGCTTTAAATGCCCAAGTGTGAGAATGTCTGGATATTAACAAAGTAATCCTTCTCATCTTCTACAACCAAAGAATTTTTCATGCACCCAAACTTCACCCAGTGTCACATTTCCCATTCCCAAGAGACTCATTTCTGATTATTTACTATGGCTACAATAAAAAAAAAAGAGAGAACAAAAAAGAATAGAATACAGGTTGTGCGAGTTTGAAGGGGAAGAGAAGTTAAGAGTCAAATTGAGGTAAGAAATGGATAGGGGAAGTGTAAGCACTGAAATATATATGGAAATGGAAAGCTTAACTTTTAAGTTTTCAAACCCAATTCTCATGATTTGGGTCTCTTAACAAAGAAGCAGAATTTTTTAATTGCTTTTGTGCATTTGCCAAGTGATTCCACAGACGTCTTAATCTTTAAAGCTTCTTATGTACAAAGATCTATTAAAATCGTTGCAATGTTCATTGAGAGGAAGAGAGACAGACATTACGAAGTGAACCTCACAGACTACAACCATTTTTTTAGCTTTAGATTATGTTGCAAAACCCTGTACTTATTTCTCAATGCTTGGTGATTTGCAAAAGCAGTCTTGTTTTTATTTTGGCACTAGTACTTCAGTGGATGAAGTGAAAGAGTTGTACGATGAATAATAATGAAACCCGTCAAACCAAACCTCTTTGTGCATGGATTTTCTTTTTTAAAAAGAAAACTGCCTTTGTGCTTCTAAGCGAGGACTATTAACATGCCACAGAGAGCTCCACATCCTCAGAGTATTCCAAAGCGTTTAGAAATACTGGATTCATCCTGTTACATGAACTGAAGACCAGAGTTCACATCACAGTGTGAGTTGGAAGCAAAAATAGAATGAATACATCTACAGAAAGGCACTCGCCCATTGCTGAATAACTCAGTATTTGGCTAGTAAAATTAACATCCATACTAAATGACATCTCTTTGAAAAAGTCGGGGCACCAGAAAAATAAAAGGGATCTTTCAAAATATTTGCATGGGCCAGATAATAGATTAGGGTGCATTCAAATTTTGGACCTCTATGGTAACTGGCTCCACAGAGCCACGAGGAAGCATAAGTGAGCAAGTTCATGTAGAAGGAACCAAAGGGAAGCTGATACATTTATTAAGATACATGACATTAGCTGTGAAACAGAATTGTGATATTCTTATTAGCAGGAAGCATAGCAACTAAAACACCACGTAGACCAGCAGGTCTCAACTAGGGTGCCAGTGAGGTATCAGCAGAGAAGTAGATAAGCTAAATAGATAGAGACAGGCTCAGGCTTGCCCCTGCCTGAATGAACTCACACCTGCACTGCCCAGTCCCTCTGCAAGGTGGTAAGCACTGTAATACATAAATTAGTTTTTTAAATTGGGTGTCACTCAGTTTCACAGAAGTTATGAAGGAGTGCCTCGGTTCCAGTGAGGGGTGGTATTGCCTCGAATCCAAAAAGGTTGGGAATTGCTGATCAAGACCAAAACATTCAACTTAAGCCACTATCAGAGTATGAGACTGCATCATTCACTCTGCCTAAGCCACTTTTTGCTCGCATGTAAATGTACTGTATGTAAAGGGACCTCCAGCCAGTGCTGCATGGTATTAACTGCATCTACCACAAATAGTGAACTCAAAAATTGTTGCATTTTCTCCCCAACCACCCCCAAAGATGATAAAACATTAATACTACATACATCCTTGTTAGGGGTAGACCAGGGTGAGCAAAGTACGGCCCATGGGCCACATCTAGCCCACCAACTGACTGGATCCAGCCTGTGGCTGCCCCCACAGTACTCCACTTTGGGCCAAGCTACACCCATTCCCACCACTGCCCACTGGCCTGGGTGCCAACCAGTGCACAGCTTCTGGCAGGGCTCTTCCCAGTGTAGCTGCAGTCGGCTGGGTGCTGCTCTGCTCCCTTAACCTCCAGCAGCAGCTTCTCCTCCTGCTCCTGCCCCTGCTGCGCCACTCTGGGTGGGAGGGCAGGGGGTATGCATCAGCAGAGCAGCTCCCACTAGAGATGAGGGGAGCAGAGCAGCACCCAGCTGACTGCAGCTGCACTGGGAACAGCCCTGCCAGAAGCTGCAACCAGCTAGGGCCCAGGCCAGGGCTGGGCCTGGTGGGCATCGG
>NW_017729032.1:142839398-142840955 GCF_001723915.1 Gavialis gangeticus
ACACAGTACAGGCTGCCTGAGGGGCTCGGCCCCATGCAGAGTGCTACAGGGGCAAACGCAGACCAGGCAAGCTCTGCTGCATCCAGTCCCGCCTTCTCCTCCCTCCTCACACCCCCAGCGGACTCTCAGGCAGCCAGCCCCCTCAGCACACCCCCACCTCTCCTACATCACAGGGTGCGTAGGGAGCAAATCATACCTGCCCCACTCCCGAATACTTCTCCCCACCCACCCAAAGCCCCATAAAGGGAGGCTTGGAGGGTGCTGACCTGGCCCACAACAGAGCTCATCAAAACTCTCTGTATGGCCCTCGGGCCCAAATAATTGACCACCCCGGTGTAGATTCATCTAGCTCAGTGAGGTCAGCTGAGCTATGCCAATCACAGCAGTGGAAATATGGTCCATGGCAGTAAAGTTTCCACTGGAAAAAACACAGAAACAGATTCTCAAGCCTATAAGTATCCAGGCTTGAACAATTATAAAGCATAAGAACCCAAACACACGTTACTTTTCACATGATACCAAAGAGAAAGAACAAAAAGCACCGTGTTTCTCTAAAATGTGTTACATTCGATCCTCATCCCACTTCATTTCTCTTTTGCAAGCATCCAGAGCCTGTGCTTCTTCCACTTTTACTATGCCAGGAAGTGACAGCAAGTGGATATGCCTAGAAGGCTGAAAGTCTCCCAGTCAACACAAAACCCCATCCTCTGACAACATCATCTCAACATGCACAGATTCTCCCTTAGCCTTTTCACTGACCATATGTATTTCTGATGTAATTAAGTCTACTTTCCCCCGGGTTATCCCAGTCCCCTCAGAAAATAGGAATATGTGCATCTCCCTGTCTGTGTTTGCACCTTCACAACAAAAGCAGAACTCTACTCATATATATATATATATATATTTTTTTTTTCAGACATGCTTATAACTGAAGTCTACCTCAGTGCTGAAAAGTTACTAATATGGATCCATAGGAGGATATGCAAGGACATGTAGTCTTTTTCACAAAACCCTCCCAGAGTTTTTTCACCATACTTCCTTCCCCACCACAAACATTGCTCCCTTTTTTGGCACCTTCCCAGCTGTGTTACTTCCCCACTGTCCTAGCCACAGAGCCTTCCTTCCCCTTCCACTAATCTATCATAGGTGGCCCAAACTGTTCCCAGGCTCCCCTACTTGCATAGCTTCCCACCTTAAGTATTAATATCCATACTGAAATTAAATGGTGATACAGATTGGTGCTTAATAGCAAAATGTAACCACTGAATAGAGGGTGTGGTGGACAAAGCAAGATGGACAGAGAGACAGTACACTGAAGAACGAGGCTGTGGGAACTTTTTTACTTTAATACTTTTGACTTCAAAAAAGCTGACTTCAATAAGCTAATGACTTTAGGTGAGTAATGCCCTATGGGATCATGGACTGTAGGGAAAGTGTGGATGAAGAGTGGTTGTACCTCAAGGACATGAACCTCAGTGCACAGAAGCTGTCCATACCTGTACACAAAAAAGGTGGCACAGGGGCCAGAAGGTCACCTTGGCTCAATAGGGAAGTCAC
>NW_017729032.1:142845955-142866383 GCF_001723915.1 Gavialis gangeticus
TCAGTGCACAGAAGCTGTCCATACCTGTACACAAAAAAGGTGGCACAGGGGCCAGAAGGTCACCTTGGCTCAATAGGGAAGTCACAGGTCTTCTGAAAAAGAAAAGGGAGGCTTACCAATGATGGAAGCTAGGAATAGGCCCCAAGGAGAACTATATAAGATTGGCCCACACCTGTAAGGGGCAAATTAGAAAAGCAAAGGCAGTGACCAAATGCAGGTCAGCAACCGAAATCAAGGACTGTAAGAGGAAATGGAAGGAAAACCAGTGGAAGCATGGGACCACTACTCAATGCATCTGGACATCTGATCACTAACACCAAGGAGAAGACTGTACTCCTGAACGAGTACTTCGCATCTGTATTCCATCAGTCACATTGATAGCCTGATGAATGCAAATATGACACAGAATAGTCACAGAAGGGATGATCACCTACTAACAGTCAATGAAGAGCTGGAGAAAGAACAGCTAGAGAGGCTGAATATTTATATGTCAGCAGGACTTCATGAACTCCACCTGAGAGTCCTGAACGGACTAGCTGAAGTCATCACAGGACTGCTGGAGAACCTCTTTGAAAATTTGTGATGCTCAGGAAAGGTCCCATAAGACTGGAAGATGGCCAATGTTGTGCCCATCTTCAAGAAGGGGAGGAGAGAGGACCCACAGAACTACAGGATGATTGACTTCAATTGCAGGAAAAATCCTTGAAAAATTCAAAGTGTCCATATGCGATAAGCTAGTAGAAGGCAAAATTCTGAAAGACAGCCAGCATGGCTTTGTTGTGGGTAGGTCATGTCCGACTAACCTCAGCTCCTCTACAACGAGGTTACTCACCACCTGGATAAGGGAGAGTAGGTCCACATCATTTACTACTTTAGGAAGGCCTTTGACTTGGTGTCTCATGAGGCTCTCAAGGTAAAACTAGGGGACTACGAGCTCAACAATTCAATGGTCAGATGGGTGGGAAACTGGCTGTGGGGTCAGACCCAGAGAGTACTAATAGACGGATCTGTGTCAACCTGAAGGAAGGTAGCCAGTGGGGTCCCCCAAGGTTTGGTATTTGGACCAGTGCTTTTCAACATCTTCAGTGATCTAGATGTGAAGGTGAAAAGCACACTAGCAAAGGTCACCGATGACACTAAGCTGTGGGGAAGTGCAGCCATGCATCAGGGTAGACTGACAATCCAGGAGTACCTAGACAGATTAATTAGATGGGCAGACCAGAACCAGATGCTGTTCAACACTGAGAAGTGTAAAGTACTCCATCTTGGGAGGAAAAAAATCAACAACAAATTTACAGGCTTGGTGGTGCTACACTAGCTAGCACCACGTTCAGAAGGGACCTGGGGGTCATAATTGGCCATAAAATGAATATGAGCCACCACTGTGATGCTACCGTTAGCAGGGCAAACGATACACTGGTATGCATCAACCGATGCATCTCAAAACAAAACTAAGGAAATTATTCTCCCTGTCTACTTAGCATTGGTGAAACCACAGCTGGAGTACTGCATCCAGTTCTGGGCACCACAAGAAGGATGTGGAGAAGCTTGAGAGAGTCCAGAGAAGAGCCACTTGTATGATTAGAGGCCTCAAGAGCAAGCCATATGAAGAAAGGCTGACAGATATGGGACTGTTTAACCTAGAACAGAGAAGACTTCAGGGGGATTTGGTGGCAGCTTACAAATATATCAGGGGAGAGCATCAGGGGCTAGGTGAATAACTATTCACCAAAGCACCCCGGGGAAAACCAGCAGCAATGGTAATAAACCCCTAGAAGAAGGTTTCAGCCTGGATAGAAGGAAAAACTTCTTACAGTTTGTGACCACACACTAGAACAGACTCACAGTGTGGGTGGTGCAGGCAACTACCCTGAAGATCTTCAAAAGGAGACTGGATGCACACCTTGCTGGGGTTATTTGCCCCAGCAGTCTTATCTGACTAGAAGAGGGGGCCTGGACCCAGTGATCTCACAAGGTCCCTTCCAGCCCTAAATCTGTAAATTTGCAAATCTGGGAACAATTGAACGGCCAAAACTCAAAGCACTGCTTATCACATCTAGTTCAAGGCTCCTTCTGTACAGCATCTGTGCTGGATAGGGCTGTCATTTCAGACAGACAAACTGAACGCATCAAAACAGGGAAGTAGCTGATGGAAAGATGAGACAGCAACTTTTGGCTTCTCCCCAAAGGAAGGGGACTAACTATCCATTTAAAAACTTTGAGAAGTGGCTTATGTCCAAGATATTATCAAACGTGAGAGGAAAATTTGGAGTTTGGGACTGTTTTTAGCTAAGGAAACACAGAGAAAACTGATAAAAGGAAGCAGTTTTTAAAACATGCCAAGAAAATATTTAAAATAATACTGTGAATTTACTCAGAAAATTTCCACCCCAAAGAGTTCTGTATCCAATTTTTTAAAATACATTTATTCAGACAAGTGTGAACACAGACAGAAATGTTAGTCTTGTGTTAATTGCAATGCAACTGTAACTGTGGAGTCACTTCAGACTTCATGGTATGTATGCTCTTACACATCAAAGTCTAAAGAAAAAAACAGACTAAATGCCTAGATAGTTTTTGTTTTCTCCCTTTCATTCAGGCTTTGATTGCTCTGCTTAGGATAAGCAAAAAAGTTCTTAGTAAAAGAACTAAACAACCATGGAATCAAGATGTCAGAAATGCCTGACAGTAAGTTTCATTCACAGTGCTTTGGCCTGTATTTATACCTCTGAAATAGATTTAGGGTGATGTCACATTCTATCCGTTCTTTACCCGGGATCAGAGAAATTGCCTTGATTTTCTCAATGCAGCTGACACTGCCTTTTAAGCCAATGGAAACATTTAATAGAAACAGCAAAGGCAAAAATCAATTTTAATGCCAACAAACCAAGGAATTTTATCCTTGGAGAAGAAATGTAGCTAGGAATGGGTCTGGGATGGGGAGAATTTGGAATCTGTCATCTTGGAAGATGGCAAATGATTGATTTAGTGAAGCATCAAAATATTTTTTATATTTGGCAAAAATATTCATCACACATACTAGCAAAGGCACATGTACACACATGCATGCTTCTGGGCACTATACCCAGAATCACACAGTACATCTGTTGCAAAGCCTAGGAACTGAGCCTTGGTATCCTATTTTCCAGGCTTAATTTGAAGGCCCACATCAATATTTCTGTGAGCCTGGTGACTTGATGAGTACTACATTTTCCTATTGAAAATTGAGAACTGGTGGACTTTGGGGTACGTATCTTACTTCTGGAAGTAAGGTAATACTCTTAAATCACTATCAAGGACCTAAATCATTTCTGCCAGCTGGCCTCTCTTGGCATCAAACACAATGTATTGGTCTGATGGCACCAAGTGCTGGAAGAGTCTAAATTCTACTATTAGGACAACTTTGTACAGCCCGACTGGAATAAACTGAGGACTGTAATGTGGGATGATCCTGTAGGTGAAAATACTAAAACTATGAACAAAATTATACTTTGCTATAAGATCACTCAGAATTTTTCCCCTTCTCCAACCTAAGGTATTTGAAAAAGCAACACTTGGCTGGAGGGCTGCACCCAGAGAGTGGTGGTGGATGGGTCATTTTCGACCTGGAAGGATGTGGGCAGTGGGGTCCCCCAGGGCTCGGTCCTCAGGCCTGCACTGTTCAACATCTTCATCAGCAACTTGGACGAGGGGGTGAAAAGCATCTTGTTCAAATTTGCAGATGACACTAAGATATGGGGAGCAGTGCGCATGCTAGAAGAGATGGACAGGCTACAACTAAATCTAGACAGGTTACAGAGGTGGGCAAATGAGAATAGGATGGGTTTCAATACTGACAAGTGCAAGGTACTGCACCTGGGGAGGAAGAACAAGCACCATACCTACAGGCTGGGGAATTCCCTTCTTGTCAGCACAGAGGCAGAAAAGGATCTTGGAGTCACTGTTGATTCCAAGATGAACATCGGCCAGCAGCGTGGGGATGCAGTCAGGAAGGCCAACAGTACCTTGTCATGCATCCATAGATGCACCACGAGCAGGTGCAAGGAGGTGATCCTCCCCCTCTATGCAACACTGGTCAGGCCGCAGTTGGAGTACTGTGCCCAGTTCTGGGAGCCCCACTTCAGGAGGGATGTGGACAATATGGAGAGAGTCCAGAGGAGGGCGCCTCGCATGATCAAGTGGGCAGCAGGGCAGGCCCTACAAGGAGAGGCTACGGGACCTGAACCTGTTCAGCCTCCACAAGAGAAGGCTGAGAGGGGATCTTGTGGCTGTCTATAAACTTGCCAAGGGGGACCAGGAGGCAATGGGAGAGTCCCTGTTCCTCCGAGCACTACTGGGAGTAACAAGGAATAATGGCCATAAGTTGACAGAGAGTAGATTCAGGCTAGATATCAGGAGGCACTACTTCACAGTCAGGGTGGCTAGGAGCTGGAACCAACTTCCAAGGGAAGTGGTGCTCACTCCTACCCTGGGGGCCCTCAAAAGGAGGCTAGATAATCACCTAGCCGGGGTCATTTGACCCCAGCATTCTTTCCTGCCCATGGCAGGGGGTCGGATCTGCTCAGATCCCTTCTGACCCTACCAACTATGAACACTGATACATTTTGTATAAACTAGTGGTGAGTAATTCTCAACCAGGGTACCCAGCACCCTAGGGTGCTGAGATCCTTTAAGGGTGTAAAAGGTACTGTTAGTACTGTTAGATGTGCAAACACCTACATGAGTCACAGGACAACCCCAGACTGTCCAAATAGGAATCCATAGCATCAAAAACATTCTGACCAGTTGTGATCTTCTTGAGTTCTCTGGAATGGAAAAATTGCTCTATTTTAATCACAGTAAAAAATGGGTAAACGTTAGTTTTTTAAATAGTGTGCTGATAAATTGACAATGTCACGGATGGGTGTCATGAGTCTAAAAAGGTTGAGAACCAACGAACTAGTCAGACTAAGTTCTCTAGCTTTCAGATAGAGAAGCTTGACCTGTATAAGCCAATGCTATTTTCAGGAGTTACTTGGCACCAGTTTTTAGCGGATTCTAGTAAAATCATATGCTCTTCCCATCGTATCTCATAGTTTTTAACCAGAACCAAAACTCAGTGCACTTTTTTCCACTGCTTTATTTAATAAATGTTTATTGGATTGCCTTATTGCAATTGAAGCCTCACTATGTGCAACCCACCACAAACACTCACAAAAGATGTAGACATGCCTCTTATTTAGATGGTATGCTTCTTGAGACTAGGCCTCTTCTACTGTGCATTTGTACCAATTAGAACAATGGGGACTGATTTTAGTTGGCACTGCCACCACCACTTCCCTCCTTCCTCCCACCATGAATGTACCATTCCAAGGCCAATAGCTAAAAATGCACTGAGTTACTGATTAGACAAGATAATGCATTTCATCTATGATTCAGTTTTGCACTTCTTTACATAAAGACATTTATGGATACATAAAAAACCAGAAATTATACAGACTGTCAGTGCAAGGAAGCATGAATTATAAATAGGGACCTACCCAACTTGTGGCAAGAGAAAGTAACTTTTGTGGCCCAAAGATCCAATTTCATTGTCATTACATGCCAGCCCCACCCCTTAGCACTAACTGGCAGAGAGGCCCCAGGGGGAAGAGACACAAGGGGGCAACCACCATCTTGCTGCCCTGCCAGCTGGCGCCTTCCCTTCCAGGTCAGGCTGTAAGGCTGGGCTGAAGCAGCAGCAAGGAACGCTGTCTCCCACTGAAGAGCCAGCATTTTATTTATTTTCCTTATTGGCTGATATCCTAGGAAATTGCAGCCAATGCCACTTTTCACAGCATTTGCCATGGAAATTGTAATACTGCAATTTAAGTAGGTCCCTTATTATAAGACACTTTCAGGGTCGTTCAGCATATGCTGTATTTACTCAAATAGAAGACAACCCTGATTATACGATGATCCCCCAATACTTAGATTCTGTATATGGAAAATTTATAAATTTGTTATAATTTTACAGATACAGAATGTAATTATTGAGGTTTGCCTTGAATTTGTCACCCTCTCACTGCTGTACCAGAGAAAAAAATTCTAGAGGGCAGGTAGCCCCTTTCCACTCTGCTGCTCCCCCTAACTTCTCTCCCAGTAATCCCTTCCAACTCTCCTTACCATCAGACCCTGCTCTCCCTCAGCACATGGAATTGAGGAGCAAACCTGAAAACAATGACCTTGAGTTTACACATGCTGGAGCAATTTGCATATAGTACCCACACACGGGTCACCCAGAATTGATACATGTTATACTTTTTTGAAACTGGGTAGTTTTTACACAGGTACTCCATGAACACATATCTGACCAGCACTTTGGCAGTTATTTATATGCAATACAAATTATGCATTATATTCATCTAAAGTTAAAGGCTTGTGATTTACCACAGTTTGTTGGGCTGTGGGCCAGTAGAAAGAAAGAGTCTCCCCTTGCCGGGATGATTAATAGGGAGCACAGCTTGAGGTGGCACCAGCTCAATACAGCTGGCATCACTGGATGACAGGAGGCAGAGGCCACGCGGGGCAAGGAGGGACAGCCTGTGAGCAGGCCAGAGGGAATCTCCCCTTCTTTTGGCCTCCATGCTAAGGCTTCAACACCAGACACCAGTGTATGGGTGGGATAACATTGCATAATATCATGCCAACAGACAGGGCAGCCTGGGCCTCACCACAGCCAACAGGTCACTCAAGCCACAGTGACCTGTAGAGAGAGTTAGAGGGTCCTGTTACTTTAAAGGTGAAGGAGCAGGAGGGAGAGCCCCAGGAGGGGAAAAAAAAATCAGCCCATTATAAGCAGCCAGGGAACAGGTACCTGGGGGTTTACCTATTACAAACTAGTATAACAGCAGAGGCCTGCAGCAGTAAGTTTCCCTGAGGCTGAGCTGGCAAGCTAAATCAGAAAACACCTGCAGCAGCTCAGAGAGGCACAGAACCAAAACAGGGCATGGCTTCCAGCCATATAAACCCAGGGCTTGAACCAAAGCAGTTAGTCTGGCTCTGGGAGCTGCCAAGGGAAGAGCTCCAGGGGAGGAGAGCTGCAGAGGGGCTCCTGGCCGATGCCTAAACTACCCTGGGAGTAATGCAAGTAGAAGGTTGCAAACTTGCAGGGAAAGAGGACTCAGGGTAGAAGAGAGCTGCATGATACAGTACAAGAGCTTGGGGTTTGTGTTTAGACCCAAGTCGGAAGGTGTGCAATAACCAGAGGGTTTATTCCGAGTTAGAGATTTACACTGGTGGTTTGGGTGGCATTGGAAAGGGTGGTTTTTGGAGGTCCCATTAGTGCCTGGGAGGTGGCATGTGACCACCTTGCACCCTGCCAGGGGTCATACTCAAGGCACAGACCATTGGGGGAGGTGGGGGGTTAAGAGATGGCTGGGGAGCCCAGTGTGGTCTGAGAAGGAGGGAGTCCAGAGAGGGGCAGAGCTTGGGACCAGTGGGCCGGAACCCAAGAAGGAAGGAGAAAGCCCAGAAAGGGACAGGAGTCCAAGAAGGACAGAAAGTTAAGGGCCTGTGGGAGGTAAACAGGGCCAGGGATCCCACAGCCTGAGCAGGGCAGAGAGAAAGGCCCCAGAGGGCAGGATAGGGGATGGAGCCCAGAAGTTAAGTCCAGGACAGTAGGCCTTGGCTGAGAGACCAGCTAGAGGAAGGAGACTCTTGGCAACAGTTTAATGATAGATCATGTATTTAACAAGGTTTCCATGTATGCATTTATAAGACAAGAGTCTTTTTCTGCCTATGCCAATTGCAGGGGGGACATCATGTTGTATTCGGGTAAATACAGTTCTGGGCGCCACACTTCAGGAGGGATGTGGACATCATGGAGAGGGTCCAAAGGAGGGCCACCTGCATGATCAGGGGTCAGCAGGGCAGGCCCTACAAGGAGAGGCTACGGGACCTGAACCTGTTCAGCTTCCACAAGAGAAAGCTGAGGGGGGATCTAGTGGCAGTTTACAAACTAGTCAGGGGGGACCAGCAGGCACTGGGGGAGTCCCTGTTCCCCCGAGCACTGCCAGGAGTGACTAGAAACAATGGACACAAGCTGGCAGAGGGTAGATTCAGGCTAGATATTAGGAGGCGCTACTTCATTGTCAGGGCAGCTAGGATCTGCAACCAACTTCCAAGAGAAGTTGTGCTGGCTCCCACCCTGGGGGTCTTCAAAAGAAGGCTAGATGAACACCTGGCCAGGGTCATTTGACCCAGTACCCTTTCCTGCCAAGGCAGGGGGTTGGACTTGATGATCTGCTCAGGTCCCTTCCGACCCTACCAACTATGAAACTATGAAATAAAGCATTTCAATTTTCTACACACACATACATGCACAACCTAACTGTTCATATATTTACACATTTAACGGGAAAAAATAATGCCAAATCAGGTATGAAATAGGAGTTTTTTCACCAGCAACTCTCAATGTGCTAAAAAATAGAAGTGCTTAATCCTATTTTTTAAGTTAAAAAAACCTTAATTGGTACATTTACATTGTCAATAAGAGTGAGGAAATACATAAACTTCTGTATTTTGCTTCCATGAGTTCAAAGTCCCTATTACTTCGGGATTATCCAAGTTCTGACAGGAATCCTAAATGCATTAGAAATTAAGAATCATGAACCTACAACTGCAGAGCTGCCACTTTCTGCTTCCCTCACCGACAACTGCAGTCAGTACATCAAATCCAACTGATTTCTCAGCATGTTTACTTTTTCAGCTTTACTTTATTTCCTTATCCTAATAGCTCATGCCATATATCATTGCAGTGATGTACAGAATAGGGGGATAAAGCCCATGCTTGGTTATTACACCAAAGAGTTCCTAGGCAGGAGACTACACACAAAAAAAACACATACTGCTGTGTTTAGTATTACATTGGAGGGATGTACATAAGCCCTCAGGGCACACTAACCTGGCCTGTTTGGTAATTTACAGCTACTTAGTAAATTCATTTGATTTAAACCAGCAGCAAAGAATGCAATAATACAAGTGGTTGGAGATGACCAGGTAATTTATGAGTTGGAGCCCAAGAGGAATAATAAGCTAGCACAGCACTGTCTGAAAAGCACTTGAAGAAATAAATCTTATGAGCCTGTGTGCTTGTTTTACTACATCTTGAAATACAATCTGGTTAAAGGCTATATATATTCTGTGTACTCTTCACTAAGTTAACTAAGATAACAGTAATTTCCCCAAATAAAGAAAGGCTCTAGAGACGAACCTAACCCTTCCCATCCTGAATTTTCATTTGAGACTGAGAAGGAAATGCAACTGGTAGCAGTACCTAGAAGCTGGTGGCACAAAAGTTGAAGTTAAGCTCCCAGGAAATTACTGCATATTCCCTCACCTCCCCCACCCCCAGAGCCAAAAGCCCAGAGGAAGAAATGTTCCTAGAAAATTTTAATTTACCCTTACCCTCGCAGAGACAAAAGCCTAAAGGTGAAGGACAGACTACCTAGGAATAAAGGTCAAGGGAAGAAAGAGCTAACAAGGAAGGAGATATTCCCTGCTCAGCACTACAGAATGGAAGACCTATCACTCTCCAGGAGAAGAGCAACAGTTCAGAATGGCTTTGGTGGATTGTTAAGATAAAAACAGATGGCATTTTCCCCAAGTAAAGCTGCTTTTCCTTATTTATTCCTAAAACCTATTTTTATTTTATAGGATATTTTTCAGTGGAAAATTATTGAATTACTTTAGTGAAATGAAGTCTAAACTAAGATAACAAACCCTTCTGTGACAGAAGAAGAGTGTGTAACTTTTGGTTCTGAGCAACACAGTTTCACAAACTTGAACAAGGACTGGATCTGAGTGACAATTACCAAACTACTTTAAACAGAACTGATTTCAAGCTTCAACTAGATATGTTTTCAATTAGGGTAAGAACAAATTATCAACTTCAGAAATAAGACCCGATTATCCCAATTACATGTAGCCACCAGTGGTCAAAAAGTTGCGCTATGCATCTGGCTCCTCCACCTGCCATTATCCCATATCTTTCTTACACTGGGAAAAGACCAAAAATAAAGAATGCAAGAAAAATTTTAAGTGCAGACAGCTTAAAACTGTGTGGATTAGTGCTTAAGGGCAAGCTGTAAAAAAGTAATGAAGGTGACTAGCCAATTTATCCAAATGCAAGACAACTACAAATTTAAGATGGCCCTTCAATAACAGGATTCTATACATAGAAAATTATAACATTCATCATTTTTCCATGTATAGAATTAAATTATTGGAGGGATAATCCCTGCCCCACCGTTGCAGCAGGGAAACCAATAGCAAGACGACAGGCAATTGAAGGGGGAAGGGTGCATGATGGGAGGGACGGTCAAGCAACCTGACCCTGGCCCCTTGCCTTCCTTCACCTTGCCCCAGGGTGCCTGTCCCCCACACCACATGCCTTCCCTATGCCTGTGTGCCCCAGCACTTGCTCCCCCCAGGTGGTGACTGCTCCCCACTACTTCTCCCACTCACGCTTGCACCCTCTGACACCTGCACCCTCCCTGCCACTGCTTATCCTCCAGTTCTGACAAGGCTCTGACCCTACTCCAGCCTGGGGCATAAAGCACATGATTGCTCCAGTCCCAGTGGCAGCTGCGTGGGCTGGAGGTTCTTCCAGCACCACTGGACTGGGACCAGAGCAACTATGTGCTGCAGGGGGTAGGGGCAGTGGTAGGTCAAGGCCAGAGCCAGAGCTGCAGCAGTTTCATAGTTTCTAGGGTCGGAAGGGACCTGAGCAGATCATCTAGTCCGACCCCCTGCCACGGCAGGAAGAGCACTGGGGTCAAACGACCCCAGTAAGGTGGTCATCCAACCTCCTCTTAAAAACCCCCAGGGTGGGAGCCTGCACCACCTCACTTGGAAGCTGGTTCCAGACCCTAGCCGCCCTGACCGTGAAGTAGCGCCTCCTGATGTCCAACTTAAACCTTCCCTCCGCCAGCTTGTGACCATTGTTCCTGGTCACTCCTTGCGGCGCTCGGGGGAACAGGGACTCCCCCAGCGCCTGCTGATCCCCCCTAACCAGTTTATAACAGGCCACAAGATCCCCCCTCAGCCTTCTCTTTTGAAGGCTGAACAGGTTCAGGTCCCGCAACCTTTCCTCATAGGACCTACCCTGCTGTCCCTTGATCATACGAGTGGCCCTCCTCTGGACCCTCTCGATGCTGTCCACATCCCTCTTAAAGTGCGGCGCCCAGAACTGGACGCAGTACTCCAGCTGCGGCCTGACCAGTGCCGCATAGAGGGGGAGGATCACCCACCCCTCCTGCTATCTTGTATTCAAATCTAAGACAAGGGGCCCTTCACCCCATGTTAAGTTGGGGGGGTGAGGAAAGAAACCTTATCTTGGATTCAAGTAAATATGGTAAGCCCAAGACAGTAATCCAGACCAGTCTCATCCCTTAAGCACCTGAAATAACCTAGGCATTTTACCTCAAGTACTTGAATCCCTGAAGTTCTGCACATATAGAAAGGTACTGCCACCTGGTTACACTAAACATCTCACCACCTCTCTCATGCGTAAGGCTACAAGGCATTCAAGACCTAGGCATCCTCATTGCCCATGTGTCCTGCTCTATTAGGAACATACTTTAATGCACACTGACAGCACTGAGTTCAGCACAAAGCATTGCAGCCATGACCACTGCCATCCAAAAGCATCCAGATGAGGAGGAATTCACTTTTTATGCAAGTCTAGGAGTTACAGCAGTCATCCAGGAAACAGAACACCAAGTTCAAAGCTAGCTTAAGCTCTACAGGGTTCAAACCTGCATCATTCCCATGCCAGGAGAGGGCCCTAACCATAAGACTAGGCCAGGCTGCATGGGGGCACCCTCTGCCACTCTTATGGCAGCTAAACCACTGTACAGGCAAGGCAGGAGGACACGTTCAGGAGACCACAGAGAGAGTGGAAAAGAGCCTGATCCTGTGGCCCAAAGTCAAAAGTATAAGTGCAGAAGAGGGTTTGGGGATGTGAATGAGCACCTAGCTCAGGGCTGCAGGCAGATGCTCAAGTCTGAGGGAGAGGCAGGATTTCAGGTTAGATTCTAACAATGGTTACATTTAAGACAGCTACTGGGAGAAAATAATCCCCACCACTGCATCTGAAAAGGCTACCCAGCAAGTTGGGGGCACAGGGAAAAAGGACGACTCTTGTAGCCTCTTCTTATCTCTTCTCTTCATCTGAGCATTCCAGAGAGATGTAATAATTTCACGAACAGAAAACATTTCATTTGCATTAAGGCTCTTAATGCATACATACAAAGTAGGGAAAAGCAGTGAACTCATCACCATCTGGGGAATTTATCACAGTAACTGCTTTCCACTTTCTCCCCCTCACACAAATACTGTTTTCACCTATCTTCCCACCATCCAACCTTGCCACATCCATCAGTGCAGAGCCCCACTATAATTTTCCGATCCACTTCAGGAACAGCTGTGAAGTCATGAGAACAGTAAGCAGTAACAACCCTGACAGCTGGATTAAATGGTCCTGCTTTTTGGCTGTCAGTTTTGAACAAATATCATAACAAGTAGGCAGAGCTGCATGCACTGTAAATTCTTGAAGATGATTTGATATGCTCTGCTTCAGGACAAGAACCATTTTTTTTTTAAACACATACAAGATAAAACAGACTGTTAGAAGCCAAGACATGATGCCTCTATTTATGCTATTATATTATTCCTACAATTTAAAAATCCAGTAGGCTAAGGGTCAGCAACGTTTTTGGCCAGTGCCAAAAACAACCCAACCTCCACCCATGCCTCAGCTTGGCATGCTAGAGGCAGGGCACCTGGGAAGGACCCGATCCTCATTGTCAGCAGCAGGCACATACGTGCCCCCGGGCAGACAGCAGAGGAGGAGCTGGGGTTGCACCAGGCAGCTGCAGCAAGTGGCAGGCCGGCTGCAAACAGCTACGCTGGGCTCCACAACCCTGGCACCAGCTCTGTGGCTGTATGCGTGCCCTCCAGGAGGAGGGTGGCAGAGAGGCCAGAGTTACACTTCCCCGGGCTCCTTCCCGCCTGTGCGACTGGAGGTGTGCGTGTAGTCACCACAGCCACAGAGCTGGGGCCAGAGCTGCGGAGTCCCATGCAACTGTTTGCAGCCTCCCAGCTGCAGCTGGCCTGAGCTCTGGGCAGCTGCTGCCTGCCACAGGGCCTGGGCTGCTTGTAGCAGGGCTTGCAGCTTCCTGGCCACCTGCTGCTGGCTGTGGCATGAAGAAGAAAATGGCTTTGCATGCTGTGCTCTGGAACGTGTGCTGAGGATTGCCAATTCCTGCAATAAGACTTATTTTGGTGCAACAAAGAATGGCTATCTGGAAGATTACATACACTTTGTATAAAACAGAAATGTTCCATGGTATTAAAAAAGCAGACTGAATACATGTGCAAACAAGTATCTGTTACCATAGTGACTTCTCCACTATTTTGGTCCTGAAAACCTCCTCCTGGTCCAGGTTTACTGTACAGTAGCAATCCCTCATCTTGTTTGGCCCCGGATATGTAGGAAGATTTTTTGCTTCTCCTAAAGGAAAGAATAAATAAATAAATCAAACTTTAAATAGGAATAGATCATAAGTGGGGGGGAAAGCACATGATTACATTAAAATTGTACAGATTAGTCTTCTATTATCTAACCCACTTTATTTCAATGTGCCTCAAGCAATGTGTACCATTTCAAGTGTCCCAGTCATTTTATCAAAAATGTTATTGAACAGTTAAACCAGGGAATTTATAATGATGACTTTATCCACAGCTCTGCTACTGTCCAAGATGAAAAAAGTGACTTGGCTAAGGTACAGTGCCAGGAGGTTCAATAAGACTCACTTCATAAGAGTGCTTTGAAGTCTAATTCAAAAGTCTAATATATATTACACACACACACACACACAGAGCCCCCTGAAATCTTTGGACATGGGTGCTGTGCAAGTGCCCACCATTAAAAAATGACTCAGTCATTACTCCTTTGCTAGTTTCAAAACTACAGACCAGAAGTACACACACACACATACTCCATATTAGAAACTAGGGCTGAGAACTGGATTGTAATCAAAGAATGAAAACTCATAATATTTTTAGATGTCCCTAATTTTGTACTAAATCCTGAAATAAGAATGGAATAAGTCTCTCCCTCAACTTTTCCATCAATAACCAAAATTAAAAACCAAGTTTGCTCAGCAAAATGACTGTCAAAAGAAAAGCCTAGGAAAGGAAACTGGATAATTCTACCCAGAACTCTGCTGAAACACCTTAACATCACTTAGCAGTGTTTACACTTCAAGGACACACCTTGATTGGTCTTTGAAAGTTTAAGAAAGCATCCACTCCACAGGTCGCCTCATTTACGCTCCACTTCTTTGGTACCAAGAGACTTATGAGCTGTAGCATGTAATAGAGCATACTCCACTAGTAAGGTACAGGGGGAAAAAAGAATGAAAATGCAAAATTACTTGCCAAATAGATTTCATTCCTCTCCCTTCTAAGCAACTGTAACAAGTGTAGCTTTCTCTCAGTCACCTGCAACTCAGGGTAAGTTTGTTCTACAAGGCTCATGCCCTTTTCCAGTCTCCAATTCTCAGAAAGCTTCACTATTAACGTAACCAACTTCATGTTCCAACCTCTTGTTAATTAAAAACATCCATTCTGCAGACACTGGGCCAAATTCAGAGATGACCTAAATGGCTGCATAAATTAAACAGCACAGCTGGATGCCATGTGCATGTTAATGTAGCAAAGAAGACTTGCAGCAGAAAGGGCAATTAGAACGCAGAATCTGATTAAGCAGACTCCCATACCTTTATGTAAGAGCATAAAGTAACATAGAATTTGACATCTTTCCTTGCTCTATTACTTCTTCTGTCAAGTAGTTTATTTTTAATTGCCATTTGGCTTGCATCTCAGCACCTCTGGATGTGTGGTACAGAATACGCAATAAAAATTGCTAGTATTTGATTGCCAACATAAAAGTTATGTGATAAATTCAAAAACCTTAAGACAGAATGTACAAAACTGCAGCTTGACAAACTTTTTGTCTTCATTTTTACAGCTGGAGAAAGACTATTGTAATCTGAAGGGTTACAAAGTGATCCGTATAGCTACACTTCACATTAGATTTCAGTTTTAAGCAAACTCCTTGAGACACAGCAGATGCAGCATGGAGACATTCTTCCAGTTATAGTAGTCAGGATCAAGTTACATGGGACAAGTACAATTTACTATGTGAAATTTACTGCAATCCAAAAGGTACAACCGTAGCTCCTATAACAACCTCAAATGGTGCATCTCAAACTAACTCCCATCCTCACCAACACACCAGACCTTACAATGGACTCAAATGCCTGTTGTGCCCCTACATCAACACAACACATCATTACTGGATCAAATAAGGAGTACAACATCCAAGGTTCATTCACCTGCCGGTCTACCAACATCACATAAATCATCACCTGCTTACGATGCCCAGCTGCTGTCTGCCTCAGACAGGGCAAGCTATGTTTAAGAATGAGTGAACGCCAATCTGACATCAACTGCAGAAAGACACAAAAGCCTGTGGAAGAACACTTCAACCTCCCTGAACACGTCATCAGTGGCCTCAGGACTGTTGTTCTCAGGCAGGAGTTTTGTTTTTGTTTTTAAGTTTCAACAGGAAATTGTGGAACAAGAAATCATGCACAAACTGGACTGTGTTAAGTATGGTTCAAACAGGGACTATGGATTTTTATCCCAGGACCTGGAATAGCTGTTGTTATCCCCTTTGTTTTTATGGATTCTTTCTTTGTATGCCTCTCCCAGCACCCTTGCTCCTCCCTTCCCCTCCCTCCTGCATTCCCACCTATTGTATTCTAATCACTCACTCTACTTCAGGGGTGGGCAAAATATGGCCCATGGGCTGCACCCAACCCACAAGGCCATCCTATTCAGCCTGTGGGGCCCCTAAAAATTTATAAAATTAATTATTATTTGTCCATGGCTGCCTGGCTAGGCTGACAAGGCACCAGCGGTGGCAGGAACCAGGAGGCACCAGCAACAGGACCCAGGAGGAGCAAGGCCTGACTGGCTCCGCCCCACCCTCTAGCAAAGGCTTCTGGCCTGGTGACCCTGGGGCTGTTTCCTGCCTCCCTCCACCCCATAGTGCAGCCAAATAAGAACAATGGGGAGGGGAGGACCACCAACAATTGCCCCTGTCCACAGGGGCTGGGCTGGCTCTTGCTGTGGTCTGCAGTCCCTGCCATGCAGCTGGGAACCATATGCTGCCAGAGCAGCAGGGGAAGAGGAGAAGTGGCGGCAGCAGCAGCAGGAAGGTGGGGAAATGGCAGCAGGAGTAGCAGCCAGTGGGGCAGGTGGGAGTGCAGCACAGAATGCATAGGAACATGCATTTCCTTGGCTAGCCCGACACCAGCACCTACACTAAGCAGGTTAAAACAAGAAAGAGGTTGTTAGTCATGTTAGCCTGATGTCAGGCAGAAGTACGGTGGCCATTGGTTCTGTTTTATAATCAGACCATCCTGTTTTTAAACCTTTTGCCCCCTGTCCATTTTTGAATGAAGAATGGACAGCAAAAAGTCCTGTTTTTCAGTTCATTGGTGGAAATGAATGTCAATCATTTTTCCTCATGATTCTATTGGCTGTGCCTAGACGCAAGGTGGTGCACAGCCAGGAGGGGCTCTGAGCCAGCTAGGGAGAAAGCAAGGTGGTGGCTCTGCTCCTTGCTGCTGACCGGCCAAGGGGCCTGTGGCCCCACCCCTCACTGCTGATTGGCCAAGGAGGCAGCAGCCCCACCCCTCACTGCTGATTAGACAAGGGGGCCTGCCCCTCATCAAGGGCATGTCCTGTATCCTGGGGATGTGTCAGTGGCCACCTTAGGTAGAAGGCAGGGCAAGATGGGTTCTTAAAGATTAATGGTTCAGAGAGGCATGAGCTTTGATCAACACCTCCTGACTTCTGTGTAGACATATGTACAGGCTGTGCTCTAAGAGGTCATATTTTATTTCTCTCTCTCTCTCTCTGTGTGTTTCAGTCAGACATTCTCAGCAGCTTAAAGACTCCCCCCCCTCAAAAAATAAAACAAAACTGTTTTTCACTTTCTGTTCTCACACTTAATCTTGTGCTGGGCCAGCCTCTTTTGAAACTTGCTCCAAAGGGAGTTTCAGCAAGAAGCTGAGTGATGAGGACACCTCCCCCTTGGTGCTATATGATTTACCCTTGCGGGTTTTGTGAATTCTGATGATCCACATTTTTCAGATTTACAATTAAATTTTAAAAGATTAGACTGAATTTTCCCTATCTTCCTTCCCTCTATTTCCAGACATTCTTAATTTGCAAATCATTTTTCCTCACCCGAACAGTTTTCTTTGGCAGTATTACATTTAGTATTACATTAGCATTTCGTACAATGCTATTCTGAAAATTTGAAAGCAATGGCTTTGAGATCCATTTTTCAGGGAAAAAAAAATTACTGACGACAAACAATGCAGAAGTAATAATGCACAGGGAGTTTAAAAAACAGGCACTGTGCAAGATATCGGAAAAAAGACTATTCATGTATTGAAAAGAAACTAAGAGCAACAAATACCAAAATATTAATGGTCAACACAGAAGAAAAAAAGAAGGGACAGATATTTGACAGTTTCTATTGGTTGAAGGCCTTAATAAACCATGGATGCCATAAATAAAGGATTAACTCACCATCCCCATATACCAATTGCGTTACCAACTTAATTAGTGTCAAAGCTTATCAACCACTAATTTTGTGTCAACTCAGACATATACCAATATGTATTTATTTATTTTTATTACAGAAACATTATCCGAGTTTAGTGGATGGTTTGGAGGGGAAAGCAGGAAAAATAAGGAAGGTATAGTTAAGAATTATGGGTTAGCTACATAATCTGCCTAGCTGGCAGGTTCTCTCTGTTAACAAAATTAGCCCCTTCAGAATGTCATCTGCTATCTAGTATCCTTTACACAAGCGGTTCCTTGCGTATCCAATATTTATAGCACCATACAATTTTATTGCGCATAGATTTGCAACAAAGGATATGGGCAAGCGTACACTTGTAGAGGCTTCAAAAAGGAAGGGGCAGCAACTACTCAGGAACATGCAGCAGCTCTTATGCTGGAAGTTGTGTGTACATGATCCTGAAGCAACACGAGAGCTAAAAATCATCCTACCTTTGACTCCAGTTAAAGCAAATCAAGAACCTAGTCTCTGTAAAACTGTACTTTTGAAGTAAACTATCAGACTTCAGAGCTAAACGCCTAGCTTACTCTTGTGTTGGTAAGCTTTAAGTATAATACAAGTGATATTTGATTTACCAAACAGGCAAAAGAGAATCATTCCCTAACACAGCTTGAAACAAAGTCAGAGAAACCAACAGCTGAGCTTCCTGTACCCTGGCATTTCATTTCAGGGAGAGAAAGTCAGGCACAGGAAAAAAAACAAATCTGAAAAAGCCAATGTATACAAGCTATGATCAACAATGATTCACTTCACTTCAGCAGCGCTAAGCACACATCTACTGAACAAGCTCTTTGCAAGCATGTCAAGAATAAAACAAAACGATGGTGTAAGCCAACAACAGAAACCTTCCCCCCATGTTCTCAAAGTTTCAGAAACTGTAACTTGTTCTGAGGTTTTCTACTAAACATCTTTGATGATATCATTTTCAAGGTAAGCTTTTTCCTTCCCTACCCCACAAAACATCCATGGAACAGCAAGGAGTCCAAAACTGTTATAACAAAATGATGCATTTCCATTGTCATTTATGTGCCAAATATTCCTCATGCACAGAATCTGCTGCCTAAAGGGTGAAGACAGACATAACATTTAAAACGTTTAAAAATGCAGCTATACTTTGGAGCGTGGACTACCAGCCCTCCCACCCCACCATGTCCCCCAGCTGGATAGCTTCAGAATCACCACAGCTGCATGCTCTCCTGCCAGAGGCACAACAGAGGGGCTGTAGCCAAAACAGGGATTGAAAAAGGAGAGGAGCAGAGCAGACAATCAATGCAGTTTGAGAACCGCAGTCTCCTTGGACACTACAGGTATACTCTCCACCACCTCCCAAGGTGTGAGTAGAGCTGATGGCAGTGAGTGTTCTCCTATCTGCTCTGGCTTGGTCTCCTGGACCATCCATCCCTACTACTAGATCATGGGGTCTCTGATCTCCCAAGTCCCAGGGTGGGGAGGAAAAATATGTTCTGGTAAAGCAGAAACAAACTGGACAAGCGACTACTCACTGACACTATTCCATTTGCTTCTGGGTAGGGGAAAAGAACAGAGCACTGTGGAATGTTGGAGGACTCGGTCACATTCTGTAGACTGTGCACATGTAAATGCTTTTGAAGCACTTCTACATCATATCCGTTTCCTTCAAGGTTATTTTTTGAGCATTTCCACCAATTTTTGGACTGCTTCAAGGGGCATATAGGTCTGCACAGCTGTCTCAAGCTGCTTCAAATGTCTGAACCCTGAAGATGCCCCTCAGTAAAACAATCAGGTATTAATAAATCTGCAAGCAGGACATGGTGCAAAGTCAACCACCAGCAGGATGTAAATGTTCTTTCCCTATTTGAGGATTCCATCTAATGAGCCTTATAACAAACCATAGGAATGCTTGGCCATGGAATTAAATTTTTAAAAAATACTAACATTTAGGTATACATACAATTTGCTATCAGTTACCTAAACTTGTTGGTGCCAGTACATCATCCTTTATAAAATGTAGCTAATTATTCCATTCTTGAAGGATTGCACTGCTTTAGAAAATTAATATGCAGATGAAAAATATGATAAATATAAAAAATTGACAGAATTAACTCGCTTCTGTCCAAATTTAAATTCTACAAAACATCATGACCCAATACAGCTGAAAAAATTGTGTGCCATTTAAGCAAAGTAGAGAGCACTTTGTGTACAGGCAAGCATGGCAGGATTCGATTTTTTTAATCAGTAAGCTTCAACAAGCATTAATTTAACCTCAATATTTCCATCGTTAATGATCAAAATTAATGGGGACGTGAGACTAGACTGCTGCCACAGTGCCCAGGCAGGCTCCTGTGGGCATGGCAAACCCCTGGCTGTAGGAGGTAAATGCCAGTGTAGCAGCTGGAGGTTTCCTTGCTGAGGAGCAGGGAAGTAGCAACCACTGCGAGACAAAAAGGAAAAGAGATGCTGAGCTCGGCAGCAGTAGCGAGCTAACAGCCCAGCAGCACAGCAACTTCCCCCATGCCTGCTGTGTGCTGGGCTGAGAGAGGAAGCAGGTGGGTTTGTGTGCGAGTGTGTGAGAGTGTGTGTGTGCATATGTGTACACATGCATGCACACTCCCCCACACCCTTAATGTTGCACAATCCTGAAAATTTAAATGGATAAAACTCAAAATAAATGCTTAAAAATAAATATTGATTTTAGTCATC
>NW_017729032.1:142871383-142878211 GCF_001723915.1 Gavialis gangeticus
AGCAGCACAGCAACTTCCCCCATGCCTGCTGTGTGCTGGGCTGGAGGAGAAAGTGGGCATCTTTGTCTGTGCACATGGGCGGGCATGCCCCCACATCCCATCAATCTTGAAAATTAAAACAAACAAACAAAAACGATAAAAATCTAAACAATGCTTAAAAATAAACATTGATTTTAGCTATTGAAATTGTTAAATAATCAAATCCTACCAAGCCTATGTATAATATGTATAATTGATTTCACTAATTGCCCAGCACAGTCAAACATTTGTGTTGGTCTATCATATTGATGAAAAAAGGGAAAAAGAAACTGCTACCGTTAAATAAGAAAATTAAATTAAAACTACAAGACTGACAGAGTCAAAAAGAGGTACACGACTGCATGTTCAGACACTGTAAATAAGTGCACCTCACATTCTATAAACCATGCATGTACAGATTACTGCCTTTTCCTTTTATGTAACAATGCCTTCAGGTTATTGTGTATTTTATGTTCAACCTGATTCACAAGTGCCATATTATCTAATCAAACATGGCATAAAAACAAATTCTATTAAAAACAAAAACAAAAAAACCTAGTAGTGATTAAAGGTCTATTTCCTTGAGTAGAATTCTCTTTTGTGCTTCATTGTTTTACCTCTGAAAATTAAATGAAGCAAAAACTCTAAATGTGCCTGTGCATACACCCTCAGCTCTCTAAGAAAGAGACAGGCTGCATTAGATTAAATCAGGTTGCAAATAGCCATCTGTGACTTGATTTCAGTAGTCTGGAAAACTAGATTTTTTTGGCCTGCCAGCACCTTGCTATACAATATAACAAACTGATTATTTCATTGTAAGGCTCCAGGAAAAAATAAAATTTGTCAAATAAGAAGTAGTTTTGTTCTTTCAAGCCCCAAATTCATATGAGTAAATCCCCAAGTCAACCTCTACCTCACACTTCTCCATTTTTGAAAACATCTCACAACTTCACCATCTCAGATGCCATCTCTCAAATTTCCTTTTGTCTTCACATTTCACCAGAAACAAAATTTGTTTGCACATTTGCTCCTGGGGATTCCCATTTTAAATATGTGAGTGCCTTACACACATGACCAGAATGTTTGAGAAGCTATGTCCTCTGGGCTATGCCTGGGCCTTGCTATCCTTGTGGTCTTGCATCTGAGCAAATAGAAGGTACCAGTAGTGTCATTACGGCAAGGTGACTGGGGAAGCAGTGGGGGGTGGGGGGGCCTAATACCAAAATTAGGTCCTAATTTTGTGACAACTGGATGTTGCCACTACCACCTCCATGCATCGTTTCCCCAGGTGCCCAGCTGACTTGTGCCCTCCAGAGGCATAACGGTAGCAACAAAAGTCCCTCAGTTCCCTCTCATTGCGCATGGCAGCAAGATGGGACCAGCAGTGGCCACCGCCTTAGCTTTACTTGGTCAGAATTCACGTTTGTTACTCAGGTTCTCCCTTTTCCTTGAATTCCACTTGACATTTCATATCACAGCCACCAATAATGGCAAATCCCAAACCATCAAGCCCAGGTACAGACATTACACTTCCACTGGTATAAGTGATTGGAAACTGGTCTATACCCATAACAGAGCAGAAGTTTGGTGCAGACTGGCTTAAAACTGGCAGAACCCAGTCTCCCCCACCCACACCAAAGATAAATGTGTGTTCTGTTTGCTGCCTATCTAAATTATGCTGCTTACAGAAAACTTAGATCGATTCTGCCTCTGGCTTTTTGAATGTCTGTACCTAGCACAAAATTTTAAACCCTGCTTGTCTGGCAACTGTGCAGTTCTCTTCACAGATGGCTACAGCCCTCATTTGTTTTCCTTTGGCAAGAGCCACTTCCTAATTATTGCTCAGTCTACTGATCATTCTCGACAAGGACAAGAAAAAGAAAATCTTCAGACGGTCTGAATTCTTTTCATGAAGAAAATCTCATTTCCTCGGACACTAAGACTGCTGACAAAGGCTGAGTATCCTCACAAGACAGGAAATGACTCCCACTGTCAGTTCCAGCCCCAAAAATGGGAATCTTCCCCAAAAATTGTAGAGCAAGAACTCTGTCAAAATACACCTTTATCATCAGAACCAGGACAAAAGCAGAGTAACTTTGAACTAACAGCATCTCTGGCACTGAAAGCAAGTTTTTCCTTGACAATTAGGAGGCAGGGAAGACAACTGCATCATATCAAAATTAGGTCCCGATTTTCTCCTTAAGCCCCCATTTCAGTACAGGGGAAAATGTTTCCAAGCTATAAGCTAACAAAGCAACAGATGACTGAAGCAGCTGTAGTCCTCTACCAAAGATGACACCTCAACTCCAGAAAGCACCAAGCACTATAGCTAGCACCAGCAGTGAAAACTCTAAAGGTGACAATGCTCTACTGCTGATGGAGGACATCTTACCCGTCATACCACATACATCAAATCCAACCTTTTTTGTACCATCTATTGCATCATGACTGACGGCATTAAGATCTCCCCAAAAATCAACACACCCAGTAGGGAAGATTTTTTTTTTCTTTTCCCTCACCTCATTATACTTTCTCTACACCTTTCAGCCAAGAATATTCACTACCTATTTCCTTCTGGAAACTGTTCATCCCTGTGAAGTGCAGACAATTTTAGACTACCAATAATGGCCCACTCAACCATAGCCACTATTCTAGCTGAATTAGCTAGACTAGGACCCATCATAAATAACAGGAATATCAAATACATACGTGGCCTGTGGGCTAGATCCAGCCCACAGAGCCACACCATCCATCCCAGCAAGCTACTGGCAGACCAAGGAAACTTGTGGGTGGAGTTAGGTAGAGACAAGGCTCACTGTGGAAACTGGGGCCCCATCAGATATGGCCACTGGTGGCAGGGGAGTTGGCTCAGGCTGTGCCATCACAGCCCTGGTTGCCCAGCAGCCCATTACTTGCATCACCTCTGCTGCAGCAAGTGGCTGCCTGCCCCACTACCTCAACTCCCCTTGCCAACCCAACCTGCAAAGAGCCTCATAGTCCAGATCCAGCCTGGGACCTGAGTTGAGGTCAACACCCCTGATCTAAAACCTCTAGTGCCAGATTCTCTTCACTCTATCTTCATCTAAAGGCTGACAGTATAGTTTTAATGAAGCATGAACTTTTACAGAGCAATCTTCTATAGATATGAAACCTGATAACCTCCTAACCAGAGATGAAGAGAAAGAATCACAATAACTGGATTCGTTCCTTACAGCATCTCCCAAAGACCTCTTCTTTTTGTCAACTAACTCCTGATGATTTTCAGGTCTCTCAAGAATTATTCTCTGGTCTTGCTAATACACTGGCTTCAAGTCTCAATTTCTAATGTAAGCTATTCAGTATCTTGTACTTTACTACACAAGATGGGATAGAAATATCCACTGAAGAGGGTAGCCTATAAGCAACTAAAAAGTTCCTAGCAGACCTCTGTTACTCTTGTATCTATAAACTTGAAGAGTTGCAAAGAAGAACCCAGGACGTTAGTCAACACCCCAAGAAAAATTAAACAAGCAGGCTTATTAAGAACAGCAGCCACGAACAAGGACTACTAAAAAGCTTAGTTTATTTGGAAAGAAAGCCTACTCTCTTCCTTTCTTGCTTGCCTTTTGCTTACTTTGTCATGCCCTCTCCCCACCCCTTCCCAACCTTAAAATCTTCACATCTCTATTTGTGACTCTCTTTCTCCTCATCTACCAAAGTATCCCTCAACCCCATACTTGTATTTTAAACCTACATTTTCTATTAATGCTTTGTACTGCTCGTTTCACTCACTTGGAACTGCCGAGTATAGTTTTATTTATAGGCTTTTCCAAAAGATTATTTCAGGGAATGGATTTAAGGAAGTACCGTCTAAGTCAGTGGTCACCAACCAATGGATCTCAATCTGCCAGTAGATCTCGGAGCTGATCTGAGGCTGGAATGGGGGGGTTGAGCACCCGCGTGCATGCATGTGCACGCCCCTGCCCAGGTCAGTCCGTGGGAAAGGGAAGGGGCAGTGGCTAAATCGAGGCCCTCATGTTGAGGGATAGTGCCACAGAGGCAGTGGGGCCCCAGGTGAGTGGGACTTACCTGCTGGAGAGGTGCGCCCCCAAATAATTTTTTCTCTCTGTCTCAATCTGCACCCCCCTTCCCTCCCCACAGACTTACCTGCTGGGCAAGGGGAAGAGGGGGGAGGAGGAGGGCAGTGGTGCACAGTAGATGTTGGGTTACTTTTAAATGCAAAGGTGATCTCCTACTTAAAAGGCTGGAGATCATGGGTCTAAGTTCACCTGGAAAAGATAAACATGGCTGGCATCCTTACCTGGAAAAGGTGTGTGTGTTAGTGTGTGTGTGTGGGGGGGGGGGAGCTTTGAGGGGCAGTTGTTTTTTGGGATTTGTTCAGGTTTTTTTGTTTTATCTTTCACTTGTTCCCTTATCGCATGCAGATTTGCACCACTAAATTATTTTGCTAAATGATTAATACTGATGGATTTTCTTCTTCTCTTAATATTAAGCTAAGGCTTACAGGTTTAGCTTTTAAGATGCATTTTCTTTAATAATTTTAAAACAAGACTTTAAAAGTAGCAATTAAAATTTCTGCCAACTGACTTTTCTTCATTTCTAATGAAGCTTAAAATTAGCAGATGTTCTTGTTGCACACAAAGATGTCAACATAAATTATTGTTAACAGGATATGACAGGTTTAGAATCAGTAATTTACCTCCTTACTTATAACAAAGTGTCTAGACATACATAGGAAATAAATTCAGTATAAAGTCAGTGATTTTTTTTAAACAGTTGGCATGTTTTATTGGTCAACTGGCTGATACTTTTTGGATGGTTTATGTGCAAGCAACCCAGAAAATTGAAATATGCAAGACTACACAGAAGTTTCCAGCCTAGGGCAGATGATTAAGAACATATGCCATCTCTATGAAGGAAGAATGACACCACTTTACAGACAGGGTTTGGACAAATACAGTGAATCAACTTTTTTTGGTTGCACACGGGGCACACCACACAGAAGAGGGTCATTGAACATGGGTTGTGAATGATGAGGAAGAGAAAGATATCCTAACTGTTTAAACTTTACATTCGGCAGGGGTACTCTGTAGATCAGCTCAAAGAGATTAAAAGCTTACCAAAAGTTAAAGAAGCCTAATTTCAACCAAGCAGGCAACTAATAAACAGTTTTCAGTTTGGAAATGCATTTCATGGACAAAACGTATCATTGCAGCCTCTTTTGTATGCTACAGAGGTATGGTCTTCTCTTGATACAAAGTGGCCCGCATGGGGAAAGTCCTTGTTAAGTCATTCCTTCTCACAAAGCAGGCCAAAACTCACAAGTGTCTTTTTCCCTTACAGTGTTTAAACCAACAAGAAGGAAAAGACAGAGACTATAATCCTCAATCTTGTATTATACTGTTTGCATCAATATATTAACTACTGTAAACACTAGCTCAGCAAGAGACCTTCTACTACTTTAAACTATAGAGGAATAGCCTCTCTCCTCATTTTTCCACACAAATGTATATGCATTTTATCATTTATGTTTATCTCAATATGCAGTATCTTCTAAACTATGAAGTCATTTGCTGTTACAATTAGATGTTCTTGTTAAAAGTCTCTGGAACACTTTTGTTGGCAACATTAAAGTGGAATGTGTTAAGCAAATACATAGCAAGACTTGTTAAATCCTTTTCATACCTACCTTAATTTCCCCCCTTCCCCCACAATGTGCCACCACAATAAGCACTTCCTAGCTCTCTGTATGACCCTAATGGATTAATGAATTTTCTTATTTTCCCCTTTCACGTTTTCTGGGCAGTCAGGCATGTCTATGTTACGGTAATTCCTGTTGCAGGCTGAAAAGACCAAGGCCTTAGATTCCTTGTCAATTTATCCTTCTTGGGTCTTTCTACAATCCTCAGTACCATAGTATCAGATTACCCAATACAGATCCTTATAACACAACAAATGGAGGATGGTAGCACAGCAGAGACTAAACAACTTGTTCAGAGGTTCACAGACAGCACCCATGGCAGAGGCAGAGAGTGAACACAGTTCTCAGGGTTCTTGATTGTAGCTGTGTTGGTCTAAGGACATAAGCAAGTAAGGTTCTTTGGGTAGATGTGCTATCTTTTATTAGACCAACTATATAATTGGAAAAAAATATTCTTTGCAAGCTTTCAGGTACACTCTTCTTCAGGCTACCTCCCTATGCCTGAAGAAGGGTGTTGGTGCCCAAAAGCTTGCAAAGAACATTTTTTCCAACTATTTAGTTGGGCTAATAAAAGATATCGCATCTACCCAAAGAACTTTTCCTGCCACAGCTTTCTCAAGTGTCCTTCTCTGGGACCATCATTCTTTGTTTTGGAAGTCAGAGGAGAGTCTGGTGCTCATTGCAAGAGATCATCAACAGGCAGGCTATCATGCTAAGCCTATCTATGGGTAGGACTGCTGTATCAATTCCTGTGGTCTGAAATTCACTTGGGAAGAGGGCTATAGATTCTTAATGAGCTGGAGTGGAAGAAGGCTGCTTTCTACCATGGACAATACCTACTTATCTGAAGTCATTGATGAATACTCAAAGCTTGCCAACATGGTGATGAACAGACATAAGAAAAGCAGATAAACACCTATGATGGAATAGAACTAAACCCTGATCTAGGTCTTCAAAAAAACAGAAAACCTTCCCATTTTAATCATCATAGAGCTATCCATATTTGGTCTGAAACTAGCTTTAAATTGACTCTCTCTCTCTCCTTACTTTCCTACAATTGTGAGGTATAAAAAATGTTTGCTTAAAAACCTTCATAAACATCTAAGCAA
>NW_017729032.1:142883211-142885195 GCF_001723915.1 Gavialis gangeticus
TGGTCCCCACACATCAAGAAGGATGTAAACAGATTGGAAAGAGTCTAGCAGAGAGCAATAAAAATTATTAGAGGCCTGGGAAGCATGATTTATGAGGAAAGGCTGAAAAAGTTAGGGTTATTTAGTCTGGAGTTGAGAAGACTGAGGGGAGGAAGGAGTAACCAAACTGTCCTTTTACCTTTCAATACCAGGTAGAATCTTGAATTACTTTGCAACTGGACTGGTATTTTGAAGAGGGCTGTTATTTTGGAATGAGATGCATCTTATGCGACTTCCCAGCTGCATGTGCTGTAGCTCTTAAGATTTTTCCTGATATTTTTAGCATTGTTGGGATGTGGCTATAGATTGCTCTATGCCCTTGAAAATGTAAAACTGTGACTGTGTTTGAAGTTTTTGGCTGGTGTGTTTTTCTTTAATATTAATTTCCTAAAACTAAAACTAAGCTCTCTCACAGTGAAAACAAAGTTTTGAAGTCACTGAACATCTGCTGAAGGAGACTGGGAAGAAGAGAATGAAAGGGGAGGGAGGGGATGACTAGCAGAAGGAAGTAACATTAACATGCTTTTCCATCATGGAATTGTGCTAGGCAAACAGCTAGTGATTTATGCTATTTTTAGTAGAACAGAACAAGGCAGGAAACACAAGCAATAATAGATTTAAAACATTCATAAATACGCGATTAAAATCCTACATCAATTAAGCTGCTTCTTTTGAAGATTTTTTAATGGTATTCTAGTTCCTCCTCACATGGCTACAGTGTTAAAAAACCTGGTCAGTATTGGAAACCAACATGTGTAAAGTTCTTGTACGCATCCATAGCATTATCAAAAACAATTTTTTTCTTTTAAAATGTTACCTGTTTTGCTGTTGTGTGTGTATGTGTGTGTTTGCATTTTGATAGCAAAAAGTCAGCAAGGCAATACAACAGTTTTAGTTAATTTGTTTCCATGATACTTCATGGTGTTCAAGGAAATACAAGTATGTGGAAACAAGACAAAAATAGGAAAGGAACAATGCAATTGTTACTTCCCTCTTATGGCATTAACCATCCAATTCACAAACAAACAAAAAGTGGGATTGTTTACATTCATATGAAAAATAAGACTTTTGGTCAATGTTTGTAATATTGCCAATTACAAAAGAAACATGTTGTAATTAAAAATATGATAAATGCTCAGAAGTTGAAAAGACAGCTGGAACAATGCTAGATGCAGTGTTTTCAAAAACTCAGTTCTCCCTAACTGCCGTTGCTTTACTCAACCAGAAACTACTCAATCAGAAATATTCAAGTTAAATAAATCCTCACTAAACATCTAAGAAAGGCTTCCCTTAACCACCCCAGACCACTGATCTACCTTACATCATGTCCTGCCTCCAAGCATGGTCAAGCTCTGATGCTTTAACCAAAATGGGTTAACATGTGGCCTGCAGGCTCCTGCCCACTGCTCTTGCGGCAGCCGTGGCTGGGGTCTCCAGGCTCCTCCTTCCTCTTCCAGCTTCTGGTTCCCTCCCGAGCTCCTATGAGCAGGACAGCACAATGCAGTGTTACGGGGCCAAGCTCCCCAAGCCACACATGCAGCAAGGGGAGGGAGCTGGGCTACATATGGGGCAAGCATGCCAGAGGAGAGAGCCAGATTGCAAACTGCAAGTGGGCCATCCTCATGATACATACAGTTGAGAGGGGGTGGGAATGCTGCATGCATGGCAGGGGGAGCTAGGCTGCCCATGCTGCAGGGCAGGCTGCCTACACAGCCATGTGACAAGGTAAGTGGGAGGGAGGAGGCATTGTGCATACAGCAAAGGGGGAAGCTGGGCTGCATGTGACAGAAGCAGTCAGGGGGGCAGCCCATGCAGCCCCAAGTCTGTGGCCCACACTGCGCAAGGCCTATGGCTGCCCATAAGCTGGACAGCCCTACTTTAAAAATCAACCAGGACACATCAGGCCCAATTGTGGATTGAAGTGTGTGTGTTTGGGGGGGGGGGG
>NW_017729032.1:142885302-142890790 GCF_001723915.1 Gavialis gangeticus
GTGGGGTTGGGGGGGGGGGGAGGGGAATTCTTCCCGACTTCTGTAGAGGAGCAGCTGAAGCCCTAAAGCATGAGATTTGCTTACAGATTTGATATAATTCAGACTCGACTCTGTCAGAATTGGAGTCCTTTCTTAATGGAAGGAACTGCCCATGAACTGTGGGGTTTAAATTTTCTTTTTAAATTCATTCTACTGAGTATTTTCCAGAGCACAGGTGATTACCCTTAGGGAACTCAGTTGGGAACCAAAAGCCAGAAGTATAATCTCTGTGCCATTTACATTAAAACAAAAGCTACTTTTTTTTATTGACAGAATTTGGGAACCTTCAAAACAAACCTGGAACATGGTCAGCAAGAAACTCTGCATATTAATTGACCTGTAATATCTACCTTCTGGAAGCATTTGTCCCCTTGAGTTTTTTGGCATGACAACAGATCAAAAACTGGATGCATGTTAGACATCTCCTTCCCTACTTATTCTGCTCTTGCCTTGGTCAAATAAGCAAGCACCTTAGAGTCACACCAAGGCTTGTGCATCCATGTCTTGCATTACTGGCTAGCATCTTAACTTTCCATAGTACCCTTTTGGGCAAAGAGTTTTAGACAGATCCTAAAATGTTATACTTCAGGACAATGGCATTCATTACATTTAGGCCCTTTTTAAAGGAAAGATATTTCACACCGATTTCCCAGAGCAGATATTTATAAAAGCATTGTTCTTTTGAACAAAATGGCAAACAGACTCAGATCCTAGGCTGTTCTCACATATGTTTTCTTCAGATTCTTCAATTATCCCCTGTATGGTGGAAAATCTTGTATTGGACAATACCTTCTCTTTGGATGAACTTGTTTCCAATAAGAAGCTGCTTATAGTGTTACATTTATTTAATTCTAGTCTATATAAGTTATTAAATCTTATTTACCACACATGTAGTTTCCTACATAACACTGCCATGATCTCTAACCATATACCCTACTTACCAGTTCTTATGATTGATACTAAATGGAACATGCAAGTGAATTTACTGCAATTGCCTTTTTCTCTTTTTAAAACTGCTCCAGCTTTTTCATTAAGTCACTGGATACACTCCATTGTTTAGCAGATAATACTGTGCAGGTGACACTGGTACACTTACAGCATATTAAAATACTTGTCTTTTCATATATTTAAAATCAATGGGTCTGCACACTAGCAAAAATGAATTATACACCAAGTAGTACCTACTGCACAGAAAAGCTATAAAGATTTGAACAGTGCTATAGCAAAGTCTCATCCTGATAACTTAGAAGTATCTTGCAGTGTTTACACTTCATTTTTTTCAAGTTGCTCACGTGCTAGCTGTCTTATTCTGTGATTAATGAGTCTAAGGGCATGTGTCTACCTCCTCCAACTGCAGTAGAAGGCACTGCTGTGAAAGCACTGCCTGCCCACTCACTCCTGCTCTGTGCACACCAAATGCCAAAAAAGTAACCTATATGCGGTTACAGGCATGCACCCAGTATCACCAAGCACACCCCAAGTAGAGAAGACTGCTGGCCACATGCCAAAAAGCAACTACTTTACATTTTTCAGTATTTGGCACACAGAGAACAATGCCAAGGGGGAAGAGTACATAATCACAGCAGTGCTCCCTAGCGTAGTCAGAGGCAGTGTAGACATGCCCTTTTGCTCCAGCACAAGTTAGCAAAATTTTAAGTGCCATTTGTCTAGAGACCAATCAACTTTTTAGCAAAGAAAAACAACATATCTCAACAGTGAACGCCTAACTGTCTTTACCACCAATCACCACCATAAGAAAGTGAATTCAAACAGTCAGGGGGCAATCAGTGACAAAACACAACACTGAAAAAAACTGGACAGCTGACATCGGGATCCTCAGTGCTATCTCAGTACCACATCAGCAGGGATCCTGGTTTTCTACCATTTAAAAAAAAAAAATCCCCAATTTTCAGTTTAAAAATAATTAATTCCAAATCCACATTTTTCTCTGATTTAAATGAAACACCACTACAGATATAGATTTATACCTAGATAGGTCTATCTATATAGATCTATATCTATTTATATCTATAGAGAAAGATATACATTAATGGTGTTGCATTTAAATAATGGAAAAGTGTGGATTTGGGATTTCTTTTTTTTTTTAAACCAAAAATTGGGGATTTTTTTTTTTTTAAATCAGAGAAAAGCAAGATCCCTGCATATCAGCAATCTCAACAAGGATCTATTTTTCCCCTCTTTTAAATGATGTCATTTCAGGCTTGTAGTCAAATCCTTAAACATAATTCTAATGCAAATTAAAAAGAAGTTTGAAGATAAATACAAAATGCTTGGGATAGGCAAGAAAGCAAAAATCTTAAACCTCGACTTTTCCCTGTGCTTAGTCTATCGACAAAGCAGAATTTTCACAAGTGTTACAGAATACCAGGAGAGGCATACATCTACAACTTGCCACTGCTGTCATCTGTTCAGAAAGATGTGTAGAGCTCTACCAAGTCTCTCCTATGCACCTCGACACAAGACAATAACAGAAGCAACAGAACATGCCAGCACAAGAATTTTTATGATGGCCAGTAGAATATGATATACTCCAAGCATAACCATAACAACCAGGTTTTTTGTGTTTGGCTTGCTCTGTTTACAGAAAGATGCACTGTATCTTTTCAACTAGAAAATAAATGACACTTTTAATTAAACCAGTTTTGAAATATGTCCCTTATTTATTTTTATATCCTTTTTGTTATATAAATTAAGCTATAGGCTGCATATCTAGACTTGATATACAACATATGCAGCCCAATTCTAGGTATTTGCAGTTTACTTTCAAATTCCAATTCAGCATTGTTAAAAAGGACTTTATTCAAAATGTTACTGGGAATATTTTACTCTCAACATTATCTGCAGATAGATGGTTCTAAATAATGATTTTCTGTTATAAGCTTGCATAATCTTCTTACTGCTAAGTCCTCTATGCCCAGCAGAGGATGGACAGCTGCAATGCAAAGAAGAAAGATGGAATACAGAAGGCAGCCTTCACATACAAAGTGCATTAAACAATGCCCTGATGACACTGAATAATACGAATCAGCATTATTCAATTAATCTTTAGCTTCAGATCTCAAAAACTGTCTTACAAAAGAACATGAACATCATTCTCTCCTTTCTACACATGGGAGAAATGCAAGCCTAACTGCTCAGGGTGGGAGCCTGAGGTACAATTCATTACTCAGGCACCGATGCCCCGAGTACTTTGGGTGAGCCATGTGGTGCTCTCTACCTCAGTTCCCACTGAGAAATCAGAACAGTATTTTCTGAGCACACAGGATGTGTTAAGAGTTAGGCATGGCACAAGACTTTGAAGGGCTCAGATACAATGCGTTATGGATAGGAACCTACCCAATTCAAGGAAGCTGCCCCCCCCACCCCGATTTCGTGGGCAGAACACGGGGCATGGCAGCCATTTCACAGGTGGAGCACCACGGCCTCCCTCCATAACTGCTTAGCTGAGGGACCCCAGTGGCCCCACCCCTCACTGCTGATTGGCTGCAAGGGCTGTCTGCAGTACGGCCCTGCTCCTCACCGCTGACTGGCTATGAGGGCTGTTCATCATGCAGCCTCACCACTTGCTGCCACGTGACAGGCAGCCCTCACTGCCAATGAGGGGCAGGGGCAGCAACCATCTTGCCAGCAGCCCTTCAAGTGGGAAGCCTCCCCTCCACCATTCCCTGCCCCAGCAGGCTGCTGCAATGTCCTGACTGCTGGATCCCTCCGGGGAGCCAGCATTTTATTTTCTAGAAAGTTAGTTCCCCTATCATGGATTTTGGAGGCATTGCCTGCTTTCGCAGGTGAAGCCAGATTTCACAAAAATCACGATTTCGGTAGGAGCACCTAATATGGAGGAGATAAATGCTATGCTTACAGAACACATTAGTAGCCAACTCTCCCCACTTCCAGCACAGAGCATTTCATGAAGAAGAAGGAAAAAAAAGGGTAGGCTCTGTTAACTAAAATTTATTACCTCTGCAGATTGTTCTTCTAAAAAGCATATAATAAAATGTTCCCTTTGTGGATTATGTTTTGCATAGTAATTGTAAAAGTTCATCTTTTAATAAGGCTAGTAATCTAGTTTCAAAAGATGACTGCATAAGCCAGGCAAAAAATAAGACTACTGATTTCCAAATTGCTTGGCTCGTTTCCTCTCACCCAAGTTCAATAGCTATTCCAAGATCAGTTTAACCAAAAATTTCTCCTCCCTTTATGCCTCTCAGTTTGAGTTATTAGCACCAATCAACCCTAGGGTTAAGGGATTATTTTTTTTTTTTTTTAAACAAAAAGCCAAAGAAAAATTCTTTTTAATCATGAAAACAGTTGCTAATGGGACCCAAATATTTTAAACAAACAGATTATGTTACTGTATGACATTTACCTTTACTCAAGGGGGATAATATTTTGGGCCCTAAAAAAGTTGAATTTCTCTTTAAATGTCATCCATAGTTTACAGCAGAAAGAAAAAACTAAAAAAAACTAGTTTTCCTTTGTTGAAAAAAAATGTTTGTTTGTTTTTTTAAATCAAAAGACAACTGTGTTTTCATAACTACAGGTATGAACCTGCTTCTACGTCTGGGGACCACAGAAACCTTTTAGTGCATGTTCCCAACTTTTTAAGCCTCAAGGCTCCCCTCCACATATTTTCTGAATATAAATCCATCTCAGTGATTTTCAGCTCAGGAGGACAAAGCAGTTCCCACTGCTGAAGCTGCTCCTGCAGGGTCTAACATGCCAGCGACAAGCCCTGCAACCCCCCCCCATTCTAGTACTTCCATAAAATACTTTCATACTTTGTTATCTCACCATCACCCAGCTTCAAATATTCTAGCACAGGGGCCAGCAGCCTTCTTCAAGCTGCAGACCAGAATGACCAATCTCCTATCCAACATGGACCAGGTGGCTTCAGCAATGCTTCAGTGGCAGGGAAGCCTTCTCCATACCTACACCAGGGTTAGACAGCTGGGAACCACACCTGGATCACCGCTGCCCCCCACCCTGCCCTTCCCTGGATGCAGTGCAAGCACAGCTTCCAGTCCACAGGGAGCTGTTGGGACCAGGTATCTGCATCAGCCTACTATTGCTTCTCCATACTCCCGCCTCCCCTACCCTGGCTGCAGTGCTGGCACTAGGGTGACCATTTTTTCAAAATGCAACAGTGGGACACCAAGCCTCCCCACCCCACTCTGCTCTCCCATGCCAGTCCCATGCACTGGGCAGTGGAGGCCCTAGGGGCATGGCAGCAGGGCAGGGAGCCCCAAGCCCACAGTGGTCAGCCTGCATCCTTCCCCACCCTGCACACAAATCTAGTGGGTCACGTGCCCCTCCATGCCTCTGGCCCCAGGAGCGTGCACAATGGCAGGGAGCTAGCTTCCTGCCACCCCCCCCAGATGAGCCACCCATGGCTCCATCCTGCATTCCTGCCCCAGGCCCCATGTACCCC
>NW_017729032.1:142895790-142897307 GCF_001723915.1 Gavialis gangeticus
GCCCCAAGCCCACAGTGGTCAGCCTGCATCCTTCCCCACCCTGCACACAAATCTAGTGGGTCACGTGCCCCTCCATGCCTCTGGCCCCAGGAGCGTGCACAATGGCAGGGAGCTAGCTTCCTGCCACCCCCCCCAGATGAGCCACCCATGGCTCCATCCTGCATTCCTGCCCCAGGCCCCATGTACCACCCTGTCTGGGCAGCAACGCCCCCCCGCTAGCAACCCTGCCCCACTCCCTCCCTCACGGTGGGGACCTCAATCTGCTCCCCTACCCTCGGAGCCACATCACCTATGGCCCCCATTCCACACACAGGCTTACCTGCAGGCAGCTGAGGGACCTGCTCTCCACCATTACCTGACTCTATTGCTCACCACACATGTACTTGTGCAGCCCCTTGAAACCAGCGGTTTCCTGCATTTTTCTCCTTCAAAGGAGAAAATACATGTTTTTCCACAACAAATGAAAAACTCGGATCCCTAAACATGATACTGGGAAGATAGTTGCCATGGTTTGACTGTGTCAAAGGGAATCCAGGACAAATGCTGTCCTGGAGCCATTCAGCCCTGGACCAAGACTTAATGTTTATATTTTGGGACTGTCCTGTCCAATTAGCAATGGGAGGTCAACCTAGCAGGCACAGCCGGAAGCTGCCCTGTCCCAACACAGCTCCCTTTGGCTGGAACCAGTGTCCACACCATAGCTGTGGGGAAGGAAGGGCAGTGGACAGTGACGGCACAGATGCAGCTTGCAGATGCTTGGCCCCAGCGCAGTTCCCCACAGGCTAGAAATTGTGCTTGCATCACAGCTGAGAAGCAGAGGGGCTAGGGAAGTGGGTATAGCTCTCAACTGTTTAGCCCTGGGACAGTCAAGGGGAAAGCTGCCCCATGCTGATATGCCACCAAAACAACATAGCCATGTGGGACCAGAGTCAGGGAGGGTGGGAGGCAGGGAGAAGCAGCAGCAGTGCAAGCTCAGCTGGAAGCTGCCTGGCCCCAGCGTACACATTAGGACTGTCCGAAGCTTTGGCCACTGATTCAATTCGGTGAAGATTCAGCCAGATTCAGCAGCCAAACATCTAAATCCAAATCAAAATCAGGAGACCTATTAACCTCTCTGAATCAAGTCGGAAGCCTCCAATTCAATTTGGAGAGATTAGACGATTCAGCCATAGACAGAGCTTTATATGTTTTCTCTACATACTTCAAGGAATCAGGCAGCTCGTGAATGCCGAGATGCTGAGGTGGATGGAGCGTCCCACAGGAATGTGGGACGGTCCCCAGCGCACTCAGCAGCAGACCCAGAAGTGGACCAGAAACACTTCTGGTCCACTTCTGGGTCTGCCGTGGAGTGCACAGGGACCCCTGCCCCAGTCCGCCCCAGTGACTGGTGCCTCCCTAGGTCTGGGGCAGCATCCAGGCCCCCCCCACTGCAACTGACTGCCAAGCCACAGACCCGGAAGTGGCTTTGGGTCCACTTCCGGGTCCGCCGCCAAGCACACGGGGGGGGAGGGGGGGGG
>NW_017729032.1:142897391-142901517 GCF_001723915.1 Gavialis gangeticus
AGGGCGGTCCTATGGGATGCTCCATCCACTCCACCACTGTAGCGTTCAGGAGCCATGCCTGGTACCTTGAGGTATGTAGAAAAGACAAAGTTGTGTTTATGGCCAAATCGCTGATTCTCCGAATCAGAACAGAATCTTCAGATTTGGATTTGGCTGAATCAAAATCAGGACACTGTCCCCTGAATCAGGTGGGGGAGGGAACAAATCAAATCACTGTCCCCCAAATCGGGCCAAATCTGAATCAAATACAGCCCACTTCACAAACCTCTAGTAGGCACAGGTATGGGAACAGGCAAAGCCTGTTGGCCCAGATCCAGTGGCTCAAGCCTACATGCCATATATTGCCAATCCCTGTTCTAAAACATAACATGCAGGGAGAAGTGAAAGGACTACATCCACCTGGGCTACTTACCACCATTCAGGTAATCAAACAAACTTTAAATGTTATTCTTCTTTCAGTTTCATGCCAACACTACATTTTAAATATCTTAACACATAATATATGTGAATTGGAGGGGGGAGATCATCAAAATGCTTTGTACCTACTTGCAAACTTAAAATAATTCTCTTTGAGGTTATCAACCTATTATTATGCTCCTACATTTTTTTTTTGTACAGATTTAGTACATTTTGTTAAAAAATTAAGTAGATACAGAAATGTTTGCCATATATCTAAGGATGGTACCTAGCACCAAATGATGAACAGCTACAGTAAAAGAAGATACAGATAAATTAAGTTATAAACAACAGAGTTCTAGGGCTGGGGATTTTCAAAAAGTCCTAAATACATTAGATACTCAAATACCCTTGAATTTAACTGGGATGAGTACCTGACTCCTGCAGAGTATTTGCAAGACCTAAGTAGGTTACTAAAATGTCAACATCATCATAGTAATTGAATAAAAGTCAGTTTCCAGTTTTCTGTGGTAGGTGGAAAGGTTTCTCACTAAGAGTAGTTTATATGAAAATAGGATCTAAGGATTCATGGGCTCTTGTTATGCCTATGACCTGAAGTTACTGGGTAACATCCTCATCTCACTGGATATATGCCAGGTTACATGAGCTGAGGACTTGTCCCACTAGCTCCACGTCAGCCAAATAACTGAACATTGAGGATTACAGTGACTTCAGGCAAGAACTATACATCTGGGGCACATAACTCTTAAGGAATGAAGATCCAATTTTTATTCAAACTACTACCATAACCCTAAAGAACAGGACAAGGGAAAGAGGTACACTTGATCTGAGCCTTCGAGGAGGTCAAGAAGCTAAAAACCCTTGCCGAAAGACAGAACATTTTTCAAGGCTGAGATGAAGTGATTGAATATTCCACACTTTAGTACAAATATATCTACAGACACTAGGTTCATTAGAAGTTGAACTTCTCTTATATGCCTAGATAAGCCAAATATTCACATGCATGTACTGAGGAAGAGATGCATAACTAATAACCCAGATGAACACTTAATGTTTAATGGCTGTAAATTTGTTTCAGTGCCATTAACAAAGGACTTGGATACTGGAGCAAAACAAGAACAGGACAGCAGGACCACACAGACAATAGGATCGTTCTCTGAATATTCTACTGTTTCAGGGCGTGAGATCCTGCTGAGAATCAGCAGTTGTAGCAGGTCTCTGTCTTCCTGATATTGAACCATATTCGAAAAAGTGGAACAGGGATGATGTTATAGAAATTTTCTTAGTAAAAAGCTTCACACTTCAAAAAGTGTATGATCTTTGGAGTCGGTGTTTTATGGAGGTACAAAGGGTTTGTGTGCTCTAGGTAAAACAGGAGGTCTTTCTGAGAGCAAAGTCATATTAGGAGACAAATTGGACTGGGAATGATGGTGAATTACTTTTACAAAAGTTCGTAAGATTAAAAGCCAGCTTTTCACTGAAGAATTGACTCTTTTCCCTGCAGCATTTGCAAGCCAGCTGTTGCAGCATTCTGCTTGTGCACCAAAACCGAAGTGTGAAACGGTATAAAAAGGGAATGTTGACCTATTTTCTTTTCTTCAAGATGTGCAAAGTGCTTATGTAGCAAAAGATTAGACCCCCCCCAGCAGTATCAACTTTAGCAATTCCATACGATTAGAAAAACATGACAATGTTGGTGATGCATTTTGGAGGTGTAAAATTATTATACATAATTATTACTGATGATAAAACAGCTTCCTTTCACCTATACAGAAGTCAAGGAACTCAAAAGATATACACAAGAGTGGCATAAAATTATGCAGAAGACCAGATGTAGTGTTTCTGGATTAATATATTTAATCTGCTTTATATATATTACTGTATGTAGCTCAGTACAATAGGGCATTTGGTTTACATTGCACTAGCAGCCAAAAGATGTTATTATACTGAGAGCTGTACAAATGCATAAGGGAATCTCTCCTCTGTAAACAAAAAAAACCTCAACCCCCAAAAAAACAACTTATGCCTGAATAAAAGCTCACATGTGCATCTGCCTAGAGCTGGGGTATCAAGCTCATTCAACCCCCAGGCCAGATCCAAACCTTCTTAACGGGCCAGATCCATACCGCAAAGTTTCTCAAAGGCAGCTGTGGGACAAGCAGCAGCTGCTAGCATGGGCGTTAACAGCCATCACTTACCCCTTACTATGACACACATTTGGTTCAGGGCTCCAAATCCTGGATTTCTGGAGGAGGCCAAGCCCCATAATTCCTGGCTGCTCTAGGGATAGGGACAGAAGTTACACATAAACCAGTTTAAGTGATCAGAAACTGGTTTAAAACTGCAACAGAACAGAAGCTCCCCCCCCCCAAGCCAGTTTCAAAATGGCTGAAACTGGTTTAAGATAAACTTGGTTGAATGTAGTATCAAACTTAAACCACTTTGAGCCAAATCAGTTTTGAAGCTTCTGTCCCAGATACCTTCCTGGTTTAAGTTAAATCAGAGTCCCCCAGTATCGCAGCATGCTTTCTAGCCCTGAGCTGGGGTGTGCTGTCTGCTCCACCAAAGAATGGTTGCGGGGAGGGGAGGCAGAGACTGTTCCTCACTAGGCAGATCCCGGCTGGGGTCTAGGACCAGGGAGGGCGTTAAAACCTCCTTCCACTGAGTACAGAGCTGCCCTGCCCTGTTAAACTTACTGAAAGTTACTGCTGGGTGCAACTGTGGACTACAAATCCCAGAGGCACCTGGAAGCAGGAAAAGGAAGTGATGAGCAACCCTGCAGAGTCCTGGTACTGTGAATCTGGACTGCAAATCCCAGAGACCTTGGGGGTGGCAAAAACAGGAAGTGAACACAGAGCCCACCCTGGCTACGTACCAGAGAGCTATGCTGTAGCACTGCCACCCCCCTTCCCCCCAGCTTCTGGTCTGAAACACTGCAGGCATGTGGCTGCATTTCCTGAATCAAAAGTAAATGCGTGTCCAGTTCTTTCTCAGTTTAACCTCTCCATCTTAGACTAACCTGCAAAGACTGAATCGATTCAACCTTGGGCTTTTTGACTGTCTGTATTTAGCCTACAAGCCCTGCAGGCCAGACAACAAGGCTCTACAAGTCAGATATGGCCAACAGGCTGTACATTTGACACCCCTATTAAGTATTAGAGCTCAAAAGGCAAAACAGATAAGGGGTATATGGCAGAAATAAGAAAAGAAAGCAGAGTGGTCATAATTACGACAGATGTGATTCCAGCAAGCCTTTTACTAAAATAAAATTTAAGAAAATTAATATTAAACATTAAAATATTTTAGTAATAATAGGAATAGGCAAAGTTTAATATATTATTGACCATCAATACGTTATTGATCCTTCACTCCGAGGATCTTCTGCTCTACAGAACACAAAGATCAGAATGCGCACACTGCCTGCTTTTTAGCAAGCAGTAATTAGAACAGCACTCCTGCTTGTCTATACTAGACACAGAAAAGCAAGCCACGTTTCTAACTCACTATTAGTCATCTTAGGTGTTTATTTAGTCTACATTTGACAGCACTGTTTCTCTTTTAAAACCCAGATACAAACAGAACATGCTTGCTTGCCGGACTGGCACGTGTAGGGTTTTACTGACAGAAAGGAAAGAAATATTTTAAAAACAATGTTGCAATTGCACTTTCCAGTTATTTAAAAAAAAAAAAAAAAAAAAAAAAATTTTTT
>NW_017729032.1:142901585-142903933 GCF_001723915.1 Gavialis gangeticus
AAAAAAAAAAAAAAAAAAAAAAATTTTTGCAAGTATGTTCAAGGGGAGGTGTCACACCTGAAACTCCTTTTTTTTTTTTTAAATCAACCGAAGTTGATGTTACTTATGAAATAATTGAAGAATAGTTTACCAACTCCATTCTAGACTATATGAATCAAAGCAGGGAATTCTTTGCCAATTTTCAGCAAGATGTATATTCCAAACTGTACATTAGTAACATTTGTGACATGCCCTCTCAAAGAGACTGTAATTTTTGTTTCTTGAAGGAGGTTCTCTAAAAATAGGTTCCAACCACAAAGTCTTTAATTTGCTTGGGTGACTATAGCTGCCAAAAAATGTATACCAGTGGCATCTGAAGTCTATGACTGTCATTCTGCAACACTACAGCCCTAAAGTTGGAAGATAAAGGCTAAAAAAGTCTTTATGAATGTAGTTGAGCCATGGCAAGTATTATTCTGTCGGTAGTTTCATCCGTCAGGTGCACACCATTGTCAAATTTATTCTACTGACACAAACAGGCCGTACAATTTCCTACACTTCACCCAAAATACAGACTTAAGAACACAGAACTGAAGGACACCTACTGAGTCAGTGTCCAAGTGCTCTGCTATTGCTGGAAGGGCATATCATACTTTCCATAAACTCCATCTTACATTTAGTTAGGTATTTTGCCTCCAGTGCTCTTCCTAGAAGACTGCTCCCAAACCTCACTGCTATGACAGTTCAGAATGTTTTTGATTTCCAGCCTCAGGTTTGATCATGGCTGTTTGTTCCTGGATCAACTTGTCCTTTGGCATAAATACATTTTTCCCCCTACCTGGTGCCAAGTCCCCCCCATGTATTTAGAGAGCTATCCCGACCCTTTCTCAGCCTTCATTTTGCTAGGCTACATAACACAAGTTCTTTTAGTTTCCTAATTATGAAAAGGGAGATACTATCACAAAAGTAGCCTCTCTCTGCACCTCTTTCAGCCCCAATTGATTTTTCTTGAACCAGATAGGTGATAAAAATTCTACACAACATTCCAGAATGTCTCACCCATGCGTCATACAATAGCATTAATACTTCCCCCTATCTCCACTGGGATTAACCAGCCTGATGCATCTTATTTCCACAGCTGCATCACACTTGTAGTTCTTGGGACTGACTGGTAAAAACAGGTTTCTCTTCCCCTATAATTTCTAACTGATGAGCTCTGAGCTAACATTTGTTCTTACTGTACTAGTCAATTCCAAAGCACCTAACCTTGCAATCTGTACTATTACATTTCATCCCATGTGTATTACTTCAGTCCTAAAGTCACCCAAATATGTATGAAATCCAGATTCTCCACTGTACTGATGATCAGGGATTCTGTTTTATATATAGATGTCTATATATTCCAGTCTTTCATTTTAATCATGGAAAAATGTGGATTTTGGGTTACTTTTTAAAATCCAAAGATTGGGGATTTTTTTTTTTAAATCAGAGAAAACCAGGATCCCTGCTGATGATACTTCCCCATGTTTGGGTCACTAGCAGATCTCACTAGTACACCCCTATTTCTCATGCCCATGTCATTAATGAAAATATTAAGATTCTTAAAAAATTCTGCTAATTTTCCCTCCAGCCTAATAGTTCTCTTTTTAGGTAAAGCCACTGACATCTGCCATTCAGCCAGTTCCTTACTCATCTCACAGTTCATAACACTAATCATCTTAGCTAATAATTTTCCACATGGCACCATACTATATGCTCTATTAATGTCCTAACAGAGGATATATACCACATTTTCTGTGCCTAGGAAAAAAACCAACACAGTTATCTGAAAGATATCAGGCTGGTGTGGCATGTTTGGGAAATCCATGTTACATTTTATTTTATTTTCCATTTACCAGCATGGATTTCATCTTTCTTTCCTTCCCAGACTCCAAAGATTTTCATGCTATGAGTCAGACTACCCAGTTTACAGTTACCTAGATTACTGTCCTCTCTCCCCCTTTATCTTAAATACAGACATTTGCACTTCTCTAGTTAAACAGAACCAACCAAATATATTTTTAAAACCTTGCTATGCTGTTTATGGTTTAATGAGCCAGCTCTTTCAGCATTCTGAAGCACAACGTACAAACAGTCCTCCGACTTACAACACAATTGGTTCCTGAAAACTGCATCTTAAGTCACAATGTTGCAACTCAGAACCAATTTTCCCGTAGGAACAATATTATAAATGGGGGATTGGTTCCTGAACCAAGGCCCGATACCTTATTTTCACCAAAAATAACCCAGAATTTTGTAGTCAATCAATTATAGATGAGTAATATAGTTAGATTAATGTATTTATATTGTAAATGGCAATCATATTGATT
>NW_017729032.1:142908933-142919575 GCF_001723915.1 Gavialis gangeticus
TACAACACAGTTGGCTCCTGAAAACTGCATCTTAAGTCAAAATGTTGCAACTCAGAACCAATTTTCCCATAGGAACAATATTATAAATGGGGGATTGGTTCCTGAACCAAGGCCCGATACCTTATTTTCACCAAAAATAACCCAGAATTTTGTAGTCAATCAATTATAGATGAGTAATATAGTTAGATTAATGTATTTATATTGTAAATGGCAATCATATTGATTTGGAAGGACTTCTTTGAGGTGACTTTGCTGGACTTTTTGAAGGGCTCTTGGTTAGACTTTTTGAAGGGCTCTTGGCTGGAGTCTTCTCAGGAATCTTGTCTGTTTTCTCTAAGAAAGTGTCCAAGGAAGTTTGGACAGATGTTCTCCAGGGAGATGGGCGATGCAACAAACTTGTTTGCTGGCATGGCGTACTGTCTGATCAAGCATCGTAAAGTCAAAATTGACATCAAAAAGTCAAAATAGGGTGTCAATTTATAAGCATCATAAGTGCCGTTTGTTGCAACTCAAAATGTCTTAAGTCGAGGACTGCCTGTATGTGGTTTGCCTGACTTAGGCATACTGAATTGTGAGCTTTAGTTCTACCTCAGATGGTATCATTTTCATACCCTCATTCATATTAGCCATCCGCCTCTTCCTCCATGTCCTTCACCATCCTTACTGAAAAATTAAGCACATAGTTTAGTGTTTGGGTCACACCCAATTATCCGTGATCTCACCCCATCATTATGTCAAGGCAACCTCCTTTTTTCCTAATCTTCTTATCTAGATGGCTGAAGAATTTTTTTTTATTTGTTTGCTTTAAAGTTCCTTTCCAAGGTCTAACTCAGCTTGATTTCTGCCAATTCTCCCCCTGGACTTCCTGACCTCCAACACATGGCTTTCTTTACTGATCAGTCCCCTGCCTCTTCCTCCCTCCCAGTTCTTTGTAGGTTCTCTGCTTCCTGATATCATTTTTGAGGTGGTTATTTATTCCATAGGGAAATACAGACCTAATATGATTTTTCACCTTGGTTTGGATGCAAGACCCAGATAGTTTCCTAGTACTTTTTTTAAATTTGAGCAATTTATCTTTGGAGTCCCAGAGCTCTTCATACCAGTTGACTATTTTCCTGTATCCCTCACAGCTTGCCCTTCTGAAATCATGGCTCTAATCATACATCTACACACCCTGAGCTAGCTCAGCATGCACTAGCTGCATGAGTAATATTAGTTGTGTTAGCAGGGCACAACACCTGAGCTAGCCCAGCCATACTACTTGTTCCAGAGATGGCACACAGAACTAGCTGGACAGCATGGCCTTGGGCCTGACTGATGTACCTGTTGTAAAAAGGCCTGCCTTTGCTTATCTATTAGTTTAAACAGAACTGATCCAAAGCTATTTTCTATGAGCAAGTCTGCTGTTTCATACTTGATGTTTGTAAGTAATGATGACAGTATAGCTTTCTCCTCTTGTTTCAGTGATCATATGGTGAAGCAACTGATTCTCTCTCATATCTAGGAATATCCAGGCCCCACTACTATTACTTACTTTAGCTACATCTGGAAACTTAAAAAAAGTCTCCCTTAATGACAATATCTGGTCAGACTCATTGCTTTAACACTACAGGGACCTCTAACCACATCTAAATCCAAGTCCAAGGGATTGAGATCTACTCCCAGAACTACCCCAGTAGTGGTTAGCATCCTTCCCATGAGTGGGGATTTCTCCCTTTACTTTAACACACATGTAAACTCGCAGTGTATGCACCTGTTAAGCTTTTATTTATTTTACTTGGTAGGGACTATTTGCAAGAGCAGTTGCCAGGCTTCAGAATAAAAGAAAACAGATGGCAGTATTTATGAAGAGCCAAATTTCAGTCTTTTTTAAACACAAACCAGACCACAGTGTCTTTCCTGTCACACATCCCAAAAGGGGTACTACAACATTTGGCAGCAGAGTATGCAACAACTTGATGAGAGACTTAGAACTGCATCGGAAATCAGGGTACAATGGAAGAACAAAGACTGTGTATGCCAAGATGGCAGTAAATAGGTTGAAAGAAAGAAAAAACTCCAACCACTACAGACCCTAGTAACAAGTCACAACAAAAGGCATTACAACAGATATGATCCTAGAAATACTTTGAACACAGATTACACCTCCATGTCAGACAGATAATAGGAGTGAAATCTGGAAGTATTTTCAATAGTGGTAGGAAGATAATCTAACCACAGATGTTAAGAACTTGGCTGCAATTTGACTCATCAGCATCTTCAAAAGATGCAAGATGCGCACATTTCAAATTTCCTCAGTGATCAAGATCAAAGAGACATGACACAACAGAAGGAAATCCAAATATTAATTATCCCTGAAAATGCAGCTGTGGGCAGTCACATAATACTAAAGTCCTTTCAGTCAGTAATGTTTTAAAACTTGATTTTTTTTTTAAGTTTTACTAGTTCACCATTTCCCCTCAAACTAACATTATTAAAATTAGTTAACTCCTGCCTGTTGAAATTCTTGAATTAAAAGCAAAACAGAACACTGCACAAAATAGCTCATTAAAATGGCAGTATCTCTTGAAAAAAAAAATATAGTTGTAAATATTTGATGTTTTAATGCACTGGACCTAGACAAAGAACAACCTGACTTAACTGTTAAGTGGAAACTTTAGAACAGCAAAGGGAACTACAGACTGAAATTTAGGGCAAGTCCAATACTTTGCATATAGTACTTACTGCAGAATTATATCAAGCATTGACCCTCTAACTTCTCCTGATCCATATGTCAGCTCCCACCAATGCCTATGATATCAAGCGTAGGCTGGAAAGCAAACCAAACTTTTCCCATTTTTATGTATACTCAGTGCCTATTAAACCGTCAAACTAGTGAGTAGGTGAATTCTTACGATCATGAAAACATGTACATTCACAAATAAAGCAACAGTTACCATATCTTAAATATCTTTTCAAGTCACTGAAATCTGGCAAAGTGCTTCCTCAGCTTTTTTCTTCTCCTCTCAAACTAGTTTTATATTTGCTATTATACCATTATTTTAAAAGGTGAAAATCACACTCACAGTGGCTAGATGCCAGTTTTATTTTTGCATGCACAAACAGCAGCAAAATATGACATCTTGCCCTTTCACTTTGATGCTCCAAACCATCCCTGACATGCAATTGACCATACACTGGGCCATTTAGGAACATACTAGAGACAATTCCAAATTCCTAAAAAGAATCATCTGGAGACAGCCATGACACAACAGCACTGAAGGCTCAGCCACAACTTTTTATATTTTGAAATAAAAGCTAAAAACATAATTATATTTTCTGTGACTTTCCTAGACACTGGACGATATCTATATAGCTATATACACGTGCACTATTTTGGGTGATGAGGGATGGTAGGATGCAATGATGAAAAAATGTTTGGTCCAGCACTTTCTTGCCCACAACCTAGTTATGATTTTGCTTTCCCTACCCCAAACAGAACTTTTGTAAGTGGATGATCAAAACAATCTCATCTTTCTCAGGTGATGGCAGCAATGTGTAGCCACTCTAATATGATAGCATTTTCCTGCAGCTATAAGTAATTAAAAGTTGTCAGATGTCCACAATTCAGAATACATTGTTCTCACACATACACCTTATTTTTGCCTTATTCCCAAAAAGTCATTTGACTTATGGCAGAGAAACATGTAACAGTAAAGTGAAAATGACATTTATTATGTGGTTAGAAGTTAAAAGGTACTACAAGCCGCTTATGGCCCTATATTACCACTTGTGACATCTAGGGTGACTTCTGTGTACAGAAGTGCTCTGTGCATGTTTTACAGCACTGTAATTTAGAACACTTTTTATAGCACTATAAAGTTATAGCACTCTGAAACATGACAGAAATGCAGTGTTTGGTGGGGGAGGCACCTCTGATCCTCCTTGCACTTTCCAGGCTAGAAGTCAAGAGGTACTTTGCAGCCTCCTGGGGCTTCGTCACTTGTCAGAAATTTGACCAGCCTACAGACATTATTTAAAGCACAGCAAATTTTTACAGCTGAAGTGCTGTAAAAATAGTGTTTCAAATTTAATACCTTATTTAACAAGGGTTAAAAATGGGTACAGCACTTTAAAGTGATGTAAAGCTGTGCACTTCTATTGAGTTACAGCAATAAAGTGTTTTAAATAGTGACAAAAGCAACTTCTGTGCACAACCCTAATGTTTATTACATATTATCCACTTCTAAAACACAAAAACAGTACATTACTCTAAGTGTGTGCTTAGTGTATAACACTATTCTGATATGGTTTGCAATGAAATAAGTATTTCACTAATTAAGAAAAATCTACATTCTACAAACATCCAACAGTATTCTGTTCAAAGATACTAATTGTTAAATAAGAATTCTGCATAAGTCAACTTCATTACATAATCCAAGTCATACATTTCTGCTACTAAATACTGTAATACACAAATCCTACAAAATTAGGCACTTGACTTAATCCAGGCTATGGATTAATAGATGTACCCAACTCACATAGGGAATTCTCTGTCAATATAGCTACCTTAAAAAATGTGCATTAATCTTTACTAAAATTTTCTTTAAAATAAGTTATTTAAAAAGTTACTACAGTAATGTATTCTTCTAATGTAACACTATTACCTCTAAAGGTGTCCTCCAAGGTAACACTTAGGGTGTTGAAGGCAAAAAACTAGTCAGTACAACATTTTCAAATAAATGTGATTTTTGTTTTGACAGAATCCCTCTGCAACTGAGGTTCCTGGCTACATTCAGAACTCATCTTACAGGATTTATTCTTTTCAACAGAGCAAAGAAACTTCTCGAGAAGTTAACCTTTAAGAATTTAAGGATCTAAAATTAAACTTTAAAAGGGATGCTGGAATTGTGTCTATAAGTAAGATTACTTGATATTTTATTAAAAGAAAAAAAAATAATGATGTAGTGGGAAAAAAAAGTGACATGGAAAAAGGTATTCTTCTCTGAACCTATTTTGTTTTTCTGATCTCCTTTCAGGGACAGACTATTATGGTATTTTGTGGTCAAACCAGTCACTTTGTTCAGTGAGTTTTTAATCTCAAGCAGGGCAGTAGAGCCTTATAGATACTAATCTTTTTCTGGCTATGCATCAAGAAAGACTACATGAATCACAACTTATCCTATTTTTGTAAGTGAATATTAATTTAACTCTTGTATTGGCATTAATCACTCACAAGCTTCATTCTAAAAGTTCAGCACAGTCTATGCCAGGGACGGGCAATTATTTTGGATGAAGGGCCACTTACTGAGTTTTGGCAAGCCATTGAGGGCTGCATGACAGGTAGCCAGGGGCAGATAAATATTAATTTTCTAAAATTTTTAGGGGCCCCGCAGGCCGCATTTTGCCCACCCATGCTCTTACCCTGTGATGTCTGCTATTATGACCATGTATCTAACTTTTACTGGGGTTGATAACTACTGTATATTTTAAACAAGAGCATGACAAAAGTAATGTATCATAAAAATAATTACTGCTCTTCTCCAAAGACGGCAAAACCAAGTAAATGATGTTTGTGCTTTACTCTGCTGAGAGTTTAAGGCCATCTCTTCCACTTGGATCCATGTAAAACAGCATGTTGTATTCGTTTGTATAGCCAAGAGAACTACCTCTAACTCTGGAGGGAGAAAATGTGACATTTTACCCCATACTCAAAAGTAATCACATTTGTAGATCCCAAATTTGCATTAGCAGTTAAAGTTATAGTAACAATTAACAAAATAATTCTTCAAAATAGTCTAAATTTTATATTCCTTGGGAGATGTGCTCTTTACTTAAATAGAGATGGTTGCAGAGAGGAGAAAAATATATGTGAATATACCCCTCTTATTGGATAACTCTATTCTTTTCCGTTAGATGCATCATTGCGGTTATTCAGGCAGAAGCGGTTCTATCTGTTATCATTAAAAAGGTGCAAACAACAGAACAGTGCACACAAAAAGATTTACACTGAACAGATAGAACAGCTTAACAATTATGCTAGTTACTAGAACGGAAAAAGCCACTTGGCCAGTTAAGTATGCCTTTTAGACTTCTCTCTATTTCCTCCTCCTTACTTAGTTGCTGTATCATTTAGTTCAAAAGTTACCTAATCTAATTGAGAGGCTGCCACAGTAAAGTAACATAAATGAAATGTGTGCGCACATGTGTACATACACACCTTTCACTAGCAGAACCTTTTTCTGGAATTAAACTGTTGAGTGTCTTACAGCACATCTATAATTAGCCTAGTTTGCTTCTGCTTAACATCATGTGCGCCACAATTTTTACAAGACAATTCTGAAAAGCTTTCCATTAATTCCTTTTATTCATTTTATCCCTTCTTAAATCTTGCTCCTTATTACCCCATGATCTCAAACAAGAAAATAGCTGTTCCACAATAAGATCTAGGCTGTATTTTGTATAAATTTTATGAACACCACAGTTTGTGGTAACATTTCTCATGAGAACAGTGTCCACAAACAGAACAACATTCAAACACATCTCATAGTTCTTGCAGCATTTTTCATTTTTCTGCAATAAACTTTCCTTGTTGTTCACTTCAGGCCAAAGTTCTCTGGAGGATCTTTCATAAAAGCTGAGAACACGAATGTTTATATGCGTAACTATTGCTTCCCCAGCTGTTTTCACCAATAAGAACATAAAAATATGAAGAGTACATTTATCTATGTGCTTCCCAGTTCAATAATATCCTTTAACCCTAATAATATTACTAAAGCATAGTCCAGATTAGCTTCAACAGATTCAATGAGAAAATTATCCACTACCTTCAATAAAGTTTCTAAAGCTTTATTTTCTATTTGTTTTGTTCAGATCTCACTACTGCAGTCTCATTTAAAAAAACAAACAAACAAACAAACAAACCACACTTATGTGGTATTGCACATACAAAAAGTAGTACCTCCAAATCTGGGAACAAGAAATTTTTCAAAGCGTTTTGTTCTTCAAAACCTATAGGACTATTTTTCATATACATAGTTTAGTGGCTGTGTGATCCATGGAGCATGGACCAGGACATATGTTAGAACTAGAACTACTGGTTTTTCACTCTGTAAGACAATAAATATACTTTCAGCCAGACACATCATGCCTCAGTTTCCCCATCTGTAAAGTAGCAATCATTTTATTTCTTTCATTATTAAAGATAATAAAATCTTAGCAAACAATAGTTTTACTTATCAGAGGCATTTCCTTCCTTTTCAAAGAGGCAAGAAAACCCAAAAGTGAACAGGCTCTCATGCCTCCCCCACTTCTTCAGGTCTTATTATGACCCAATGGTTGAGCTCAGGGATCAATTACTAGCACAATATCATGGAAATTTGTGTGCAGCCCCCCCACTGCACTTTTGTGAAACTCCATCTGTGCTACTCCCAGAGAAGCAGCAGAGAAACTGATATTACTCTTATCAACTTCACTCTGGAGGGTGGGGGGGAAAAAAAAAAAAAAAATAGACCTTGCATCACTAATAGCTCTCTCCTGCTGACCAATGGAGCATTACTCCAGCAGTATACTGGTGACAGACAAGAACCCGTACCAGAAGCACTAGAAAAATGAGACAGTTTTTTGAACCATAAGAGTAAAGAACTAAAATAAGTCATTAAAATATTTTACAACATGAAAGCTAGACACCAGCAGAAATATACAGAAGGGTTAAAAGATACAAAATTCCATAGGAAGGGATGAAAGAGAGGAGGAATAGCATCATCAAGGAATACATGCTTGTATTTCAAATAGCTTTCTAACCCTCCCACAAGCCTAATGAACCATTCCCATTAAATTAGGTAGCCTCTCTGCAGTGCATTGTACGTGTATCTGTTCCGCAAAAGGGAGTTTGTAGGACAGTTTTCTCCCCTCTCCATTGGAGATGCCATGAATGCAAGGGCACATCTAGAAACAAATTGAAGTTCAGCTCCTCAAACAAACAGCAGGATGCATTTTATTGCCAAAATACAGTATTTCACAGCACAACAGCAATAGTTGTTACAGGTCCACTTCTTCCCTGTGTTGATTCCCATCATTGTTACTACCAGCCTTAGCAACAGTAGGATGTTTTATGAGAAAAACACCAAGCTAGACAAGGCCTAAACTACGCAACAATGGGAGGAAGGATGGTTTTGTGGCTCATGCATTGGATTGGAACTTGGAAGGTCAGTGTACAATTCCCAATACACAATGATGTGGAGAAGACAAATTAATCCCTGTACCTCAGTTCCACTCCAAGACTTAAGATATTTCCCTACCTCAAAGGGGTATCAATAGGTGCATACTGCATAGACACCAAGGTCTCAGGAACTGTTGGTTCATCTAGTTAGAAGTAGAATAATATTTGCAACAAGGTTGCACTTGCCAGGACTAAGAAAAAGGTTACATTGCAAATATAAGTGACACATAGCCCTCTAGAAAGCTGACAGCTGATAACATGAAGACAGATGCATTATATTTAAGAAACCTACGGTGCTGCTTTACTAGCCTGTTTAAACTATGAGCCATTTCAGACAGGATTGGTGTGTATGTGTGCACATACATGTCCAAACATACAGTTTAGACTGCAACGAATCCCAGCACAGACTGGGGACCTGACTAGATGCTGCTTACTACAGTACTAAAAATAGTGCATGCTGTCAGTGTAAATACAGAAAGGACATGGATGCTGTATCTTGCAAACACATGAGAGGAGTTCAAAACCAAGTGAGGCAGAAGGGTTGGAAAGACTCTTCCAAGGCAGATGGTTGTCTTAAGTCCCCTCTACATGTGCAGGTAAAGGCATAATTGGATTTAATGCATAATCCATACAACCACACCTCCTGCCATGCCACATGTGCATGGCAGGAGGCATGATTATGGGATTGCGAATTAGATTGCATTGCACCTTAATGCTGGTGCAGGAGGAACCTGATCCTGGGCTCCTCCCACATCAATAAGAAGCAGGTTCCCACAGCTAGAAACCCCCTTTGCTGAGGGGGGCTCCCAGCAGCAGAGGCTGCATGCAGCCAGGACCAAGAGGCCCACACCCGACAGGGCTCTAGGTCCCGGCTACGCAACGCATCAGGTGTGGGGCCTCTCAGTTCTGGCAGCATTTGTGGCTGGGATATCAGAGTAGCTATGGTCTCCCAGTGGCAAGACTGCCTACCCATGCAAATCAAAGCTGAATAGAAGCCAACTATAAAGTTATTATACATTTGCAAGAAATAACTTTATAGCTGGGTAGACCTTGAAGGAACAATAGTTAATTTGCATAAGGAGTCAGTCTATATTTACTGCACAATTAACAGGGTAATTGTGCAAAAGATGTAATGTGTAGTGCGGGTCTTAGGCTCAGTTTTTTGGAAAGTTCCAACCGAAAAGGCTCAGCTATTTCAAAGAACTGAACCAAAAAAACCAATACACGCCCCCCCCCCTTTTTTTTTGCTCATGTTAAAAACTCTAGTAACCTTTCCTATGGGAAATTATAGTGCCACGAGTTGTACAAGGTCTTGGCATTTGGAGTGAGGACTGGAACTTTGCTTCAAGAATGTGCTTTTGCCAGCTCTATCAAAATAATTGGGCCAAACTATAATTTATTTTTATTTTTTTTGGGGGGGGGGCAAGAGAGGGGAGTACATCTCAATTTGTACATGACATGCTCAGTAAAGATCTGCGGCTGTTTTACAAGAATCTGCTCAAAATGAGCATGCTCTAGGTAGGCTATTCCTTGCAATTGCAATTCCCCTCTGCTCTGAATGACACTAGGTAAAGAGAAGGAAGCCAGCTGAATGAGAGGCTGAAGGACAAAAGATGGCCCCTGGAAAGAAGGGGGGGGGCACTTGGACTACCCAGGCAAAGATGCATGATCACATGTCCCTCCCCCTTCACTACCACCCCCCTGCAACAGAATGGGAATGAATCAGAGCTGTGTGTGACACATGTCTGGAGGACACCATCTCTCATCCTCCCTCTCCCTCTACCCCAGTTGCTGGGACCATAAGATGTGTAAGGAACATGGTGATGATCAGGAAGATAGAGGACAGGCTCATGGTTAAGGCAGCTGAAAGCTGCCCTGGGGAACTGATCCCCATTTCTCCCAGAGCTTTACTGTGATGAGGGGCAAATCTCTTGCACCAGACTTTTCAGTAGTGGTCACTCCTTGTGAGTTCCTTATTTTCCAAGTTTCTCAACTTGAAATCTTGAGGTCTGATTTGCAGAAGTTGAGTATTCATAACAATAACTCAGAGCTGTGCTTTGAGCACATGCAGTTCTACACAATGCTAAGTACTTGGGGGGACAAACAAAACCAGGGCTTGGAAGTCTCAAATTAGACACCCAAAAGTCATGGATATTTACTCTGTACCTCAATTCGCCACCTAAGAAGCTCAGGGGAATTGCAAGGTACTCACTCCAACAGGAAGAGGACCTTAAGAGTTCTGTCTTCCAAACAAGGGAGCAGAAGGGCACATAAGCCCCCATGGCTCACCAAAAGCATCTGGGAATGTCGCCTTGCTAAAAAGGTGGCTTACACCCAATGGAAAGAAGGGGTCATCACCAAGGAGGGCTATTCTGCAGTTGCTCGGGGATGTAGGGGGGTAGTTAGGAAGGCCAAGGCAGAGATGGAACTGGGACTAGCTTC
>NW_017729032.1:142920235-142923135 GCF_001723915.1 Gavialis gangeticus
AGGGTGGCTAGGGTCTGGAACCAACTTCCAAAAGAGGTGGTGCAGGCTCCTACCCTGGGGGTCTTTAAGAGGAGGCTAGATGAACACCTTGCTGGGGTCGTTTGACCCCAGTACTCTTTCCTGCCATGGCAGGGGGTCGGACTAGATGATCTTCTCAGGTCCCTTCTGACCCTAGAAACTATGAAACTATAGAGTACAATAAAGCATGGGGCCACAAACTGGAAAATGAGGGCAAAACAAAATACTGAATGGCTATTTGCTAAGTGAGCACCATCCGGCCCATACACTGTATAAGGAGGGGTTGTGGGGAAAAAAAAAAAAACAGAACACGATTTCAATTTAAAATTGCATCAAAATTCATATGCACAAGAGGACCAAATTAAAGCAGACCTGACAACCTTAATACTGGCACCTATCTTTTGAGTGCTTGACTTCACCACCTTAATAATGTTCTTTTAATGCAGCTTTACGTACATGTGTGCAAACACCAGTAATTTATAGCCAGGGTGCTGGGGCATCCTGGGTGCTGTGAGATCATTTGAAGGGTGCCACAGGTAAAGTGAGGAAATAAGCAGATACGGGTAGGTTCATGCTCTCCATGCCTGTCTGCTCCCCTGCCCCCACTGCCTAGCGCCTCTGCAAGGAGGTAAGCACTGTAATAGAAAAATAGTGCCATTCAATTCAAAATTATGGAGGGGTGTTTTGCATCTAGAAAGGCTGAGAACCACTGGCACACACACAAAATATAAAAATCCTTTTCAGGGATTAATTTTAGGTTTGCCAGTGAACTTTTGAGAATGTAGGGCAAAGACAACCATGAATATAAAACAACTTAGTATCAAAAAGACCAGATATAAATATTCAGGGAGCTTGTTAGACAGAATAAATGCCATATGTTCAGTGACTTTTCTAAGTCAGGTTGATCTTTCAAATAATTAGTTTAAGAACCCATTTACCATCAAGGTTAATTAGGCAATTTATGAATTGATAAAAATGACACCTGAAAGCTTGACCTGGCCCACTTAGTTCATTTTACAAACTGTTATTGTTTAACACCTTACAGTAGTACAGGACCGCACCATCCAATCTGGATTATTTCAAGAGTATGAACCCAGACCAATAAGATTAAGTTGTCTATGGCTAAGCCTATAAACCCCTGATCTGCTCCTGAAGCCCAAACTAGAGCTGTATATTAAAGGCCTTGATATTAATATGGAAGCTGAGAACAGATTCCACAGTAACAGTGTTTTTTTGGTTTTGTTTTGTTTTTTGTTTTTTAAAAGAAGAGGCAGTCAGTTTTGTTCAGAAAAGCAGCCCTTAAATTAACTATCTTCCTTCCCCCTTCACATGCAAATCCAGCAGAGGAGTTCCCCCATCATCCTGCAATGGTTATTGCACATTCCACTCCTAACAATAGAAACTGCAACCGTATTCTTGAAAAATGTTGAAGCTTTTTAATACTTTTAAAATAGAATTCCTTTATAGAAACATATTTCAAAGCTTTTCCCCACCACATCCCTCTACCTAATTATGTATTATTTTAGTACAGAGGTACCACCTGAGGTTCTTCAGAAGAAGACTAATAAAACCAATCTGAGCAATACAAGGCGTTTTTTAAAAGTGAAGGCCACCAGCATCAGTTTTGCACATACACAGCCAACTGATTCCAATGATAGTTATGAAAATTTAACAGATCTGCCTCAAAATGTATCAAGCTGGACTCAGAAAACAGTAAGTGTATAATTACCGGCCGCCCGTCATGATTTTGTGTAAAGTGCCTCATACAGTCATAGAAAATGAGGGTTGGATGGGACCTCAGGAAATCATCTAGTTCAACACCCTGCTCAAAGCAAGACCACTCCCAGGACTAGATCATCCCAGCCAATGCTTTGTCTAGCTGGATTTTGAAAACCTCCAAGGATAGAGCTTACACCACCTTTCTGGATAACCATTCCAGTGTTTTATTACCCTCCTACTGAGAAAATTTTACCTAATATCAAACCTAAACTTTCCTTGCAGCAACTTGAGACCATTGCCATTCCTTGTTCTGTCATCTGACACCACTGAGAACAATCTAGCACCATCCTCTTTCAAACCCCGCTTCAGGTAGTTGAAGGCTGATATTAAATCCCCTCTCAGTCTTCTCCTCTAGGCTAAATAAACTCAGTTCCCTCAGAAGTCATGTCCCTCAGCCCCCTCACCATTTTGTTGCCCTCCCCTGGGCCCTCTCCAATTTGTCCACATCCTTCTTATAGTGGGGGGGCCCAAAACTGAACACAATACTCCAGATGTGGTCTTACAAGTGCTGAATAAAGGGAAATAATCACTTCCCTTGCCCTGTTGGCAACGCACCTACCAGTTCAGCCCAGGATGCTGTTAGCCTTCTTGGCAACAAGGGTACACTGCTGGCTTATATTCAGTTTAGTGTCCACTGTAACCCCCAGGTCCTTTTCTGCAGAGCTGCTGCCCAACCAGTAAGTCCCCAGCCTGTACTGGTGCATGGCATTGTTCCATCTGAACTGCAGGATTTCACACTTGTCCTTGTTGAACCTCATGAGTTTCCTTTTGGCCCAATCCTCCAATTTGTCTAGATCACTCTGAATCCTAGCCCTACCCTCCAGCATATCTACTACTCCCCCCAGCTTGGTGTCATCTGCAAACTTGCTGAGGGTGCACTCTGTGCCATCTTCTAGGTCACTATCAGCCAATCAGAGTAGGAATAAAGCATTATAGACAGACAAAGGCTTTTATAATATTAGAGCTAGCCAACTGACCATCAAGAATGCTGGGGTGGGAGGAGGGGGCAGGAACAGAGCCCCATGCCACCACCCTCACCCCCTATCTGGGCCCTCTCCCCCCTTCCCTGCTGCAGCAACAGGGGGTGCGGAGGACCAGGCCCA
>NW_017729032.1:142928135-142929009 GCF_001723915.1 Gavialis gangeticus
CCCCCCCACCACCACTGTGGCATTGGCCTGCATCAGCCCTGCAGGTGGCAACAACAGAAAGGGGCAGTGGAGGGCCAAGGCCAGCACTGGTGGCCTTGCCCCCCTACACCACCACAGCCACCTCCAAGGAGAAGCGGGGGGAGTGAAGCCAGCTCTGGTGGCCTCGGCTCCCCCCCTTCCACCGCCACCATCTGCAGGGAGCAGGGTGGGGGGGAGGTGGCCAATGCTGGTGGCCTCACCCCCCCTCCGTTCTGTCTGTTCCATTGCCACCATCTCCAGGAAGCAGGGCAGGGGGAACACCCCCCCCACTGTCTTCTGTGTCCCTGCCACCATGGCAGAGCTCCAGTATGCCACCACCTCCTGTCCCAATGTTGTATTCACACTCTGATTGGCTGTTTCAGTCAGCCAATCAGAGCACGAATAAAGTGTTATGGCCAGACAGAGTAAGGCTTTTATAATAGTAAATTAAAACGCAGCCACTAGAAGAGAAGAATGAAGTGATGGTGCACATTTTCTATTTGCACTTAATGGCATTCACCCAAAAAGTAGGGGAACTGGAGTTAATTTCCTCAGTCTATCAGAGGCAGAGGGAAGGGATAGTAAAACCTACACCTTGCACTTCCGAAAAGCAAGCTAGACTAGCAAGAGGCACTCTCTACCTCTCCATTGCCATTGTGTCAAAAGAAATTTCTGAACCAGAAGGCTAGAAAGAGCACATGCAGCAGGAGGGTGATTCTATATTCTAGTGGTTTAAAGGACCTAATGAGGGTGAAGTTCTAGGTTTCAGTCCATTCTCTCAAGACTATTTCAGGGAGGTGGCAGGAGTGGGGTATAAAATCCTATACCTCTTTAAAGGAAAAAAAAAACAAAAAAA
>NW_017729032.1:142934009-142934212 GCF_001723915.1 Gavialis gangeticus
CCCCCTATCTGGGCCCTCTCCCCCCTTCCCTGCTGCAGCAACAGGGGGTGCGGAGGACCAGGCCCAAGGGTGCGGAGAAGCCAGCCTGCTGCAGTGGAGGGTGTGGGGGAAGCAGCAGGCTCAAGCCAATGCGGTGGAGTGACAGGAGGAGTGGGCTCGGGGCCAATACGGGGCGGGGGGAAGGAGGCCCGCTCCTCCCCTCC
>NW_017729032.1:142939212-142945611 GCF_001723915.1 Gavialis gangeticus
TATTCACACTCTGATTGGCTGTTTCAGTCAGCCAATCAGAGCACGAATAAAGTGTTATGGCCAGACAGAGTAAGGCTTTTATAATAGTAAATTAAAACGCAGCCACTAGAAGAGAAGAATGAAGTGATGGTGCACATTTTCTATTTGCACTTAATGGCATTCACCCAAAAAGTAGGGGAACTGGAGTTAATTTCCTCAGTCTATCAGAGGCAGAGGGAAGGGATAGTAAAACCTACACCTTGCACTTCCGAAAAGCAAGCTAGACTAGCAAGAGGCACTCTCTACCTCTCCATTGCCATTGTGTCAAAAGAAATTTCTGAACCAGAAGGCTAGAAAGAGCACATGCAGCAGGAGGGTGATTCTATATTCTAGTGGTTTAAAGGACCTAATGAGGGTGAAGTTCTAGGTTTCAGTCCATTCTCTCAAGACTATTTCAGGGAGGTGGCAGGAGTGGGGTATAAAATCCTATACCTCTTTAAAGGAAAAAAAAAAAAAAAAAAAATGCATACACAGTTCTTGAAGCAGGGCCCAGCATGTGCACTACCCAGTAAGCCAATAAGATGGGCACTGCCTTCTCCTCCCACTCCCATGTATTTTGTTCGTTTATGGTTTGAGTGTGTTTTGTTCATTTAAATAAAACAAGCCACCCATGCTCCCTCCTTTCAAAGAACAGTTGCAAGTATCTACACTGACCAGCTACTAGATCCTGAAGGAACAAAGATATATCCCTGCAGCACTGATGTCCAATCCCCTAAGAGGGAAGGAGAATGATTCCTGAGCTCAGTTTCCTAATGACTAGCTCCACATGACTTCCTGCTCAGCACGTAGCTTTTCTAGAACACCTCCTCTGAGATTTAACTGTACCCAGGCACTGGACAGACACTCTAGGGGTCCAGCTCTGAATCTGGGGTCTGCTCTGGGCATGATGTACCTAACTGGATCTAGCCCAGGGATCCTGCATACAAGGCACTATTTTATTTCCTGAGTACACACTCTACCAAACTGATTTTCTGCCCCCAGGAGATTCTAATGCAGCATATGCTGCTACTACAGGGACTTGGCCTTTGAGCATTTAGGTGTTTTGTCATGCTGCCAACATTAAGCAGTAACAATGAAAGGAAGAAATGGAAAAGGGCAAGTTTATAATTCAGCTAAATCTGCATAAAATTTCATGGGATGAGCAAGTCACCATCTGGCCCAAAGGCTTTTCTCCCAAGTAAGATTGTACCTCCATTGTTTGCTGCACAGACTCACCCCTTACCCCTCCTCCTTCTCCCTCAAAAAGGTGACAAGAATATGTTATAGTGACAAGTGTTAATCTTTCAGTTCTCTCAAATGGAAGCAAGATATTCAGCATAAAAAACCTGCACACCCAGCAGAAAAATATGTATGTGATCTATTATCTTACTGAGCAATAAGAGAGCAGCCAAGTACTCAGTTCTGTCCTGAGTTCAAAATAAACTGTCATTCACTTAATATTTTACTTTCAGTGCATTCTAGAAAGTTATGACATTTTATATATACACATAATCCAAGGAAGAAGTGTTGGACAATACATAGAACTTCTGCCCCACCAGAAATAAAGTTTTTACATGTTTTTAAATGAAGCAGTTATTTTACTGTGAAAATACTCTGGAAATCTTAGTGACTCTTTACTGATGCAATACCAAAAATTACCAAATACTGTACTGATGTTGTATAATGGATCTGGAATTTGTTGCAACTCAAACTGGGATACAGGGCTTTAGAAACACAGCTCTTTTCAGATTGCTTCTCTTAGGAAGTAACTAGCTGTGGAATGGATCAGGTCCAAGTACTAAAAGCACAACACAAAACTATCTGGTTGACACGAAAAGATGGACAAATTAAGGATTCCTTTGCAGGTTACTACACAGGTGTCCAACGCTAAAATGAGCGCAGTGGGATGTTAAGACAGAATGCCATCTTGACCACCAAGGTAATTCCCTCAAAAACAGAGGTGTCATTATTTCTACCATAGTCATTTTTTTCCAGGATTTGGCTTGAGCAAACATTCATCCAGTTTCCTTTCATAGATTGTTGACAGACAATACTATCCATTATTGATAAAAAGGGTGTATATAATAGGTTTAGTAGACTATATGGTGACAAACACATAGCTCATGATAGTGTCATCTTAGTCTCAATTCAAAAACTAACTGGGTCAAGTCAAAGGATAGATCATGCATAGAATCACAGAAAATTAGGTTTGGAAGGAGGGACCTCAGGAGGTCATCAAGTCCAACAGCCTGCTCAAAGCAGGATCATCCCCAACTAGATCATCCCAGCCAAGGCCTTTGTTTAATCAGATCTTAAAAACCTACAAGGATTCCACAAGCTTCCTTGAGTAACCTGTTCCAGTGTTTTACTACCTTACTAGTAAGAAAGACTTTCCTAATATCTAACCTAAACTTCCCCTGCTACAACTTGAGACCATTGCTCCTTGTTCTGTCACCTGCCACCACTAAGAACAATCTAGCTCCATTCTCTTTGGAACCCCCCTTCAGGTAGTTGAAGACTGCTATTAAATGCCCTCTCAGGCTTCTCTTCTGCAGACTAAATAAGCCCAGTTTCCTCAGCCTCTCATTTGTGCCCTAGCCCCCTAACCATTTTCACTGCTCTCCACTGAACTCTCTCCAATTTGTCCACATCTTTTCTGTAGTGGGGGGCCCAAAACTGGACACTACTCCAGATGTGGCCTACCCAGTATCACATAGAGAGAAATAATCACTTCCCTCTAGCTGGTAGCAGCATTCATAATAATGCAGCCCAGTACGCCATTAGCTTTCTTCACAACAAGGGCACACTGTTGGCTCATTATTCCATTTATTGTCCACTGTAACCCCCAGGGCCTTTTCTGCAGAGCTACTAATTAGCCAGACCTGGGATTGTTCTGTCCTGAGTGCAGGACTTTGCACTTGTCCTTATGGAACCTCGAAAGATTTCTTTTGGTCCAATCCTCCCACTTGTCTAGGCCTCTCTGACTCCTAGCTCTACCCTCCAATGTACCTACGACTCCCTCCAGCTTGGTGTCACCTGCAAACTTGCTGAGGGTGCACTCTATTCCGACTTCTGAGTCTTCCAAGTCATTGATGAAGATATTAAACAAAACCATCCCCCAGACTCCTGTGGCACTCCACTTGTGTGGTTGGCAGCTGGTATCATTGAGCATTGATTACTACTAGGCCTGTGCAAATAGGGAAGTATTCAATTCAGACTTGGCCAATTCAGAAGACAGCAATTCGATTCAGTGATTCGAATCACTGTCCCCATTCGATTTGACTGAATAAGAATCAGAGATACAGCAATTCAGATCAGCCGGGGAGAGGAAGGCACAGCTGGGCGGCTGCAGGTTCTCCCACAGCTCCTCTGGCTGAGCCTGCCTCTCCCCAGGCAGGGGGAGCCATGGGAGAAGCCCCCATGGCTGCCCTGCTCGGGCCAGCCCCGGCCCAGTCCTGGCACTTTAAAAAAAGGCCCCATACTCACCAGCTGCAGAAGTGGCGACTGGGGCATCTGGGTGCTCATGGCAGAGCCACCCCACACAGAGTGGGGCAGTGGGGGGGGGTCCACAGGGATTGCCCCCCCCATACACCCAGCACCTGTATGGCTGCTGCTCCATGGCGTGGGTGCAGTGTGGCTCAGCAGGGCACTGCGCACTGTCTGGGAGCTGGGGCCGCTGGGCCTGAGTGGTGCTGGTAGTAATTTTTGGCTTGGACTTGGGCTGCCTGCTGGAGCTGCCCCAGCTCCCAGATAGCGCACAGCTCCTTGCTGAGCCACACTACAGCCATGTGATATGACAGCTGCTGTGTGGGTACCAAGCAGGGGGGGGTTGGGGAAACAATACACACTGTCCCCTGCTGCACAAGGGGACTCTGCCATCCTGCCACGAACTCCCAGAGGCCCCAACCACCGCTGCAGCAGCTGGTGAGTGCAGGGCTTTGTTTAAGTGCCAGGAGGCCGGGCCAGGCGAGGCAGCCATGGGGGCTTGTTCCGCAGCTCCTCCGGCTGTGCCTGCCTTTGCCCTGGCACTTTTAAAAAAGCCCCATACTCACCAGCTGCAGCAGCTGAAAGGCTGGGGCCAGGCAACCATGTGGGCTTCTCCCACAGCTCCCCCCACCTGGGGGAAGGCAGGCACAGTCAGAGGAGCCACAGGAGAACCTGCAGCCATCCAGCTGTGCCTGCCTCTCCTTGGCCAACCTGAATCTCTCCGAATCACTTCCAGATGGATTTGGAGGCTTCGGATTCAATTCGGACCTTTTAATGGGTCTCCTGATTCAATTCTAATTCAGAGACTTGGCTGCCAAATCAGGCCGAGTGTCCTCCAAATCAAATCGACAACCAAAGCTTCACACAGCCCTAATTACTACCCTCTGAACCTGACAATCCAGTCAGTTTTCTATCTATCTTACAGTGCATTCATCCAACGTACACTTCTTTAGCTTGTTTGCAAGAATGTTGTGGGAAACCATATCAAAAGCCTTGCTAAAGTCAAAGTATATCATATCCGCTGCTCTCCCCATATCTGCAGAGCCAGTTATCTCACCCTAGTAGGCAATCAGGCTGGTCAGGCATGACTTGCCATCAGTGAATCCCTGCCAAATGTTCCTAATCACCACCTTCTCCTCTGACTGCTTAGAAATAGATTCCTTGAGCACCTGTTCTATGATTTTTCCAGGAACTGATGTGAGGATGACTGGTCTTTGCTTTCTTAAAGATGGGCACTATACTTGCCCTTTTCCAGTCACCCAGGATCTTCCCCAGTTGCCACAAGTTTTCAAAGATAATGGCCAGTGGCTCTGGAAATCACATGAGCCAACTCCCTCATCACCCTCAGATGCATTGCATCTGGCCCCATGGACTTGTACAGCCCCTGAGAGCACCAGTGCACCCCCTAGTGCTCACCGCTTAGGTGATGGGCGGGGGCGGGGGCAGGCAGGAGTGCCAGTGCCCCCCTGCAAGCGCTGACTGCCAGAGCCACTTCCAGAAGCAAGCGCCAGCCAACCACTGGAGCCGCTTCCAGAAGTGGCCGCAGCCACTCCTTCTCCCCAAATTCTGCTGACAGGTGCAGTAGTATGCAAGCTGACCTTACCTGTAAAGATAGAGGTAAAAAAGGCATTGAGCACTTCAGCTTTTTTGCATCTTCTATACTAAGTTGCTTCCCCCATTCAGTTAGGGACCCACACGTCCCCATATCATCTTCATGTTGCCGACATGTTTGTACTTGCTGACATGCTTCTTGTTACCCTTCACATCCCTTGCTAGCTGCAACTAACTGCAGTTTGGCCTTCTCAATTCCACCCCTGAATGCCTCAGCAATACTCTTATACCCCTCCCTACTCGTTTGTCCAAGTTTCCACTTCTTGTAAGCTTCCTTTATGTGTTTTAGCTCACTGAAAAGTTCCCTGCTAAGCCAAGCTGGTCTTCTGCCATACTTGCTAGTCTTCCTGTACGTGGCATGGTTTGTTCCTGTGCCCTCAGTAAGGTTTCTTTAAAATACCACCAGATCTCCTGGACTCCTTTCCCCCTCAGACTGGCCTCCCAGGGGATTCTGTCCATCAGTTCCCTGAGCAAGTCACAGTCTGGTTTTCTGAAGTCCAGGGTCCTCACTCTGCTGCCCTTCTTCCTTCCTTTCTTTCCTCAGGATCCTGAACTCAATCGTCTCACGGTTGCTGCTATCCAAACTGCCATCCACTTCTACATTGCCCACCAATTCTTCCCCGTTTGTTAAGAAGAGTACAACCCTTAGTGTGCCTCTCCAACACTTACACCAAGAAGTTGTCTCCAACACTTTTCAAAAACTGTGGATTGCTTGTGCACTGCTGTATTGCCCTCCCAGCAGATGGCGACTTTTCCTCAGCCCATGAAGTTTTATTTAGATTTAGCTGAATTATAAACTTACCCTTTTCCATTTCTTCCTTACATTGTTACTGCTTAATGTTGGCAGCATAACAAAACACCGAAATGCTCAAAGACCAGGTCCCTGCAGTAGCAGCATATGCATTTTTTGGGGGCAGAAAGTCAGCTTGGTAGAGAGTGATGGAAGTCCCCCATGAAAAACAGGGCCTTTGATTGGGAAACTTCCTCTAGCTGTTTAAAGAAAGCCTCATCCACGTCATCCTCCTCATCCTCTTGGTCTTGGTGGTCTATAGCAGACACCAACCATGACATCACACTTGTTGCTCTCCCCTCTGACCCTAACTCAGACCTGTTGAAAGTCTCTATCTCCAGTTTTATATTGGAGCTCTCAGCAATTATACAGCTCTTTTACATAAAGAGCAACTCCTCCTTTACTCTCCTGCCTTAGCAGGGATCCTGGCTTTCTGCGATTTAAAAAAAAAAAAAATCCCCAATTTTCAGTTTAAAAAGAGTAACCCCAAATCC
>NW_017729032.1:142945622-142948424 GCF_001723915.1 Gavialis gangeticus
ATCCCCAATTTTCAGTTTAAAAAGAGTAACCCCAAATCCACATTTTCCACAATTAAAAAACTAAACACCACTAATATATATACATACGTATCTATTAGTGATGTTTCATTTAAATCATGGGAAAATGTGAATTTGGGATTACTTTTCTTTTTTTTTTTTAACAAAAAACTGGGTTGTTTTTTTTTTAAATCAGAGAAAACCAGGATCCCTGCTTAACAGTGTTATCATAATTTTAAACTTTTCTCAGAATCAGGAACAGCTTATCCTATCACTGCAGCCAGTTCCCTCTCAATGCCACAGCCAATTTTCAGTAATATATCTGTATTATTATTTTACTCAGAGGCTTTACTGTTGTTAAATGAAAAAAAATCATAACATTGTATATCACAGACTTAAAGGGGCATCTTCCTCTATAAAGAACTAATTTCACATAATTATTGAGGCTTGACTGTTCTTAACTTCTTTTGTGCATCTCCTGAAGCAAAATAAATGACTTCTTTAGCTAAAGAGGTTGTTCCGTTTAAGTGTAATTATAGGACTACTATATTTACAAGCCTTTTAGTGCAACTAGTTTCCATTAAAGGTATGTTAAAAATCAATAGACAAGAAAGAAAGATAGCTGGAGTCAGCAGTTCTCAAAATGTGGTCTGTAGAAAGCTGGCAGGTCATTCAGTATTAGCTCTCCTTGTTACTATCTGTTAAATTGCATTAAGCAAGACAGCTGAAAATAAAATAAATACTTCCTTAATATTAAGTTCTCTGTGTACAGAATTGCTGTAGCAGTCACAGAAAGGTTCAACAATTTGAAATGTAAGTGAAGGGTAGTTTGGACACTTGTGATAAATGCTCAAAGGTCCCTTGTAATTAAGGGGGTCCAACTTATGAAAAAGCTTGTGAATCTCTGGTGTAAGTTAAACCAACAGACAGTTATCATTACCAGAGTATTGCTGTTTAAAGGCTAATCTTGGGAATGTTTATGGTAGAAACTGGACAATAAAATGGAAGAGCAAATCATCAGCTACTGAACCTGCACTTCCATTTACTATGGAAAACGTACATCATTCACCAATATTGGGAGCAGGAAAAGTTCAGGCTTCAAACATTCATTATTCAGTGTTTTGCTAGTAGACACTAACATAGCACTGCAAAAAATATAAACTAACTTCTATCAAACAACTGCATTCCTGCAGCTCCTTGGCATGTTCCATCTGCAACAATACAATTTACACCCACCATGTCATCCACTTTCCTCAACTACTGCTATTGCACGGGTCTCCAACTCACCCAAACATTGTAATGGTCTCAAAAACAGATTTAAAAAAAAAAAAAAAGCTTTTCAAGGTTTTGGTCATGTTATTTTATAGCCACTACTAAATTTCCAAATGAGAAGTTAACTGGGCAACTGGAAGAACTCATACACTGCATTTTCTATACGACTGATTCAGTTTTGTATCGCACACTGGTTCTATGGTTAGAGATTAAGAAAGGGTGCTTTCATTCACTGTAGCAGATTCTGTTCCTCTTTCTACCTCCCTCCTCCCCAACCCTCTGAACACTGAATTATTGCCAGGGACTCCAGGAGGCCAACTTGGAGTAAGATATTGAGAGAAAAGGGGGAAAAAACCCCCCAACAATCCAAGATTTAAAAGTGTAACACAAAAAACCCCAAAACAACAACAAAAACCCCCACCTATACTATAAATCACTACCATGTGACCACTATTAGGAAGTCAGTAAATTTTCAAGAACGCACCTTATAATAAAATACCTAGAGAAACAGGCTTCAAAATCCTGCACTGTAGTACCAAATGAAGCAGGAAATGATGAACAAAGAAAGGAATTTCATAGATTCCAGATGTACTCCAACACCAGCTGGGAAATACAAGCTAGAAATCAAACTGATGTCCTGTAAAGGCAACCACTTTCCATTTTCTCTGGGAGCTCTTGTTTAAAATTAAGCAACTACAAGCAACTTCTAGTTACTTCTGAAAATGTCATGTTTAGAAGTGGGATTGTAACAGCCCTTTTCCTTTCCTCCTACCAAAAATAAGAGTTACTTTAAAACCTAAGAGTCCACATGCATTTGCATGCAAGAGTTCATAAATGACATAGGAAGCACACCTGTAAACACGGTGTTTTAAGTGGTCATTTTTCCTACATTTGAAATATTAAGCTGAAACAATTAGCCAATGGAAAACAAATTGATCAGAGTTCACTAAAAATACTGGTTACTATCATTTGCCTTAAAGGCCTATGGGAAAAACTGAAAGCCAGTAGGAACGTGCAGTAGCTACTTGCTAGTACAGCCAAAAGTTTTTACCCTTAAAGAATTACCCACTTTGGTTTTAGTACTCACAACAATGTGGAAGAGAAATCTTTCATGAGTAACTGAAGCATTTTATATAACCAAATTTCCTGAATTTTGCAAGTTCCCTTTTTGAAAGAGGAAATTGACACAAAAATGATGGTCTTCTAAGGCAGACTTCTTTCAAGCAGGTTTTGAAATATTCTTGAGTAGCAAGCAGTGACAAAAAGCATAACCATGACTTCAGCAGGAAGTGTGCCTGAGATAATGTAACAATGGTTCACACACTACAAGATGTGATATGGACATGAGAAAATTTTCTAATTCTTTAACATATTAATATATGAGAAATAGAATTCATATTTTTGTAATACTATGTTCTTTTCTCCTCAAATTACTAGCTGAAGTGATACCAAAAGAAAGTGTTACATTTTTTGCCATATTTCATACATTTAAGAAAATCATAGAATCATAGAAAATGAGGGTTGGAAGGGACC
>NW_017729032.1:142948435-142951677 GCF_001723915.1 Gavialis gangeticus
CAGGAGGTCATCTAGTCCAACCCCTGCTCAAAGCAGGACTAGGTTATCCCAGCCAAAGCTCTGTCTAGCCAGGTCTTGAAAACCTCCAACATATCTCTTCTAAGCCAATAATTAATTTTCTTATATAGATGCACATAAGCATTACATAGTATCTGACAGTATTTGCACGTTTTACACTATGCAATACCACCAACACAATATGCCAGTGCCTTCCACACCTGTATAAACACATCCTTAATTACAGTCCCCATTCAATCTATGTATGCCTCCTCAGTCCAAGACTCTTTCTGTTCCTATTCTCCTTGGCCACCCAGCTTCTTTTTGCATCACTGCACTACTGAGGTCCCCTCCCACAAAGTGGGGCTCAAGAAGCTGCTATCCATCAGCCAGAAGAAACAGTCACTTGCCCTTCCTTCTGTGCACGCATTATCTGTGGGAGACAAGAATTTGAAGTAAACCATCAGATGAGTCTCAAAATTGACCTAATTAGACAGATACAAAAGTCAGAGACTAGACCACTGAAAATAAGGTTTAAAAACTGGCACCTCCTTCTAACCCTGGAAGTTAGATAAGTCCAATATATTTTGGTTTCTTTACCCACTTCATTTCACTTCCCCTTTCCTTACCACTCCCTAAAAAACAAGTCTTTTCTTTTTGAGACCAAAACAACCTAAAAGCTTTAAGTTTCTAGGTCAAGTTATTTTGGAAACACAAAAGTCCACAAATGTGTTTCCACACATGAACTTTAAGAAGCATTTCCAGACCACCAGAATTTTAGAACAATTTTTTTTGGTTTTGCCAAACGTCCCAAAAAACCTCTTGTGGCATGATACAACATCTGAAGTTTCAGGGAAGTGGTTTGCTTTTGGTGGTGACTGGTGGGGAGAGGGTAAGTTAGGTTTGGTTTGAAAAAAAGAAGTCGGGCTGACCAATGAAATTCAAATCTAGGTACCACTCCATAATGCTTAACAGTATTTGATCAAGAACAGGTAAAATATGTGGACTTTTATTAGTACTGCTAAAATGTAAAAAAAAAATAGTAAGAAAGCTATTCAGAAAGTAGAAGCCCATAACCAGCTTCTTAGCTTCACAAAAGTGACTATTACTACTGCTAAAACATGCACCAAGCTTTATCCCCAAAATGGATAAAATTCTAAACATAGCAGGTTTAAATATAGCATTAAGAAATAACAGGGCATGTTTTAATGATCTATTAAAATGTCCTGGTCCCTCGAGTCATTTGTAGGACGCAAATCAGCAGGCTACAGTTTCTTAATACTACAGCATTATAATATTGCTATTAGAGTTTTATTTGTCGTCTTAAGTCATTATAAACAAATTAACTGTTTAATACTTGGCCTTTTTCCTCCAGCAAACTCTGGCAACATTTGAGCACAAGAAACATATAGCTCCCTTTACTCCAAGGCTCTCTCTTTTCTCCTGCCTGCTTCTCATCCTCATGTTGGAAAAGACAATTATAGGACTCATTTTTGTAGATATGCCACATTTAGCATTGTACTTTACCAAAGGGAATGGACAAACTACAGGTGTCAGATACATTCACCTCTGACTTTCTGCCCTCCTCCATGAAATGAAGTCCCACAACAGTAATTCAAAGAACCAGTAACAAATGGTTTCAACAGAACAATTCTTGATGCATGCTCTTATAATAAAATGAGTCGTATGCCAAAACAACCAATTGGCCCAAGAGGCAAGGACGGGCAAGTTCTAAAGGTACCTTCAGATTTGTATAATGCTAGTTAATTTTAATCTCAACACCCAAGAGATCTGTTCCTTTTCCCTGGTGTTAGTAATATTAGCACCCCTGGGAGCTTAAGAGTTTCTTCTCTTTTTGACTGCTGATTTCATATCTAGTTTTGCTGCACATTCAGGACTAACTAGGAAGTAGTTTGCAAGAGACTTGTGAACTTGTGTGTGGTTTGTTTTCTTTTTAAACAGCATCACCTCTTCATTTGTTCTTATAGTAGGGAAAAGTTACCACTTTTCTGCAGCTAGTAATCTAGCTTTGAAAATTCCCAGAAAATCTTTATACTCTGTCTGAGACTTCTGTACAGTTTTCCCCTCTCAGACATCTGAGTGGGATGTATTAAAGCAGGTAATGTGCTCCTCAGCAAATTGCCATACCTAACTAAAAGAAAGGTGCTTCACTTATCAAGTAGTGCTAGGCAAGAGTGTGGAGGAAAAAAATTTGCACTATGAAGCCACAGCAGCTAGTCAGCATACCTACACAAGAGAATATTTTCCCTGAAGGATAGTTTCCCTGGCATGGTGGCAAATTCATAATCAAACATGTATAAAATAATTCATCCTTATGTACTGGTTTTAATGTAAACTGGAAAAGTAAAATATTATTTCTTAGCATGAAAGCAGGATAATCAAAAGTAACACCGTTTACATTTTACAATTTTTAGTGGCATATATAGAAACCAGCATTCAATGATAGAGTTGGCATGACTGGATCCAGCATGTGGTACAAGGAATTACCTACTGTAAATGTGGCCCTGAGACCATGCCCCATCTGCGCAGCTTGCCAGATTTTTAATCCTTTGTAGTCACAGAGCATAGTGGAGCAATTTTAATATTTGTGTTATACAGAAGCAGATTGCAAGTCTGTGGTCACGGTTAGCTTGTCATACTGAAAACATGAATTTCAGAAAGAAGTCAGCCTTCCTGAGTAGTTTAATCAGACTGGATGTAACAGATGAGAGGTCACAAACTGACACGTGAAACTTGACAGAAATTAGTATCAGAACAGCACTAGAAAAGAGACTTACTAAGTATTGGAATTATTAATATGATTCAAGAAGCTGAGTATTTGTTTGCCCATCAAAAAAAACTAGTTTAAAAGTTACTTTAATTCAATGGGCAACACTTTCTGAACAATGGTAAATGCTGTAGGTTGTCAAATGCCATGGAAGGAAATGTTAACAAGCTAGTAACCTAGCTAGATTTCTGAAGGCTCAAGGAGAGTCACTATTAGTTAACTGTAACTGAGAGATCAAAAGACAGCATGTTTATCCATTAATTGTAGAAAAGGAAAAAAACAGGAAGTTATATTCAGACTCCCTAGTGTCGTCCTGAATTAATCTGTTTTTCTGACCTACTAACCTTAGCTATTAAGGCATTCACCTTCCAGACACTCCAGAAACTGAGTCATCTTGGCTTTTGTTCCCAAATACAACTTAATCTTTTTATGTAAAAAAAAAAAAAAAAAAAAAACG
>NW_017729032.1:142951742-142958961 GCF_001723915.1 Gavialis gangeticus
AAAAAAAAAAAAAAAAAAAACGTGCATGTTAATATACAAATCATGAAAGATACGAGACTGACTCCCCAAAGACTACCAGACTCTGTTTACTCATATAAACAAGGGATAGCAAAGCAACAACTGAGAAATATTACCCATGCTGCATTGTATTCACTTCAGCCCTCCTTGGAGAGGGGGCAATCCTTAAGGGTCAAATGACAGATTCCTCTTCAAGTCCGTCCTTTTTTTCCCCTGCTCATGGATTTGGTAAGAGCTGTAGATATAGTCTGTTCCCTAGAAAGAGAGTAGGCCACAATTCCTTTCACGCAGCACAGTGAACAAAAAACAAATAGCAGTATAACTGTTTGCTACCAAACTGGAAAAAACAAAACTTTGAACTAGTGAGCCACAAGGGTAAAAAAACCAAAACCCTGCATATTCTACTCTGAAGCCCCTCAGAACTAGTCAGGCCTATACCTTAAATAATTTCTAGCACAGCAGACAATATGAAAAGCAATTTGAACTGCTTCCCCACTCTTTATACATTAAGCAGCATTAGTTTAAGCTGTACTTGTTAACATTTCAATATGTAGCACTGATCTCATGAATTCCTGAATATATTCCAGGAAATGCAATTAATTTTCTTTAGTTCCATCACTTGCTGGGCTACTGACTACAAAATAGATCATTACTCTATCATTCACACAGCATGTATTCTTCAAAGAATTGTTTTCTAAAACATACATTAAGGAAAAAAGAAAGCACTCACTAAGAAAATGTTTTATTGCACATTTTAACTGATGCTTCTACATTTGCTTCATCTCTGTGCAGTGCACAGATTTAGTTGTTTTTACTCCTTCCACAGTGATCCATGTCATAAATAAAGCAGTCATTCCAAACTGATAATTGCTAAAATTCAGCTTGGCTTCCTCTAGTCCTCTTTCTCTTATATTTCTAAATCTGAGACTGCATTACAGTATTTACAAGGACCAAAAGTACCATCTTCTCAGAGGTAAAGTGGTTTTCATTAGCAGTGATGTAACTTGGCAGGCAGGCACTTGTGATGCCAGTTTTGCCCTGGTACCCACCACATACCTACGCTGCTGTTCATTAGTAGCCTTTGTGCTTACTGGAAAGGGAGTGCCAAGTTTTTTGTATCCAGAAGTCCTCTTTGGTACCCTCCATCTCCATCACAAAAAAAGTGGCTGAAGGATTCAAGTGAGCCAAAAGGTTTACCCCGAACAATGAGGTACTGTATATGGTGAGAGCCTCATAAACTATGCCCCTCAGCACTGAACTGACTTTTATGATGAGTCTGCAAGTCATCATAAACATGACTTTTGAACACTCATTTTACAAATTACATTATCAAGAGACTAGGACATGTCACAAGTGATTCATTAATGGGAGGAACAGAAAGTCACAAGTTCAAGTCTACTCTAACATCCAATATTATATAGCAGTGGTCAGCAACAAGTGACCCACAGGCCACCTCCAGCCTGCAGACCCACTGGATGCATCCCACAAAGCCAAAGGGCCCTCCCTTCGCCCAGGCCTGCAACAGGACCAAGAAGTTGGAAGGGCCAAGTTGGAAGATGCATCTGAGCCATCATCACTTCTCCCCATCTCTCTGGTCTTCCTGGTGGCAGTGTGGATGCAGTTTCCAGCTGATGGGGAGCTGCACCCACACTGCAGAGGTGAGGAGAGGCAGAGAGAACCAACAGCACCATGGATGTTGCTTCCAACTGCTCAGCCCCAGGTTGGTTCCCCACCAACTAGAAGCACCAGCACTGCAGCCAGGGAGAGTAGGAATCACTGGAAGGAGTGACAGCAAAGGCATAGCTTCCAGCTGTCCAAACCCAATGCAGCTCCTCACTGCCCAGACCTGGCACAGGCATAGGCACCTATGCCGTCACATGACAGAGTAGGCCATTGCCTACAAAAGTTTATGCATTTCTGAATGAATTAGTCTTTAAGGTGCCACCCTGCCCTGCCTTCTGCCCGACTTCAAATTAACATGGTTAACTACCTCTTTCTACTCATGCTTCAAATGTGAACTTCAGACCAGAGGTTACCTGTGACAGGAAAAGATGAAGTTTCTGTGTCATTTATCAAAAGTAGTAGAGAAGTTAATCTGGTTTTATCAACAAATCTGCTTAGAACAAGGGGCAGGAACCTTTTCAGTTTGGGTCAGAAGCAGCCCAGTGCATGGAAGGTGGGTGCTAGGACCAAGCCATCACCATGGCTTTTCCCAGCTGCTGCACAGAAAAAGCACCTAGCAACATGCTTTTCCCCATGGCGGCACAGGGAGCGTCTGCAGCCAGTGCTCATCCCCACAGAGGCAGGGGAAAGCAATTGTTGCCAAAGCCCCACACTGCTGCAGGGAAAAATACCAGCTATGGACACTATCCTTGTGCCACCACAAGGAAAAGCAATGGCAGCAGCAGCAGCGAAATCCTGGCACCCATCCGCCTCTAACTCAAACTAGGTCCATCTGGCTGCTGAAGCCCTATGCTCGCAGACTGGACCTGGCCCATGGGCCATAGGTTGCCAACCCCTGCCTTAGAATAAAATCAATTTAAATGTTCATGGCTGTTTCTCAGCTGCTGGTGATTACTCAAGATCTACATGCTGACCTAAACAAACAGTTCTTGAAGTCAATAGGCCTCTGTGTATAACCAAAATAAGGTTCAACAATTACCAAACAGCCTCCTATACTGGGCCTAAGACATTACAGCAACATGCAATATGGGAAACCCCAAAAGATACGTAGGATTATAGCATTTATTTTATTGATTTAGGACAACTTGCTTAGTAGTTTTCATGTACTCAGAGGGGCTTAGAGCTAGAAATGCAGAACTTTATAGTAGCTGTATAATTTTACGTAGCTTGAAACAACAAAAATGCAAAGGGTTTGTTTGTTTTATGCTAAAAACTGAATTTCATGGATCTGGAGTCCTAAAGGGACCACTATTTTCTATTCTGGTTCCTACATAACAGAGGACAAAGAATTCTGGATATGTACGTTGCTTTTCTTTCTGTAACTGAACGTCTAAGCTAATCAAATGGCAAAATGACCACAAGCCAAAAAGAAAAAAAGGATAGCAGTTACGTATAGCATATTCATTAACAATAAGGTACAAGTCATGTTGCCAAGCAGAAGCACTCTCTCTGTAGTTTTTCCAACCAATCATCTGCCACAAGTCTTATGTTGCTTCCTTTCAGGTTCTGAAACACTGACTCATGGAATTATCAGAGCTGCACACTTCCTCAAAGTACCAATCTTATAGGAAGTGTTTGTTTAGTCTTACATGACACATTGTTTTGTTTATGCATCAAGGATTCTGGCAAAATTAATTTTCAATGAAGATGGACCATAAGAATACAGTAGCAGGAAAAGGTAGCCAAAGAAGAACAGATTAACTCAGATCTTCAATAGCATATAGAGTGTATTTTTTTCCTTTTTGCTCTTAGGCTGCCTTCATGTTTCAAATCATTTTATTTTAAAAAAAATAGAAGTGTTAGGAACAGAAACAGATAGATAATGAGATGTCCCCCTCTCTCCCATGCTAATCAAATAAAAGATCTGAGTAACAGGTAGAGTATTAACAACGCCGCTCTCTCTCAAAGCCCTCAAGTGCAGGTCACAAAGGAATTTATTTTGTCACCCTCCCCCATCCCCCTCTCCAGTCTATAAGGCCATTTGGAGACAGATTGAGTTGTACAGCCAGCTATAAGGCTATGAGGAAAACAAAAGTGCCATTCTCTACAGAAGAAAATAAATCTATTGCAAAAATAAGACTAAGAAGAGATCATGTCCTAAAGAGAGAACAGCAGACTCAAAGTGAATCCAGACCAGACTAAGGTAACGCTAATCACAATGGGAAAATGGTTAGAAAAACTAGAACATTATACCATATTCCATTAAATGTTATTAGTACTGACATCCCATCTTTAATTCTGGATAATCAAGGAGCATCAGTAGTGGTCCCTTCATCCATCATCCATGCAGAGCTTCCTAGAGTAAACTAAGTTTTTCTTCCTGGTAAGACCATGCCTCGGCTTCTTTCCACTTCTTAAGGTAACAAGTAGGAACCCTGAAGTATCCTAGCAAGATTTAACAAATCAGAACTGCCTCACATCAAATTGCATGTTTTCAGGTCATTTTGAAAACTGAAGTAATCCTGTCAGACCTATTCTGCTGAGAAGACTTTCACCTCTACGAGAACACACTGATGTCCAAAATGATGTTCAATGTTTGTTTGTTAAACAATCATTATGCCAGCAATTCTTCAGGAATGGCTTCCATGGGCATTGATGAATACATCTTTGGGTTCCTTACTAGTGAACAAAAAAAGAAGGAAGTTGTCTTTTGTGTACATTTACTACCGCCCTCTACCGTACAAAGCAATCAACTTTGATCATGTACATATTACTGCTCTCTGCTACATTGGGAGTACTCATAACTTATCAGGTAAATGTGGGGACAGGATTTGGTCTTTTATTTTTTTAAAGCAGCAGAAGGTACCTAGTATCAACAACACATGAATAGCCTCTAACTGCTTTATCTGTAGATAAGCGGTGATGAATCATTACTGTAGTATTGCATAATAATCAAATCCATTAATCTAATGGGGTTTCAGATATTGAAGCCTGTAGTAGGATTAATTTTGGTGGATGCTTTAATCAAATTAATCTCAAACCTTTTAGCTTTTGTTGCTAAAATTAAATCTTCTCTGTCAGGGTCCCCATACTCTAATTACGGCAGGCATCTACATAGGGTAACACCAGTTATCCTTTCAGTGAAGCCTAGTCAGTGTGCTACTACCTAAAACATAGTTCTCTCTCGTGCAAAATGGTAGGAAGAAGCAACGGAGGAAAATTCTTATTTCATTAGTCCAGTCTTATTAGAGGAGGAAAAAATGAGCTAGTAATAAGACCACCAGTAAAGATACAACACAGTATCTTTTAACCTGAAAGCAAGTCTGACTCCATCATGGAGCACAGACTCCCTGAATACATTTTCGGGGCAAGCAACAGGAAACGCCCACATGCCCAGAACTTCATCCACAGAGCGAGAGAAAAGGAGGGTTGGAAGGGATCTCAGGAGGTCTTCTAGTCCAACCCCCCTCCTTCATGCTGCCATCGCATTTCACCCCAGTAGTTGCAGATTCTGACTTCTCAAAATGGGTCAGAACAGACAGCTCACCTACAGCCTGCTCTGTGACAGGTGGCATGCCTCATGCGAATCAATTTTCCCTGCAACCAGACATTTCACTTTGTCAGACACGACCATTGGCGACAGCAAAGTCGCTTTTGCAAGTATCAGCTCGCCAGTGTTTCCAAAAGCCCCCAGAGAGAAAACCGAGCGGAACGAGGCACCCGACCCCCTTTCGCTCCCAGGGGGATCCCTGGTGGGCACTTCAGGCCCTCTGGTTCCCTTTGACATTCAGGGCCTGCTGCCATGTATCGCTGGGGGAGGGCAATAAAAAATAAAATCAAAAAGAAGAAAAAACCAAAGTGCTCCCCTTGGATCCGGGCTTCGTTTTCCTACGCAGAGCACGGACTGGACTCCCCGTCCTTGGGGGTTTTTAAGAGCCGGATAGGCAGAGCCCTGGCTGGGATGATCTACTTGGGGCTGGTCCTGCTCGGACCAGGGTGCTGGACTCGGTGACCTCGTTAGGTGCCGATGCTGCGAGGGAAGGAGGGATTTCCCGGCCAGTCAGAGCGCTGCCGAGAGGAGCCGAGCCGAGCCGCCCGCTCACTTTCTAACCCTGTGGTCTGGGGCCAGCGCTTCTCCCGCAGCACCCCGGGGCGCCCGGCGTGTCCCGGGGCGGGGGGCTGCAGACCCCGCCGCCCCCCAGGTGCCCGGGCTCGCAGGGGAGGCTGCGGCATCCCCCACTTCGCAAAGGAAAAAACTTCAGGCGCTTTCTTGCAAAGCGGCCCCGCCCCGGCTCCTACCTATTTTGATCCGGACGCTCTGAAAGACCCGCAGCCCCTCTTCCTCCACTGCCATGGTGCGCTGCGCCCAGCTCCGCCGCCAGCCAGCCAGCCAGACGCAGCCCGCGGCAGCAGCAGGGGCGAGGCGAGCGAGCGGCGCGGGGCGCCAGCCGCCAGGGGGCGCGGAGAGCAACCCACACCGCCCCGCACAGTTCCCGCCCCCTCGGCTCAACATTCCCCGCCGCCGCCACCGTCTCATTCGTCAGCGGGCGCCCGGCGTCGCCGCTCATTGGTTCGTTCTCGCGGGGTGCCTCCCCATGAGAGAGGCGGCAACCCCCAGCCGAGACCCAGCCCTCTACATTCCCTCCTCTCCCGCCGCCACCGTCTCATTGGTCAGCGGGCGCCCGGCCTCGCCGCTCATTGGCTCGTTCGCGCGGGGGGCCCCTCCCCTCCGCCCCACGCGCGAGGAGGGAGGGGGAACGCGAGCTGCGGGGTCCATTCAGTGCTGCTCCGCGCGAGGGGACAGGGGAAAGCCGGCGAGCCCCAGGGCAGCCACCCCTCCTCGTTGAGCTGTGGTGCTGGGCAAATGCAAGCCCCAGTGCCGGAGCCGGGAAGCTGGTGGTAGCGGGAGAGAGCAAGGAACAAGCCCCCGGCTCTGGGAGCCAAACTTTGGGCTCCAGGAAACTGATCGCTGCCCCAGAGTGGGGGGCCCTGTATCGTTCTGATATCTTTTATTAGACCAACTTAAATAGTTGGGGGGAAATTTCCTTAGCAAGCTTTCAGGTTTAAAAAGCTTGCTAAGAAAAAAACTTTTCCAACTATTTAAGTTGGTCTAATAAAAGATACCAGATTCACCCAAAAGAACCATGTCTTCCTATGGCCTGAGACCAACACGGCTACAGCCTACACCTTTGTATCATTCTGGTTTGTCAGTGGATTTTTTTAGTAGCTGTTTTTAACCAGGTCTGGAAACCTTTTTGGGTAAAGTGGCATGAAAATGCAATCAATGATTATTAATAATGAGTAAGGGCAATAATACCAATTATTATTATAAAGGAGAAGGTGAGCAATCTTTTCTTCAGGAAACATTAGTCTTTTTTCTCTCCAAGACCGGCCTTGGAAGGGTAAAGCGGTTGTCAGCACTTAAGGGAAGAACCCCATGGGGTAGGTTACCTGCTGGAGCAGAATGGTGAAGGAGCCCAGCAAGACACCCAACAGCCAAATACATCCATGACTTGTATGTCAGCTCTCTCCTGAGCAAATATATATATATATTTTTTTTTTTTTTTTTTTTTTTTTT
>NW_017729032.1:142959025-142960618 GCF_001723915.1 Gavialis gangeticus
TTTTTTTTTTTTTTTTTTTTTTTTTTTTTGCAACTATCTGCTTGGTCTAATAAAAGATATCACCTCTACCACACTGATGACTCTAACCCAAATGCTCATCTCCATAACTTGTCCCAAGATCCTGATGCAAGAGGCAAGAATTCCTGTGGGGTTTGTTTTACCAGACTAAGGATTTGTTTTAGTCAGTGGGTTCTTCTACTAAACCAAGTGCACGGTTGGGACAGACTTAGAAAAGCTTTTGAATGCAAAGCGTTTTCATCTGTTGTGATCCCAAGATCCTTAGACATTTGAGAACAGAGGCAAAAGCCTGTTCTGCAGGCCTGTCCAACAAATACTAAAATTGCCTTGTGTTGCTGCTATGCTCCTTAATCAGACTACATATTTCAGAGGCGAGAGAGAGAGAAATAGGTGAAGGTCAACCTGAGCTTAAAAAGAGAGCCAGTCGGTTAGTAAGAGACTGTTTTGATTTCCTCGTCTTTTCCTTCTACAATCTCAAGCACAGTACGCTCTTGCTTGAGGCAGGAAATTTGGGGGAGGAAGAAAGATAAAGATCCAGGCAAGATGTGAAGAATAAGGGTCTTTAGTCCTGTTGTTGTCCAGAATATATAACTTGAAGCAGTGGAAATACTGATTTCTTGATGGATATGTCATGTTGAAAAAAGAGTTTTAAATAGCAAATGGTAACTCCTAGCTATTATGGAAGCCTGGGGTCTGCAAAGAGGAAGACCTTGAGCATTTCTGTGTTCCCTGCAAGTAGGTATGCTCCTGGCTCCAGGAGGAAACTGCCAAGGTTAGAAATTGAAAAAAGGAAGCAATAAGTATTTTGGGGAATTCTCTATTTCAATCCTCTTTGTCTATGCAGCCAAATGATACTTTGTCTATGCAGCCTAACTACTTCACAGTTAGGGCGGCTAGGAGCTGGAACAACTACTTCACAGTTAGGGCGGCTAGGAGCTGGAACCAACTTCCAAGGGAGGTGGTGCGGGCCCCTACCCTGGAGATCTTTAAGAAGAGGCTGGATGCCTACCTGGCTGGACTCATTTGAGTCCCGTTTCTTGTTTTGGGGTTTTGTTGTTCTCCCGCCCTGGCGGAGGGTCGGGCTAGAAGATCTACTAGGTCCCTTCCGACCCTAAATCTATGAAACTATGAAACTATACTTCTCACTTATAAGAGTAGAGAGTCTCAGCATGCAAATCCTCTAAGTGATTCATAAAATCCTCCCCTTATGAAGGGAGTCATATTAAAATGGCCTATATGTGTAATTATTCCAACATTGATGAAGCATGGCAACCAAATTGATTCACCAAATGCTGCACAAGCATGGAAACTAGGCCATTTTGATTATACACAAGTGGGCAGGCCTCACCTTTTCTATGCTACAGGGCTTTTATCATTAACATGATAAAATTGACACCATCTCCCACCCCATCCTCATTAAAAAACTAGGCGACTGTGGCATTGATGCCTACACCTTCAGATGGATTGCAGCTTGGCTGAAGGGGTGTACTCAGAGGGTGGTGGTGGACTGGTCATATTTGACCTGGGGAGAAGAGGGCAGTGGAGTCCCCCAGGGCTCAGTCCTTGGGCCCGTGC
>NW_017729032.1:142960629-142965938 GCF_001723915.1 Gavialis gangeticus
ACAAGGTCCCTTCTGACCCTACTTCTATGATTCTATGAACATAAAGTAGAGAGACAGTGTTTTATTAGTAGGGAAAAATTCTTTTATATCTCAGTAACAGATACTACTGAAAACACTAAGCCTATAGTGAAACCTGCTTCCTTCTTCTAATTGTTAAATACTCCACCTCAGCGAGAGTATTTTACCTCTTCCCATTCTCATGGGTGGCATTAGACCATTTGCTAAACATACGGACACATTTGCTTTACTTCCCAATCCTGCCACTTCTCCACCTCATGTAATTTCATCCAAAAACTGAATGTTAAACGTCTTTCCCTTGCAAGCCTCATTCTTAAGGCTTATTTCCTCACAAGAATCAAATTCTAAATAACTTGTTTTAGACTCATTTTCTGAATCTCTGCTGTACCAGAAAGAGCCAGGAGGCGTCACTAGTGCTGGTAAAGTACAATTAATATGTATATTTTCCCTTATGCTAAGCATTACTCTGTTCTTAGATAGAGTTGTGGGGCCAAATTCTATTGTCTTTTACATCTAAAAGCAAAACAAGTTACACAGGAATAAGTACAGGCACTACATAGCTCATAATCCATTATGGCTTGCTATGGGCCACAAAAATTTGTGCTTGTCTGTAGTCATATTTGAAACACATGCCAAATATGTGTTGATCATTAATAACGGCTTGTTGCAGTTATTAATGATGCAAATGGTCAACAGCATCCTCTATCTGACAGTTACAATAGCTCCCAGCTTCAGCACTTAAAATAAGGCTCCACTGAACAATTTTGCAAGCCATGAAGGGAGGACTCCAGGCTCCAAGGGTGCCATAAGCCTGAAATATTGCTAAAATAATGTTCCCTTCTACACACTATCAATGCTTGACACTCTTGAGTTGGTGTTAGAAGTGTCCATGCAGAAAACCCACTTTCCCCAAAACAGTATTGTTTTGAATGGTGTTAACTTTAAAGGGGTTGAAGCAATATGATAATCTAATTAATTGGTGAGGAGCCTAAAAAGTTCTACTGGATGTTTTGTTACAACTCTCTCCATCCCAAAGTATCCATTAATTTCCAAACCACAGTGATACATGCCAGCTAACAGCACTGTAGTTTTTTGGTTTTGTTTTGGTTTTGTTTGTTTGTTGTGGGGGTTTTTTGGGAGGGGTGGAGGGGAGGTTCCTTCAATGTTGCTAGTGAAGATCAATCTATGGAGGGAAGAGTCTTGACCTCAACTAGCTGAACAAGAGATTAAAAAATAAATACAAAAATAAAAACCTTACCTGGATCTTTATGCCTATCAGGTTTATTTAGGAGAGCCCTCTTCAGAGTAAAGTGCACCCCATTTTTTAGGTGAAGTCTAAATGAGCAACTGTAACTCATTTAACATTTTCAGGCAAGATCAGACTACTGGTAACAGGGTTGGTGTTTTTGTGATACCTTGCCAGCCCATTATAAACTGCCAGGGAAGCCCTAAACCATATTTAGAAGGTACAATAAATACCGGTAGTTAGAGATGGGGAAATTAATGCAATCCACCCCAATAAATTTATCTTCACAATATTCCTGTGTGGTAGAGAGGCAGCATCATTCCTTCCCTAATATTAAAAAGGGAATGCAGGCACACTATAACTTGCCCAATGTCACAGGAAGTCTGTGGAACAGCTAGGATTTAAACTCAGATTTCTTAAATCTTAATCTGGTGCCCAAACCACTAGACCTAGGTATAAAAGAATAAAATAAATTTCTAAAAGCTCTGTAGATTCCATTAGCAATAGTTTTAATAAGAAAGACTAAAAACATTATGACCGTTCAGGAAGAACTGTCACCTTCTTACATTTTAATTCGTGAAGATATTAAGAATCTTTATAACCCACCAATTAACATCTATCACAAGGAACAACAAATTTGTCTCCTTATGATTTTTAGCAACTACTTTCCATTTGCCCTTTTCCCTTGACAGTGCTCCTGTGTATCATCCTGTCAGTCTCCTCCCTGCATTCTGTTTTTCTTGATGCATGCCTAAACTACTTCATCTTTAATTTCTTGCTTTCCCAGTAACAAGCACTCCTAATGCACTGCTTTTATTTCAGTGGGTTAGTCTGTCTTTATTTCCATTAAATGAAATCTTAAGGAAATATGGAAAGCATATTTCTGGACACCGGATGAAACAGGGTATAAAAAATTATAGAGTCTCATGAGCTCCAGTTAAAAGCTGGCATAATTTTGCAATGATTCAAAGTTGATACTGTCTCCTATCTGTTCTGTGACCTATGTGAAGAGTTGATAGTCTCAGTCCAGTTCTTTGTCATGAATGTACTCATCTCAAATGCATTCATAACAGGAACAAACAAGCACCCTTCCTGGCATAGTCTAGATGGGGCAGACCCTGAACTTTACACAACACAAATAGACCTGTTCTTCAGACAGACCTCAAGGCATTTAATTTTCTGGCTGGTTTTTCCTCCAAAGGTGTCAAGAACTTAAAAGTGATATCATCCATATCAGTAGAGACCAGTACTTTGAGCACTTGGTCATGATGCAGTAAAAGCTATAAATAGTAGGCTTGTGTGAAGCGGCTAATATTTACTTCAGATTTGGCCGATTCGAATCACTGTTCCAATTTGCTTTGGCCGAATCCATTTCGGAGATTTGGCTGCTGTTGAATCTCTGAATCAGCCACCTACTCTCCTAGCCCAGCAATGGCTGCCCTGCCCACCCCAGCTCCTGCCGCTTGTTAAAAAAAAGCCTCAACTCACCAGGTGCTGCTGGGCAGGGGGTGATCCCTGCTGCCCCCCCCTGCCCCACGCTGCATGGGGGGCTCTACATGAGCCCCCCCACAGGTGCCCCACCCAGGCCAGCTCTGGCCCTTTAAGAAAAAGGGTGCCCTTGCCCAAGTACCTACCAGCTCCCTTCTGCAGCCACCAGGGACTGCCCAAATCATCAAAGCTCTCCAAATCTTTTCCAAATCTTTTTAAATCAATTCAGACCTTTAAGTTGGTCCCCCAGTTTGATTCGGAGATTCGACCACTGAATTGGACCAAATCTCCTCCAAATCGAATCACCACCCAAAGCTTCGCACAGCCCTAATAAATAGATATCACACACAGATATAATGAAAATTTTGGAAACGGTTCTGTGGTCCCATATGAACTGGCCAGACAAATTTGCCTTTATTGTCTCTGGAGTATAGCAACTCTCTCAACTAGAAAGATCCATAAGCATTTCCGTAAAGAGCGCTGAGACCTTCCTTTCCTCCTCTCAATACCCAAACTCATATGGTAAAGACATCCAAAATAAAGAAGGGTAATCACTTTTTTGAGCCCTTCTTTGTTAAGAAGCAAAATCAAGTTCTGCAGTGGTGTATTGCATGTTTTTGTATACAAAATGTATGCAGCATGCAATTTACAGGTACTAGCAGTCTGATAACAATGAAAAAAGAATCCAGGCAAAGTAGAATACTTCTTTTTGGATCTGAATGTCTCTTAACAACAATGTAGTTCAGTGCTTTTCTTTATCTGAACTGTATGGGTTTATGTACCAGCTCTTCAGAGGATTCTTGGGTCTAATTTAAACTACAAAGAAGGTCATTTACTGTGACTCATTTGTGCCCGGCAAGGAAATCACTTCCTTTCAGTGATCTAGATGATAGCTTCCTCTTGAGAGGAAACATAATTTTAAAAGTTTTTAAATCTCCTTTAACATAATGCATGAAGCTAACAAAACAAGAACCTACTTTCAGGGTACAGTTTTGGTGTACCACAACACTGCTATATTTTTATGCGTTTACTCATTCTCAACATTTTTAGACATCCATCTCACCACAATCACCAGAAGAAGCGAGGCTCCTGCTACAGTACATCACGTTACACGCATAATGGAACACTTGAGAAGCCTGTACAGCAACACACACATTTTGACTCTTCTATAGGAAGAACAAACTGTTCCAAAAAGCAAAGTTTTCCAGAATTCAAAGAAATTAAAAGTGAAAAATTAATAAAGATAATAAGAACATCATGACTGTACTTTCAGCTTTGCCACCAACTTTCTGTGTTATCCTAGGCAAATCAGTTCCCAGCTATGTCAGTGTCTCTGTACCTCTTTTCAGTGTTTTGAGTTCTACAGTTGAAGAGTCACAGGTAAATACTAAACATTATTTATTATAATGCATGATAGTTTTAGGGACTGGAAAGCTGATAACTAACTTCAAAACTAGGGAAAAAACAGAGATTCTGGTGGTTTCATACCAGAGTGTTTGGTCCTGTTAGAGAGGAAATTGAATGAATGCCAGCAATTTAAACAGTCTTTGGGGTCAAGAACAATTTTTGGCCAGGCATTTACAAAGTGCACTGTGGTCCTAATCCATGACAAGTGCCAATAGGTGCTACCACTGATACAAAGAAATAATAATAGTCATCAAATACAAAATAGCACAGCATTTGCACCACATTTCCATAAGTATATAAATTGACCATGGCACCACAATGTCTTCTTAACAGAAGGCTATTTTGTTTTTTAGGGGGTTGGGATATTGTTTTTTTAATGTTAATACAATGGTGACTAAACAGTGATCTGGTGGTAAGATTATTAGGTATGCAAAAAAAAAAAAGGGTCGCTCACAAGGCACCATTAAGAAGTGACTATTAAGGAACCTTCAGAGATATGTGATATCTGGGTTTAAGAACAGTCCTGGGAACCAAGAACTCCTGAGTTTTACTCTCATGTTTTGTAAACATGATTTGTGACCCGAATGAGTTGTTTAACGGTACCTGTCTTTCCTCTTCTGTAAAAGGGAGATGATAATATGTATCCACGTGACAGGTGGATTGTGAAGGTTAACTAGATATCTGTAAAGTGCTTTGCACAAGATTGAGGTATTGTAAAAGTAAAAAAAAAAAAGCTAGGACCTAAATATAGATTTAAGAGTGTAACATTAGGCACCTAGATCTAAAAAAAATTGCTTAAGTATTATTGACATAGTTTTGCAATGTTTGTTTTGTAAGATTGCTTCAAGGCAAGGTTGTATTAAGTTATGACAACAATATAGCCGGATACAAAAGTGCAACAGAATGGCACGTTGCAGCTCTCTACAACTTAATTTGCTGCCATTGTGACTCTACATCTCTTCAAGCCCAAAGATCGGTTCAGAAGATTATTTAACATTAAGCATGTTTAATTTTTCACTATGACTTCACCTGTGTAACATTACGTAAGTGTGTGAATGTTTTGCAGGATCAGAACTTCTGGAATCACAGCTTATCATGGCAAAACACTGGTAATTTGTTAGAGAAGGGAGGTCTACAAAAATAACAAGTT
>NW_017729032.1:142966162-142968824 GCF_001723915.1 Gavialis gangeticus
AGGGCGGCTAGGAGCTGGAACCAACTTCCAAGGGAAGTGGTGCTGGCCCCTACCCTGGGGGTCTTTAAGAAGAGGCTGGATGCCTACCTGGCTGGACTCATTTGAGTCCCGTTTCTCTTTTGGGGTTTTTTGTTGTTCTCCCGCCCTGGCGGGGGGTCGGGCTAGAAGATCTACTAGGTCCCTTCCGACCCTTAATCTATGAATCTATGAATCTATAAAACAACTGTTGGCCGGTGGTGGTGTTGTAAACCCACAGTAAGGGTACTGGGTTTCCTCAAAATAGATATAAAATGAATCTCCCAAATTATAATGGCCTAATCTTAAATAACACCATGCCATTGTTGTGTCCAATTTCTGTTGTCTAGTCTTAATAACAAACAAAGCACCAACTGAAAAGATCTTTTGAAGGGCAACATAGATAGATTGTTATAGATGAGATGTTGTTGAAATGATGAAAATCCGGTAGAAATGGATCAGTCCCTTATTTTTGCTTTGACCAATAATATGAAAATTAAGGGGATATTTTCAGTGATACTGAGGAGGCAATACATTTCGAACAGATAGGAGAAAATTATACACTTTAATTGGAATTCAGTGTCTGCACTGATAATTGAAATCGAATACTGTGGCTAGGTTTTCAAAAGAGTTGGATCATTTTATGAGCACTAATAGCATTTATAGCAATTTGCAAGCTAAGAAGATGGGGGTAATCCAGCCATATGCTTCAGGACATAAAATTATCAGCTGCAGGAGTGAAAAGAGAGACCTCAGTTGCCATACCTAATTGTCATGCTTAGCTGCACACAATTGTTTTCACATATAGTAGGTGGGATTATTCATTAAGGTTCCCATTGCTGGATTTAGAACTAGTTGCATTATTAATTTTCACAGTACTATCAAAATGAATTGCATGGTCCCACTAATAGATATAAAGCCAACAAAAGAAACCAGATCCCTACACTGCAGGCTCAATTACTTCAGCCCACCTTCTCTCTAAAGCAGGGCTGTCAAACTTGCCTGGCTCTGCAAGCTGAATGTGTGGTGTGGGATCAGTCCATGGACTGAATGAATGGTGTAAGGTCAGCTGCATGGGCTGGATGGAGCCCATGGGCCCCCACCATGCCAGAGCCAGCACATGTGGTGCCTGACCATTCTAGGAGCTAGGGGGAAAGGCTTGGCATCCAAGGTGCTTGACTGCCACAGGGGAAACAAGCCATGGTGCTGGGCTTCTTCCTACCAGTGCCATAGCAAAGGGGGGGGCAGAACCACTTCCCCAGTTACCAAAGCAAAGGGGTGTCAACAGGAACTCTCCAGTCAGAGCAGGACATGGGATGGAGCTGTGAGTGGCTCATTTGGGGGGGGGCTCAGAAATGGGGGAAGAGCAGCTCCCGCTGCGCCATGCACTCTTGGGCAAGCATGAGGGGGGCATGTGCCCCCTGGATCTGTGCACAAGGCAAGGGTGAGGGCAGGCTGCCACCGTGGACTTTGCCCTGGATGCCAAACTTTGTTGCTAGGGGCATGGCGACCGCCCACAGGCGGTGGCAGCAGTGTCAGCAGTGGGGGCATGGCAGCAGGAAGCGGGGAGCTCCCACAGGTGGCTGCAGCAGTGTTGGTGGCAAGGGGGGGTGGCAAGTGGCAGGTGGCAACCGCCTGCAGGCAGCCAATCTCAGGGGGTGAACATGCACCTCCTACACATTGCCAATGGCTATGGCACTGCTTCCTGCAATGCACCTGGGGCTCCAGTGCTACTGTTCTCACTGGGGTCCCTTGCAGACAAAGCAGAGCTACAGCACTAGAGCCCCAACAGCAGTACCCAGCACCCAGGCAAGAGCTACAATACTGGAGCCCTGGCAGCACCATAGCTTCTTCCTACAGCTGCAGGAGAGAGCTACAGCGCTGGAACCCCAGCAGCCCTGTGGGAAGAAGCCTGGCATTGTTGGCACTTGACTGCCACCATGGGACCAGGCTATGGCACTGGACTTCTTCCCATTGTGGAGCTGGGACTCCAGTACTGCAGCTGTCACCCAGGTGCTTGGCTGCCACTGCGGGAAAATCTCCCCATCGCAGCCAGAGTTGGGGCAAAAGTCTGAGAGTCGGATGGCCCAGCCTTGTGGACCAGATCCAGCCCGTGGGCCATATGTTTGGCACCCCGCTCTGAATGCCTACGGAAACGTACAGACTTTGCAGCATGTCTAAAAAGTTTCATTTACTTTGCTTACTTTAAACCAAGAAGGGAGTGGGGAGGAATGTGAAAGGAGGCAGCCCCCATCTTCCCAGCTCAGAAAGACCCCTGCATTGGTGGATCCCTCAATTTTATTTTTAATAGAAAGGATTTCAGGTTGGGCGATTCAGCTAGCCACAGCTGTAGCAATATAACATGATAAAAATATAGTCCTGCTCTAGTAAGTAGGTTCTAAAATGTTCTACACAAAATACTAGACACTGCTAGAAACAAGATAGTGAAATCCTTGTTTATCTATCTCACTTGTGTAACACTGTACGTTAGTGCTCTAATAAGACCACACAGTAGTATCTGGACAACTTACAAAAAATAATGACATGGTGTTGTGTAAGACAATGTCAAAAAATAGGCAAGTTTGTTTTCTACCCAAATAATTTGTAATCCAAGGAATACAGGAAAAAAAAAAAAAAAAAAAAAAAA
>NW_017729032.1:142968939-142977576 GCF_001723915.1 Gavialis gangeticus
ATATATATATATATATATATATATATTTATTTATACACACATATATATGACTACAGTTAATAGCAACAACAATGTCATTGTACCAGGGTGGGGTACCTAGGAGTGGCTGTGTTACCCCCAGGTCCTTAACCGTGCCAGTCTTGCCCTACAAGCACCCTTGTTCTCACCCGCCACATCTTGTTGGTATGATGAATATAGGGAGGCTGCCCTGTAACTTTAGTTTTGGACACGGTCGGGCTAGATCCTATTAACCCTATTGTTTCTAAACCCCTTGACATCCCACTTCACTGTGGATGGTTCCCGAGTCTCTCAGCCATATGTGCTGTATGCGTGGCTCCAACCACCCCTTTACCATGCCCCAAGCCTCGCAGATAATACTAGCATTGTCTTGCCTAGGCCTCATATTAATTTGGCCCTTTGTCCTCACCAGGCTCTCCGCAGCCCTGTCTCTGTGCCCTCTCTGGTGCTGGGCTCTGTGCCCCCAAATGCTGCACCCTCTCTGGCACCGGGGTCCCTATGCTGCAGTGGGCCCCCCATTGAGGCCTCCTCCCTCCCCAAATAGCCTCAGCCAAACCACTGGTGTTATCACACAGCACACCAACCACAGCCAACCACCATGAGTCCCTGGGCTGTAACGTAATGCAGAACTCACATCATGCTCTGCCCCTTTAAAAAAGTAAAACTCCCTCTCTGAGGCTGGCTTTATGCTCTCGCCCAGGGCAATCTCTGCTCTAAGATGAGTGCCCTGAGACGGTCATCATCACAAGGACAGGAAATGCTGAAAGTATTAAGTATTTCTGGCAAATTAAAGTCTTAGAGAAGAATTTAGAGAATAGAAAAAAGGATCAGGTGGACAGGAACAGGAGATAATTCCAGGTTTAAGAGCCAGTTTGGCAAAAAGGCACAAAACCAGCTGTAAGAGAAGGAGGGAAGGTAACAAGTGGAGCAGTGAGAAACAGCACTAGCAGAAGCATAGGGAGCCCATGATGGGTATATTTATCAAAGAAATTAAAGATGGATGAGATTAAGTAGGGCACTGAAGATTAAGAGCTTGATGATGATGTCAGAAATGAGCAAAGGAGTAGCAAATATGGCTATCCTGGTTAGAGCGTTAGCAAAAGAAGACTTCCTCAGCAGTTGCATTTTGAATCAATTTTAGGGAGAAAGGTAAGAAAAGGAAAGGTCAAAATGAAGGAGTTTATAGTAATCAAGGTAAGAAGTGCCCAAGACATGGACATGATGATTAGCAATAATGACAATGAGGAAAGGTCAGATTTTGGTGATAATAAATATATGTAGAGAAAAAAAATAGGAATGACAGATTTGGTTAGAGATCTGGAGAGAATGCCAGTTGTCAATGAGATGACAACTATGGAAAGATATATACCATGAGTCTCAATAAGGGTGTCGGGACACCTGGGGTGCCACCAGATCCTTTGACAAGTGTTGCGGTATGAGGAAATAAACAGATAAGTTCAACCAATAAATGCAGACTCAGGCTTGTTCCTGCCTGAATTATTTCTCACCCCCACTTCCTAGCCCCTTTGGAGGAGGTAAGCACTATAATATATTAATTAGTTTTTAAACGTGGATGCAGCTCAATTCACAAGTTATGGAGGGGTGCCACAAGTCCAATGAGGTTCAGTCCAGAAAGGCTGAGAACCACTGGTATAAACAAACCAAATTACACAGATGGATTAGATAAGTGTGACAAGAAACAAGGCTACAGTGCAGTTGCAAGCTTGGGAGATATAGGCACATGTGCTGGGCACAACAACAATAGTCTCATGAATGACTGTACTTCACAAACAAACATATATCTTTAGCTGTGATCTAAATGGCCTTCATACTCCAGTTGCCTGCATGTCTTTAATTCAGCTGCAGTCTGCCTACTCATTCTCAGATGGAAATAGCTTGAGATCATAAACCTCTACCCTCACTCCACCTTCCTAACGCAAACCTTCAAACTGCTTTCATTTAATTGTGTCAGAACATCTAAAGCCAGCAGGGAACTCAGCCTATGTAATCTTCTCCCACATAAACAACCACAGGAAGAGGGAAGACGCCAACACAGTGGAGATCCACAGAGAAAATTACCCAAACAGGATGGCATTAGCTTAAAGGCTCCTACTAAGCATGTACCTGGAAACATCTATAAAACAAAACCTCCACTGCCTCACAAAATATATGACAGATGCTATAAAATTTATATTGACCTTAATTATGAAGGCCTGCATAACCCATCCATAACCACTGGTGTGAGTAACACAACCAGCTCACATGTCACAATAAACCTTTTATAGATTTTTCCATGAAGTCACATATTTCCTATGTGCCAGGCCCTACAATCTTGGCTTGGTCAAAAATCGCTTTGAAGTCAATGTCAGGGGGTCAAATTATGAATCCCTTATTTTCCTCAGTGAATAAGTACCATTGAAATCACCAGGATTGCTCATACAAGTGCATAACCACTCACTAATAAGAGTAATGGGTACATAATCTAGCCCAGAAAAAATGCAGCGAATCCAGGCTTTTCCAGCCAGATTCTCTCATCCTTAACTCAGACTGAAAAATATCTTACTCTGGAAGTTATGCCACTGAAGTCTGTGGAACAACTCCTTGAATAAGGTGCTACTCAACAGAAACAGGCACAGCAAGATCTGGCTTTACAGTTTCAGCATGCAGTTCTTTAAATCAGAGCCCCAAATGCTTATTTTCCAGACCCTCTTGTGCCGTGAAACTATTTCCCATCATAGCACATGTGCAAAGATACTATTATACCAGGAAGCACAATTAGCCAGATGGTTATTTGGAGGTTTTTTTGAATATCAGCAATTTCGCTGATCATCAAGATTAAAAGCCAAAACTGAATGAAAAACACAATTTTATACAACACTAATTCCTAAGGATTTAATTACATATTATCACTCGTAACTACTAATCTATGTCAATTATGCAATCTTATTTTATGGCTGCTGGTACCACAGTTTATAGCTACTATATAATGTGTATATTTAAATAACTCTAAGTAAACAGCCTGGAAAGCACATAATTTGCACCTGGAATGTGTTAGAAGCATGAATATCATCTGCCACCTGCTTGAAATAGCTATGATATCTCAACTTAGTTCCAAAGACGGAAGTTTGGTCTCTTGTCAAATAAGCACAAATGTCATGGAACAAAATATGCTGCAGTTCATCGCACACCCACTGAAAAAATGTTATTTGTATGTGACAGAACTTACATTCTTCTTATCAAATCTATCATAAAAAAATTAAACAAGCAGACACTGAAACTGGATGCGCAAAGCGTTAGACTGAATAATTAGTCTACTGTCTTGTGCCTAACCAGAAGGAGAGATGCATATTTTAAAACTAATATGACAGCCAATATATCAGCACCTAAATATTAAATAACAGGTTAGGAATTCACTCATAATGGTTTTATTGGTATAATTGTATCCCCCTTTTTTTTAAGGACATTGTCCTTAAAAACAAACAAACAAACAAACAAAAACTATGATAAAAATATTGGTTCAGGAATGACAGAAACTAATTATATTTCAAAACTCTTTAGATGTATGTGGCTAACTTCCTGATGTATGTTTCAGCAGTCCATTTGCCTGGGAGAGATTCTTTTCACATGAAACCCCAGCTCCACTCTCTGGGCTGGCTGCCCATTGACTTCTATTGGTTTGACCTACAGAAGTCCTAAATGGTCTGTCACACACTGCCACATCTACTCAGCAATGTGAGAAAGTATGCGATTGCCAGAGTGCTCTCCTGAGGACCCAGATTTTTGGAATTTACTTCTTCTGTAGGTCTAACACATCTGCAGGAAGCCCTACAAGACCCATTTTTCCTGCAGCCACAGAGAGACATGAGGTAGAATTCCAGTGGAGATTTTGCTGGGAAGATTAATAGTTTTTGTTAAATTTATACTCTTGCTGGATTATTGCATTTGATATAGGGATAGCGATAGATCGGTTTGTTTAGCAGTATATTTTTAAGACTGCCAGGAGTGCTCAGGACAGCAGAATACTTACTGTAGTGTGTTAAATTACAACAGAACTTTAGGTGCTCCATCATTAGTGCCATATCCATATCTGAAGCCCTCATGCAGCTGACTTCAAGGTGCCCAGTAGGGCTGAGTGAACAGTCTAATATTTATATTCAGGGAAACGTAATCTCTGCCCCTGACATTTCTCATTTATTTTTCAATACAGGCAGCAAGAGTTGAAAGGCAATGCTAGAGCACAAACTGGTTCTGAAAGGTCATTCAGCTTCATGGAATAAAATGCGGAGGGAACACCATGACCAAGGAGTCCAAGGATCAAATAAAAATAATTTTAATTAAAAAATCCTAACTTTCTTGTCTACAATTTGTCTTTCTAAACAATTACATTTGTATAATAGAAAGGTGATGTGGAAGCCCCACAAACAATGCTAATGATTGTTTCAAAAGAAGGCATGTGATAGTAGCCCCGTTTCCCATGCTGCTTGGGTGACAAAAGGCCAAAGGCATGTACCAATAGGCAAAGAATGTACAACCTATTGCAGTTTATTGCTTCATGATTGCACAGTGCTTCAGGCATCCCTTCAGTGTTCTTGAAATGAATATTAGCCTCAGCCCATTTCTCAGCATACACATATGTGACATTGTACACACACCCACACAAGCACAGAACAGCATCTCTTTGTTAGGTTTTCTTTTAGCCGCAAGCCTTAGCAGCTCCACAGTGCTCTATTTTTGCATGAAGTCATATCTGGCTACACTTCAGGTCTCTGTAAACTTTCTCTTCATTGCTGCTTTTTGGTAGTTATTCCTTCTTACCAGCAACTTAGGCTTCACTATGTTGGCAATTTGCCCCCATTCTGGGACCAGTGTAGCCAAACCAATACAAAACACCATTTGTGTACAGAAAAACTGAGACTGGCACTGTTAAAAGCTTAACTGGGTTTCATACAGGGTAGGGTGAAGTTACAAGTTACACTTAGGCCATACTAAATATGTGGAATGTTAAGAGGTGTTAAAGTTAGAACCTGTTGTACGCAGTTGCATGTTAAGGATTAATACTGCTTCTTGCCTGCACAGCTCTGACTTGACACTAGAGCTAGGGACAGACATTCAAAAAGCCTGAATTGATTCAGTCTTTGCAGGTTAGTCTAACCTGGCTAGGTTAAACCAGCTTATAACCATTAAGACATCCCAGAAATGCAGGACTGCAGCCTGCAGTGGCTCAGGCTAGAAGCCGAGGGGCACTAGAGCAGCCCTCCCTTCCCTTCTACAGTGGTGAGCTGAGGGGGGCATGACCAGGCCCTCGCAGGATGCTCTGATTAGGGAGGGGTTTCCCCCTCTCCCCGCCTTCCTCATGTAGCCCAGCAGACAGTTGATAATACAGTGTTTTATCACCCCAAATTCAATGTTTATCACCCCATCAGAAAATAAAGTTCAAGCTCTTCTTAAACAGCTTTTACAAGGCAGGAACAGGTCTCCCACAGCATGGACTGTAGCCAATATGTGGTCTGCTACCTACTGCAGAGAGGTGTCTGGGTAAGGCAGAGGGGAGAGGGGAATCCCTGCTTAGCAGGGAGTAGTGAGGGGAGTTGGGGAAGCAGGGGGAAGCCAGGAAGATTCCAGCAGTCTCTGCCAAGCTCCAGCCAGGAAGCAGAGGAGAGAGGCCAGCCCTGCTGTGGAGCAGAGAGCCCAAAAAACATGCCAGAGTGCTGGGGTAATCTGGTTTAATTTAAGCCAGGAAGGGGTCTGGGACAAACATTGCATAAACTGGTTTGACCCAAATCAGTTAAGTCTGATACTACATTCAACCAGGTTTATCTCAAACCAGTTTCAGCCATTTTCAAAATGCACTGAACATCTGTTCTGTTATAGGTTTAAACCAGTTTCTGATCACTTAAACCAGTTTATGAGTAATGTCTGTCCCTAGCCTAGAGGTTTGGGCTAGGTACAGACAGTCAAAAAGCCTGAAGCTGAATCAATTCAGTTTTTGCAGGTTAGTCTAAAATGCACAGATTAAATTAAAACAGAAGTGAACAGACATTTACCTTGGATTCAAGAAATGCAGCCAGATGCCTGTATTGGCCCAAGCCAGAAGCCAGGGGGAGCTAGAGCACAGCTCTCTGGCTGTGTGTCCACTTCCTTTTCCGGCTACTTTTGAGGTCTCTGGGATTTTCAGTCCAGGATAACAGCAGCAGGACTCTGCAGGGTTACTCATCACTTCCTTTTCCTGCTTCTAGGTGCCTCTGAGATTTGTAGTCCACAGTTGCAGCCAGCAGTAAGTTTGAGCAGCGGAAGGGGCGTTTAACCTATCTCCTTGGCCCCAGGCCCCAGCTGGGGATTGCCAGAGGAGGCAGTCTCCCCTCCCCCTGTAGACTGGGCTGCATCCTGCAGCTGGGCTCTCTCCCCCGCACCTTTGTCAGCTAGCCCTCACTGCTCCAGCTAGGGAGCAGAGGGCCAGGGCCAGTCTAGCTCTCTGGGGCAGACAGCCCAGACTAGCCCAGGGCTGCAAAGCATGCTGGGATTCTGGGAGACTATGATTTAACCTGAACCACAAAGGGGTCTGGGACAGAAATTCCATAAACTGGTTTGACCCAAATCAGTTAAGTCTGATATTACATTTAACCAGATTTATCATAAACCATTTTCAGCCATTTTGAAACAGGATTATGTGCACTGAGCTTCTGTTCTGTCACAGGTTTAAACTAATTCTGATTACTTAAACCAGTTCATGTGTAACTTCTGTCCCTAGCCTTGGTAAGCAGCGGTGGAGCTAGGAGCCAGGACACCTAAACTCCATCCCTGCTTGCAGAGGAGGAGAAGGAGGCTGGAAGTAGTGTCTTCTGGGATGCTGAAAGACTGCAAAGTGATAATTTTATCCAGAGGCAGATTAAGGTTTACTGGGGCCCTGGGAAAACAAAATTGGAAAACCCCTCACCACCACAGGAGCTGGACTCCAGCAGGGGCATGGGTCCCTTCCCTTCCTGCCAAGGTGGGTCTCCATACCCGCGGGGGAGGCTGAGTGGACCTGGCTGAGCTGGGTGTGGCAAGAGCACATGCCCACCTCTCCTCCCTGCTTCCCACCCCCTCTTCCCCACCATGGCCAGAGCAGAGCCTAGTGGGGTGAGGGCAAGTGTGGGCTGCCTGCTGCAGGCTCAGGGCTCTCCACGGTGCTGCCTTTGCCTTGGGAGCACTTTCACTCCCTGTCATGCACATGGACATACAGACAGACATAAACACATATACACACTTACTTACTTTCCCTTCACAGGACCTCTCTCCTTCCCCCCCCCCCGATGCCTCTGAGGATGCTTTTCATCCTACCCTGTGCCCGCTGGACAAGCTGCCCATGGCTCCATCTTGCTCCCTGCCCTGGCCTCAGGTCCCCCAGCCCCTGCCCCACTCCCTTCCTCACCATGGGGGCTTCGATCTGTGCCCCCCCATTAGACTTACCTGCAGAGCACTGCCTGCCTGGCCACACCCCAAGCAGCACCCCTTACAGCTACACTACTGCCCATCTGCAAGGGGAAACCTATGTTTCCAAGGAATCCCAAGCATGGCAGTGGGGAGAGAGGGAAATCCAGGAGCCCTTGATTGGGAGTGGCCCCTGGGTCTGGGCCATGCTGGTCCATACATTAATCCACTTATGCATGGAGCAGAATTAAGTTACCCTGACACAAGCTAGGTAACACAGCCCAGAGTTAAACCTTGCCTGAAGTGGCATAACTCTGAGATGCTCAGAGGACATTTAGCATGAGCGAACACATTTTAACATGTGGATGCTTGTGCCCTTAGTATGGTGGGAGCTTTAATGGGAGCTAATTCCAAAGGTAGACAAAACCTTAAATACTACAGAACAACACCATGAAAAACTATTCAAAACAGTCTTCTTAGTGCTGAGACTGATACGAGCTTACATTTTACAAAAGGTGGTTTTAAAGGTTTTTTAAACATATAGACAAAGTTATACCTTTTATTCCTGATAGCACATTTTCCTTTCCTCCTATTTCTCAAACAGTAAGTAGGAAACAAACTACTATTTTCAGCAGGAAGTCGATTTCTGATTAAATCTTCTGCAAGTGCCCATGTATGAAGGAAGTACATGGCAATAATGCATAGAGCTAAAGGCTAGATGGAAACTGCCAGGTCACTGACCTATACAGAGAAAATAAGTCCCAGTCACACCTGTAGCTTTAAATATTTGTATCTCACTGATCACAGATAGACTCTTTAGGTACTGAGGAGGTTGTTTAGTTTTAGATGGGAGGACCAACATCTTAATTTTGATTCATTAATGGACAGTTTGAGCTCTCAAAAAACTAGCTTCTCCCAGTGTCTCCAAATGTTCTTCCAAGGAAAGACAGCTTTCTTAGGTAGCTAGGGTCTGATCCTGCAAACATGTTCATATGAGGTACTTTACTCCTGGGATTAGTCCAACTGACTTCAGTAAAACTATCCATGTGTTTAAAGCAAGGCACCTGCTTAGGTACCTTGCAGAATTAGGGCCAGAAATTGTACTGGTATTCTAGGTATCCAGATTGTAGCCATATTGATCTAGAGGCAAAAGCAATCAGGACTCATGGCAGAGGTGATATCTTTTATTAAACCAACTAGATTTTTGCA
>NW_017729032.1:142977949-142978818 GCF_001723915.1 Gavialis gangeticus
GTGGTAAAACTTGCTTCCTCCTTGTAAAATTATGAAGATTTCAGTTAAAAAAATGGTATTCTAGATCATCTCAGCTGTCAATAAGAACTAGAACTTAATTTGTGAATATACCTGGATAACATAGATAGAGGGAACTTCCAAAGTTAAAAAAAATGTTCAGCCTTTTTTCAAAGTGCATGTACAAGTCACAGACTAAAGACAAGTAGGAAATAAAGCACTTTTATCTTGAATATTATTCCCTACAAAAGACATGTTCTGTACTTCAGGAGGAAAATCTTTCATTTCTTAAAAAAGCATTTCATAACTGAGCCTTAAGCACAAACTGCTCAAACAGCTGCTGACAACTCTTGGACCTAACTGATCTCTCCTACTAGCACAGAAACTGGAGGAAGAGGGGGGCAGGAATTTCACTGACCCTCTAACAGGAGGAAAATGTGGAGTGACTCAGTTCCCAACACACAAGCACCAATCTTGTGGCAGTTCAGAGGTTTGTGTGTTAAGTTCAGCTCTGTTCGATAATATCAGGTCCAAACTGAAAAATGAGAGAAAAAACCTAAGTCAATGAGAACTGAGTGTGTTTAGCCCCTACAAAGAGGAACTCAGGACATTTCAAAATTGCCCTGTAAATAGAACATCCATTTAAAAAGACCAGTGCAGAACTAACATTTGGATAAGTTAGACTTCTTCCTCATTTTGATTTTATATCGAAGAATGCAAATGCAGAAAATGTTATATAGTTTGCATACAAGTCTGCATGCACATGGACCTTAGCTAGGAACTAAGGAATGCATTCCCCTGCCACCCCCCCCCCCAGTCTAACTTTTGCATGCTCTTGTTTAGTTTTTGTTATTCCTCCTCAGTATGTATTT
>NW_017729032.1:142983818-142985787 GCF_001723915.1 Gavialis gangeticus
ACCCCCCCCCCAGTCTAACTTTTGCATGCTCTTGTTTAGTTTTTGTTATTCCTCCTCAGTATGTATTTCTCACAATTAAAGAACAGGCAAGTCCTTACATGCATAGTATTGCACATTAAGGAAGCAGAAAGAAGTCCAGCTCCCAGCTGTAACTCAGAATGACTTTTGCAAAGCGTTCTGAGTTCCAGCCCCAAACCAAACAGAAGTTCACTGTTGGTTCTAGCAGGGAGGGGAATCTAGCTGCAGGCTGGGAGCCTGGAGCCAGATTCCCAGAGCAATGACCAGGCTCTCTGCCAGGGCTTGCTGTTTTCAGAATGGGAGGGGGGAAAGGCAGCAGAGAGTGCTTGGTCTTGGGGCTCCCCAGCTGGTGCTGAAGAGTGGAAACAGGGAGCTGCAAAACACTTGCCCCACCTTTCAGGGAGGGGGTGGAGGCTGAAAAATTCCCAGACTGACCTCCCTCTGCTCCCTTTTCCCCCCTCCCATTCTGAAAATAGTGACAGGCCGGAGCTCCACAGACACAAGTTACAAAAGACTCCTTTGGGAGTATAGGACTAGTGGTACCATTTCCTAAAATTATCCTTCCTCCTACTCTCAGCACAGAAGGTGTATGCCTGGGAAGTGGTGGGACTAGGAAATGTCCAAGCAACCCTCAACTGCTGGAACTGGCTTGTGTGGTCATAAGTAGCTGGGCATTAAGGTGCAAGTGCTCCACTTTCTTGTAATTGGGGACAGGACCAAGAGTTGAAAGGGCCCATACTGCTGGGGAGGGGAGGAACCATGGAGGTGGCATAATGCTACATCTCCTCCTTTGCAGAACCTAATAGAGGGAGAGCAAATTATCAGACCAAATAAATTCAGGTTCTCAATGGTCCATTAGAACAGGCTGCTTCCATTTCCCTCCCATTCTCAAGGGCTGATGCAAAACCCAGAATCAAAGGAAAGAATCACAGAATCATATACAATTAGGGTTGGAAGAGACCTCAGGAGGTCATCTAGTACCACTACTTGCTGAAACATGGATCATCCTAGCCAAGTCTGTCCAGGTCTTAAAAACTTCCAAGAATGGAGATTCCACAACCTTTATGGGTAAACTGTTACAGCATTTTACTACTCTCCTAGTGAGAAAGTTTTTCCTAATATCTAACCTAAACTTCCCTTGCTTTAGCTTGAAACCATTTCTCCTTGTTCTGTCATCTTCCAAAGATTCCATCTGAAACCTATGGACTTTGGATCACTTCTTAAGAGATCATGACAGGTCCAGCACTTAAGATAATCTTATGTAAAATACACCAAGAACAAAGCAGACTACATCAAAATATTTTTAGGGATGCACCAATAGATTCTGGGGGCCGATACCAATAGCCAATTTTTAAGAAGGCATATTGGCTGATACTCATCCGATTTCCAACACAGCTACATCCAGCTGGTAAGTCTGTTGTGGTGGACAGGGAGGGGGAAGGGAAGAGGTGTGGGGGGCAGATAAATGCCCCCCATTGTGAGGGAGGGAGTGGGGCAGGGTCTGGGGCAGGGGCTACCTAGCCAGGGTGAGACAGGCATATGACAGAGCCACAGTTCATCTGGGGGGCATGGGGAGGAGGGGGTGGCTCCCACCACTGTGTGCACCCCAGGAGGGCATGGGGAGAGGGCATGTGCCCCCAGATCTGTGTAGGACACGGTGGGGTGGAGTGGGGTGGGCTGCAGCTGCGGACTGGGAGTGGTGCTGAGCTCTTCGCGGTGCATGGGGGGAGGGGCCTGGGCCATGCTGCACTCGCGGTGGGAAGTGGCAGTGCTGGGAGCAGGACTACGGGGGTGCTATGGTAAAATTTGGGGTGGCTGCAATCCCCTCCCTAGCCCCCTTCAAGCACCGCCACTGCCTGCCCCAAGCTCAACACAGCTCAGCCCACAGCTGAAGCTCAGCCCCTGGCCCCAACCCACAGCTGAAGCCTGCACCACCCCACCCCATGCAGAC
>NW_017729032.1:142986005-143006422 GCF_001723915.1 Gavialis gangeticus
GGCAGTGCTGGGAGCAGGACTACGGGGGTGCTATGGTAAAATTTGGGGTGGCTGCAATCCCCTCCCTAGCCCCCTTCAAGCACCGCCACTGCCTGCCCCAAGCTCAACACAGCTCAGCCCACAGCTGAAGCTCAGCCCCTGGCCCCAACCCACAGCTGAAGCCTGCACCACCCCACCCCATGCAGATCCAGGGGCACACCATGTGCCCTCCCCATATGCACGCAGCAGCGGGAGCCGCCCCCAGCCCTGCATCTCCCAGACGAGCGGCAGCTCTGTCACATGCCCGCCCCACCCCTGCTGGGCAGCACCTGCCCCCGCCCCACTCCTTCCTCCCCACACCCCATCCCTTCCCTTTCCCCATCTACCACAACAGACTTATCAGCTGCATGCAGCTCTCCAAGCTGCTGGGCTCTGCTCCTCACCACCTATGTGCTGCACTGCAGCTGCATGGAGGCACAGGCATTTATCAGCCAAATTATCAGCCACATCAGGCCAATTTCTGATATAGTCAATTTTCTTTATATAGGTGCCAATCTGATATCAGACCAATGTATCAGTGTACCTCTAAATATTTTTGCTTTTTTGACAACAACACTCTATTGCAGTGAGCCAAATGAGTGGCACGGGGCTCGTCTGTGAGCTGGATTGGACTCCACTCCCCATACATCTGGATCTGGACCATGCATATGGATCTGGACCCTGCTCAGCCCTGCATGCCAAGATTGCTTCTGCATGCCTCGCGACCCTGCACTACCCCCACCCAGAACATATGCTGGGAACGGGGCCTAGGACCCTGAGCTGCCTCTGCCTGGCCCCAAATGCCAGGATCGGGGCTTGCAACCCTGAACTGCCTCTGCCAGGCTCTACAGTGTGGGATCCAGGCTTCAGGGTGCTGCACCACCTCTGCTCAGCCCCATGTGTGGAGGTTGGTTCTAGGGCTTACACTAACCCCACTAGGCTCCATGCACTGGGACTGGGGCCCTGGGGCCCTGCACCACTTCTGCCTGGCCCTGCATGCCAGGCTCAGGCCCTGCACCACCATGTGCACCAGATCTAGCACTCAGGACCGCAGCCTATGGGGCTCCCCGCAAACTGGAAGGGAGCCCTGCAGGCTACAGGACATGGCATTGGCGGTTGGATCTGGCCATCAGGCCAAAGGGTGAGCACTAGGGTTGCCAACTCTGAATCTGTTCTGGAAGGTTTATGATGTAATGACATTAATGACTGATCTACTGCACTGTACTCAAGAAAGCAAATGTACATTACTATTACATGTTAAAAACCCACTGGACTACTGTATAGTTTGGATTCATATTTATTTTAATGGATACTCTATCATTTATCTCCTGGATGACTCTCAGCAGTCTCCTGGAGATTTATATCTAGTCCCTGGAGACTCCAGAGCAATCCTGGAGGGCTGGCAACCCTATTGAGCACCCCCTGCACTATTATAACATTACTCCTAATTTTCATTAAATATTACACAAACATAGAACTTAGCATAACTAAATGAAAGGATTTCTTTTAACCTTATATGCTTTATTAAATGTACAGATATATTTCTTATACATTTAAAGAAAAATACTGGAAATTTCCAGGGGGCTAACCTAACACTCCTTAGATCCTTGAACTGCTTGTCAGAGTATGCAAGGATGCATCTATGCATTGTGATGCCACAACAGTTAAAAATTCTTGTTCTGGCTCCAAGCAAAATTTTGTAGATATCTATATCTATAGATATATATGTTATATGCCAGTTAGACAAGTTAAATGAGACAGGAATTACACACAGAACATATTAGACTCCGCTGAATACCCATATGCCTAATGTTAATTATTTGCTTAAGGAGTGTGTTGGATTGGGGATGCTAAGCACCATACAGAATTGAGCCCTAAGCAAACAGCACCAGAGAAGTTTCAGCCTCAGCGTGGGCTGACAGTTTTAACATGCAGAACTAGCCCTAGCATTTTTCTCTGGACCTGAGAAAACATTTCTCTCTCAACTCTTTAGTAAATGTGACCATTTTCTGTCCACTGCAGCAGAGTGAGGATGTGGGTGACAGCAAGGTAGTTTTTTTGTGATATACTGTAAATTAGAGATTAATTTTGAAGACAAAATAGGGACTCTGGATATTTGCCACCCCTCCCAAATCCCTGCTACAAAATGGTAACTTGGATGCTTATACTTCAACTTGAATCATCAAATTACATTTTTCAGGAGACCTGCACAAGATAAAAAGCTAAGAATGAATCAAAGCCAAGCTTCTTTTTCATAGGATGCTACCTCTTTTATCACTTGGCTTGTACAAATCTCTGCAAGTTCCCTGTACCTCAATGACTGGATAAACAGAGGTAATTGGACTATTAGCAAGTAGAAGTATGTTGGTATTAACATAAATTTGCTGTGTCTTTTGAGAAGCACATACTGACTAGTGAAGAAATATTTCAAACAAGTTATGGCAGCTCTAAAGACTACATCCCAGATTGTGAGTTTCCTTTGTACTGCATTGAGACAGGACTTTAAAACTTGGCAAGTGTTATCCATTGTACAGATCCATATCTATCTATGATGCTATATCAAGCGTTAGTAATTGCCTATCGATCCACTGTCTTCCCCAATCAGTGGGAAGTCAAGAATGGCCAGTGAATTATAATGATGAAGCTCTGTAATAAATGGAGACAATACCCTCAGAATCTTTTGCTAAGATGTTCAGCTCCTTTGCTATTCTAAACAGATTGTTTAAAACACTCCCACTAGCTATTCAGTTTTTTTTCTTGGTAGTGATGCCATGACAACCACCACATGACCTGCTACAAACATACCAGTCTCCAGGGCTTTGCTTAAGAAGGCTCAGACTGATATTAGTCATTCTTTTTATGAGCCACAGATTCAGAGATGTTTTATGGTGTTTAAGATGCACCGTGCCTACCAGCCAATTTTACCATGTGGCAACAAATATCTTCAGCAAAAATGGGACAGAGCAAACTATGAAGACCACAAGAAGAGGGTAGGTACAATTCTGTGATAGAGTATGGAAGCCTTCAGTGAGAGAACAGGCTTTACCAAATCTGTTAAATAATGCATAAGAATTTTTGCATTAACATTAGTAGGAATGTATATGTTAACGACAGGCAGTAAACTATCAGACAAATGAGACTTCAAAAGAATGGTATGCACCTGGAGATTGTTATCTTTTACCACCAGTTTGAAGTCTGACGTCCATAAAATTTAGAGATGGAAAAGATCTTTTCAGCCACTCAGTCTATCACAATGAAAAAGCAGGATTGTTCCCATCAGAAAATTCCTCAGTACTTTATTTAATGCAAGCCTAAATAACTCCAGTGCTTCTACTATGCTGCTACCTTAGGAAGTTGACATCTAAGTATTGCAGACTTTCTTGTGAGGAAATATTTCTTAATTATTTACAGACATGCTCTGTTTCATTTACCATACACAAACTATTTTTTTCTGTTACTTTCCTCCTCACCTAACACAGGAGGAGTGAATTTAAACACGAAAAATAAAATTACAGGCAGCAGCCTATCTCTAACCAGAATACAAGATCCCCTTTTTTCGTTAGTGAAAATTAATCTCTTGTGAGAGGTTGAGAGCTCTGTTGTTATGTCTGACTAATGCTATTAATTTTTATATCAGGAGACTGATCCAGAAGTGGGTGACACAGTCAACATCCATTGAGGCTCTACAATAAAGAGTATAGCGCACTTCCTATCTAGCCCATGGCATTCAAAGGTTAAGCCTAAGAACTAATTTGATATTTGGATGCTGTGTAGGCTAGAAATGTATCTGTAGTGTTAACCTCCATATGCAAAGACTTATAATTTAGCTATAAAAAAGCTGCTTTAGAATTAAACTTGTGTGATAACATCTCAGCTCAGAAGACATTTAATGGAAACATAATGTCTGGAAGTGGATGGTTCAATGGATTAGGAATTTAATTTCAAATTCATATCAGTTGAGTACTGGCCACAAATTCATTAGTCTCTGGGCACATCTACATGAGACACTACTGTACAGTGGTTACTGCACTTGTGATTATACAAGTAGTAAATAAATGCACAATAACTACTGTGTTCTTAGTATGCTCTCTTTCCACTACCTCTGACTACATAGGCTCAGTGTTGCTGATAAAAAGGATAATAATGTCCCAAATGACAATACTGTGCATTTATTTAATAGTTGTATAATGTAGTTACTGTGTATAATCAAGTACTAAATAAATGCATAGTAACTACAGTGCAGTAGCCCTGGCAAACACATTTTTAGTGATGCTACTGCACAGTAGCCTAATAATACTGTGCAGTAGTGTATTAGCACTGTTTGTGCTGTGACGCGCTACTAGGTAGTATTATTTGGCTACTGCGCAGTTAGCGTCTCATGTACATGTGCCCTCTGATAGCTAAAACTTGAGCCACTACACCACTTTACATCCAAAGACCTCAAAACATTATAGAGACATTAAGGAATTAGGTCTCACCATCTCACTTAACATATTAAGTATCATTATCCTCATGTAATGGATGAGAGAACTAAAATAAGAAGTGTTCAAGTGATTTGTAGCCAGTCTGTGGCACAGCCGCTGTGCTTACACTCTGAGGGGGTGCTGGGGCCTACCAGGGAGCTGGCTGCTATTTCCTAATTCTTAGTGTTCTGCATTTTCATTTTTTATTTAAAAAAAAAATCCGGGAATTTTTCAGGGTTTATTTTCCAAACATAAAAGCCAGGTTGAAATCAAGATAAAAGGAAGAAAGGAAAAAAATGGTTTAAATTGGGGAAAATAATAATACATTCCCGTGGAAGTGAGGAAGGGGAGGAGTAAGGCTGGGACTAGGGAAGGGGTGGAAGGAGGTGTGCAGCTCCCGGGGCTGCAGCAGGGAGCTGTCATATGTGGAGGGAACTGTCAGTGGGTGTGGGGTAGGGGGGGCATGGTGTTTGCTGCTACACGCAACCCAGGAGGGCTGTGGGCTGGGGGACTGTGCCGGGCTCTTCCCAGGGGACGCATGCCCCTGGATCTGCACACAGGACAAGAGCAGGCTGCCGCTGCAGGCAGGGCTGGCGGCAGCACCGGGTTCTTCCCAGTGTCTGGGGTGGGTGGCAGCCTGCTCTCGTCCGGCATGCAGATCCGGGGGCATGCACCCCCCAGGAACAGACCTCTTGGGACGCACGTAGCACCAAGAGCCGTGCCTCCATGCCCCGCACCCACTGACTTACAATTCCCTCAGCAGCTGGCATTGGCTGTTCCTGGGGCTGCTGTAGCAGGGGCTGGAGTAAGTGGGAACAAGCGGAGCCCCAGGCATTGTGGGACACAACACAGCTTGTCCCCACTCACCCCAGCCCCTGCTACAGTGGCCCCAGGAGTGGCTGATGGCAGCTGCTAGGCTGTGCCGTGCCCTGAACCCTCTGAGGCTCTGCTTGTCCCTACTCACCCCTAGATTAAAAGAACAACCAAATAAGAACATATTAAAGTAAGGTTGCATGAGACTATACATTTGGTGCATCTCTCCTCTGCAACAGTCTGCACTGAACTAAACATTTTGTTGGAGCTAGAATAGTATAGTAGCATGTACACACAGAGTCATAACAATGAGCTACCACACAGACCAGGAAGGGGTTGGAAAATTTAGATTTTACTTTCTTACTTACTCAGTTTGAGAGAGGTATAAAATGACTTTTGGCAACTGATAAGCTCAAGAGATATTTTTACCTCCACCACCACCTTCCTTTGTATTATGAAAAAACGCAACTCATGAGTAGTTACTACTTTCCCAACAGAGAGATGAAGAGTAAGGAGATAAATAGGTCTCTTTAAAACTTCCAACTCCCAAGGATATGAGCACCATTATGTACCTTGTGACCTGGGACAACTAATTATATTGATACAATCCACAGGGAAGAGATGGCAGTACCAATACCCCATTTCTAAATTAAACAATGGGTGCTTTATGTTTTGACAACAGCTTTCACATTAATAAGCTAAAACCACAATTTGTGGTTCGTTATTCTATTCAGTTGAAGCCAAAACTCCTAAACTAACAGGTATAGCAACAACTGATTTTTCTAGTGGGCTATAAACACATGAGTGTTTTATAGTGCAAGGTTGCTTTAAACTTGTTGTAAATTTAATGATCATGAAAAATGCTGGCCTGACAGCACAAGAAAATAAAATCTTCTAGAAAAATGCAAGAGCAGTCCACACTGCTTCTGCATAGCCTCTTTTGTGAGATTTACAAAGATCATCTTGTGGGATGAGAAGGGAAAGGCTAGTAGTACTTTAAGCTTGAAATTCTTCATGGCAAGATGCTAGACAAGTACTTTAAATGAGCAAGTAAGTGCCATTGTCCCCTTTACACATGGAGAAACTAGGGAATATAAATAGTATCTTTCCCAAATCATATTGTCAGTGGTGGAAGCAAGAACAGAACTGACAGCTTGTGGCACTTGGTTCTGGACCCTTTGTACTTAGACTGGCTGCTCCCCTCAGCAATTTGGTCATCAGGCTTATTCATTCCTTGTCCTGTCTATAAAAACTGATGATTATGACAATTATTTTGTGCACACTGAAGCCCCAGGCACATGTTCATTTAAAGGCACCATGGGCTCTGATCCCAACCATCAAGCCTCCTGCCATACCACACATTCATGGCAGGAGGCATGATTCTGGGATCAGGGATCACATCCCAATTGCACCCTTTCTACTTGCCAGTGCAGGGGCACTCCAGGATCATTATCATGACCTTGGGCTCCCCCTGCACTGGAAAGGTGACAGCCAGAGCTGCTACATGTTCATTTTAACAAACTATACAGACCAGCCATAAAAATGTTCCACATTTTTATGCCATTTATGCAGCAAGTATAGCATAACACATTCATTAAAGCATAAATGTAACATGTAGAGGGAGGCTGGCATGCAGACAACCAAATTGCTTCTTATCAATACAGCCAAGGACTGGCAGTAAAACCATTTGCTTTAATTCAAAAGTCACTTGCATTTGATAACTACTTGGATCATGAAGAACAGCAGGACACAGCTGAGGACAGAACAGCGATGACAGACAAGAATAGTCAAATCTTGGGGGATGCTGCAAGTGCAGCTCTGCTATTTAGTAGACTGTTTCCATTCATTAAGGCCCAATCTTGTGATACTGATGTCACCCTCAACTCCTCTTGAAATCAACGAGAATTCAGTACCTCACCAAATCAAGCTCTGTATTTAAAAACTCTAACAGGAGCAAGTCAACAGTGTAATTCTAGCTCTAGTACTGCAGCTCCAAACACCACCCCAATTAGCAACATGTTTTGAAGCCAAGGGCCAGACTTGGAAGATTTCTCAGTCGTCCAGGTATCAGAGAATCAGGGTTGGTCCCTGCCACACAACAAGGCTCTTCACTGTGCCAGGCTACCTCAGGAGCTTTGGAGGGCTGTATGTAGGCTGCAAGTGAAGCTTTGAACCTTCTATTTGCAACGCAGCTGTTTTGCCCTGTCGCTATAAAATTTGCATCGACTTGACAGCCCGTTTTTCTTCCTGTGTAAATATTTTACTTTTCTTTATATAGCACAGGGGTGAGCAACTTCTAAGAGGCTGAGTCAGCCAGGAAGGGCACAGTTGAAACATGATTTATATGTGATACAGAAGAAAAATGTATCACATTCTGCCCCCCCCCCGACTTTTCACTGCCCACCCCCTGGGTCTCTCTGATCCAAGAGGATTCACATGAACTACTGTGCACGGGGAATCACTGTCAGTGATCTCTTCCTGTCAGCCCTAATCTCAATATTCCTGCAAAGTGTCAGAAGAAAGAAGATACTTACTTTGCCTCTGAATTTGGTGCAAACCAAGCTCCACCAGTGATTGTACCAGCAGTTTAGCATCAGAGACTGGTATTATAAGGCCTCGCTGCTGGAGAGCAGCACTGGGGGTTACTTGCAGCAAAAGAATCGCGTGGCAAAGCATTGCAGAGCTCTCCTTAAATGTAAATTGACTCCCCTAGGAGATACTAATGCAGACAGGTAGGGATGTAGTTAGGGTTTTCTTGGGTTCCAGCAGTTCTGTTCCCTTGTAACAGCCCTGGGTATCTACTGCTTCAAGGATGCAAGCTCAGGAGCCTGTACAGTGAGCTCAACAAGACCCAACAGCCCCTGCCAAGTAGAGGTGCAAGCTGCCTTCCCATTGCCTTCCTGTGCTCTCACCCCAACATTATGATTCATCTGGCCTCAAGTTTTGTTTTGTTTTTGGCTTCTCTGAGAGAAAGAAAGATTGGCTCTCCACCTCTGATACAAATGTCCGTAATATGCTCTCTTTCCACTCGCTCTGCTTACACAGGCTCAGTGTTGCTGATAAAAAGGATAATGTCCCAAATAACAATACTGCTGACAATATAAAGGACTAAATGTAAATGATGCCCATGAGAACTGGTGAGAATTTTACTTTCAACAAAAAATGAATAACAATGTCTTTCCTACTGCAGATTCAGACAGCCAAAGCGAGAGTGGACACTTCTTCTCCTCCCGCATATGGCCATCTGCACTTGAAGCTGAAGAAGCTGAAGGTATCCTGTTGGTTATCATCACTTAATTAAACTGGAACACATAAAACTATGTCATAGTGTCTCTCTCCCACCAATCCAAAGAAAGCTGGGCATAGCAACACAGATGAGAGAGCAAATGGTCAAAGGTTTAGTCCCATTCCTTGTCCCTTCAAAGCAAGATTTCTGTGCTCTGCAGAGCTGGCCCCCTGGATACTGCCTTCCCAAGCTCACATCAAATAAGCTCTCATTTTCTGACTGATGCCACACATTCCTTCCAATTGCCAAGTCCAGAGCCCACAGATTCTGTCTTAGGGGTTGCACAGAGGGACTCTCCCCACATACCCACATACACAATTTCAGTCATTGTGAAAACCCACAACCACAAAGACACACGCACAGTGAAATTAAACAAACACCACAACATGTAGCCATTCTCATATATAACAATGTGTCAAAATATTTTATCTTTCCCTAAAGACATTTTTTAATTAAAAAAAAAAAAAGTGGGGAAAAAAATAATTGGTCATTTTTGTCAAACTTTTTATACAATCTCTCTTAGGCAATGAGATTATCCTCCAGGTGAAAGTTTCAAGATTTAGCCTCTGAAAAATCTTGCAATACCTCATACATTTCAACACTATCCAAAGAGCTTGAGATTGTGTCACTATCAAAACAATGACTTTCTCCATGATGCACACAGGCTTTTATGCTATTATAGACTTGATATTAGTGCTGATTGCTGTCTAGGATTTTTCCTTTACTGTAAAAGTACAAAAGCATATGCCTTTGAAGGGAAATAAATAGGGGGAAAGAACCCACACAGGTAAAAAACAAAACAATAACACCCCTCTTACCTGAGCCCAACTTCTAGGAGTATCCTTTAGGGTCGCACTATGTTTCCTATTGATCTGCATTACCAGTTCTTCGAGAGGTGTTATGTAAACATAGGGCACTTGTACACATGATGGGGATTTAGTTCCCTAAATTGAAACAGTGGGTTTTTAATTGTTAAAAACCCGCCGTTTCAATTTAGGGTTTTCTGTCACTGTTATGGCAAGGGGCCCAATCTTTTTCTTTTTTTTTGTGGAGCCTGTCTGTGTTTCCCATGGCTGAGGAGCATGCTGCTGGTGGCCCCTAAGCTGTGGGGGGCCCTGGTCCTTCCTTCTGTATTGGAAGTACCCTCCTGGGCCACCTGGGTGGGCTGCTAGCAGGTGGGTGCTGCCCCAGCTTGGGGTCGGGGAACAGTTGGATCAGCGCCTACCTGGGTGGCCCTGAGGGATGCTGCTGCCTCAGAGGGAAGCATAGGCAACTGGTAAGGGGTGCACAGGGGTGTACATGCACGGCCAACACTGATGCTCTCAGCAGGGCTGGTGCCCCCCCGACAGGGCCGCCGCCATTGGCAGCTTCTGTGGGTCCCCCCCAGATTCAGGAGGCACCAGTTGCTCATGGAGGGAAAGACCAGGGCCCCCTGCAGCTCAGGGCCTGCTGGCAGCTTGCCCCCAGCTGCAGAAGAGGTGGGCAGGCTCCATGGGGGGGTGGGGAGGGTAGGATCAGGCCCTTCACCGCTACTTTTTTCCCCTTGTGAAACCTGCCTGAGCAAGCTGCTTTCAGGTTGTGTAGCCCCTGAGCTGCAGTGGGGCCCAGTCCTTCTCTCCACAATGGTGGTACCACCTGGATGAGCTACTAGCTGTGGAGGTGCTGCTGCAGCTCGCAGGCAGCAACCACTGGATCCAATTCTTCCCTAAGCCAGTGTGCTGGAAGCCTGCCAGGCGCTGTTCCCTGGGCAGGCTTGGGGAATGGTTGGATCTGGCAGGTGCTTCCTGCAAGATGGGGCAGCACCCATGCAGCTAGCACCCTGCCCACGCGACCCCAGGGGGTGCTGCCACTGTGGAGGGAAGGACTGGGCCCCCCTCAGTGGGGAAGGGTGAGCTGTCAAAAGGCTGCAACATTACAAACAGCTAAGTTGAAAACTAAATTACAATGTTTGCAATGTAACAAACTAATTTAAATCTGCACACGTACAGCATGATGAAATTAAACCACAAAAATGGCCACTTTTCATCACATGTACAAGCACCCATAGTGAGAAGGTCTCTAACATTTCAGTGAAGCTTATCTTCCCTTCATCAGGTTCCTTTGTAGTCACTGCTCCTCCGGGCTTCTAGAGCTCAATGAGATTACTTAACAGCACCATTTTTAGGTACATCTATAATGCAATATAATCTACATTTACCCTGTTACAAAGCCAGGCAAACACAAAAGACAAATGAAGTGCCCCTGCAGTCACTTATAGCATTAGCCATTGAAGATTATCAGAGCAACAGGAGGCAATCTTTCATATAGGGCATGCTGAAGTGCTAGGATCTAGTAACAAAACAAAAAGGCACAAAATGAACAGGCCTGTACAGAATATGTTCTTCATTGATGCTTCAGCGGGGGCTCCTGATGGTATTGTATAAGAATTAAGCTCTGAGAGAATGATGGATTTCCCTGCCACTCCACCTCTGACTATTTTTAATTCACCCCTGCTAGAGGTAGCATCATTGGGCCATGGACATATACTTCTGCAGAGCACATTTTTTGGTTCTTTTGGTTCTTTTAGATTAAATTTCCCCAAATGGCAGATGCTCAAATAATATTCCTCCCAAATCTGGCTAGCTCTGGCAATTTCCTATAAGATCTTCATCTTCCAGCCTATTCTCTTCTTTAGGTTCATAACCTGCTCTCATCACCTTCACATTCCACAAGTTAGTCTGTGTTAAACTGAGGTTATGTGTATTAATATTCTACAGTTATAACTTAAAAGTGATCTGAAAAATTACCCTAAACTAGCTAACTGAGAATGTAAGTAACTAGTTTATGCAGCCACACATGCCTATCCCATTTGCTCCCTCTGCAGCTCCTTCCATTTTTTCATCACATCCCGTTGTTGCTTCTCATCTAAAATCTCCAGGGTAGGGAAGGCCTGTTACTGTAGTTCTCTGGATCCAACGGAAAGGCTCTCATTGGATTTTAGCTCAGTCTCCACTGTTTGTACAGTGTCCAGCACAATGGAGTCCTGGATTTTGACTGGAGCCTATGATGCCCACCAGAACTAACTAGTAATAAAGTTCCTGAAAAAAAACCCCAACCTCCTATTGACTGAACATAAAGATTTTTGTTGTACACCTATTAATGCATTTGCCAAGTGGTGCAACCTGCGTAACTCTCCTGGTTATAAGAAAGAGTTTCTGTTTCAGGGTGAAATTTGCCCCTTTCCAAAGAGTCCCACTTAAAGCCCTATTTACTGCCGAAGCCCTAAATTAATAATTTTGCAGGATCTTCTTCAGCACCTGTGCACCAAGGTGAATCCTTACTCTACCTGGAGTATGTGACCGTCTTTAGGGCAAAGCAACAGGAGTTGCAGCAGCTCCTTGGTAGATATGCATAGTGCATCACTGCTGCTTACACAAGGCCATAAGAAAAACCAAATGTTTCTCTGCCTCTTCTGTACATAAAGCTTGAGGAGGAGCGACTTTCACTCATCGAACGAGACAACCGTTTGCTGCTGGAAAAGATGTCCTGCATCATGAGGACGAAGGGACGAATTGATAACAAAAATGACTATGAGACCAAAAGGTAACATCCACCTTGACATTTGTACGAGGTTATCGAGTTACTCTGCCAGCCATAAACATAGACAATCTGCTCAGCAAGGACATGTTTTTAAAAAGATTCAGGAGAGCAGTACCCAGGGGCGCTAAGGTGTCTGCATGTCAGATACTCATTCTTCTGGCCAAGATGGGGGACTCCAGATTCAAAGTCATCCTTCTCCAACTCTGCCTGGAAAAGGAGGAGCCAGCTTTAGGTTAATGCTTTAGTTTACTAGCCAAGGTAAAGTGAGAGACTGGGAAAATGTTGCCCCAGTTTAGGCGAAATAAACCAATTATATCCCAGGTAAACTGTTATTGCTAAGTGAGTCACAGACTTTTGCTTTTTCAGTCCTTTCTACAGACATCACTGGAAACATGTGGGTCCAAAGCTTCAAGAGGGAATAAAACACCCAACAAAGTAAAGTAAAATAAGAACACTGTGGAGCAGCCACATTGAATAAGAAGACTCAAAAAATAAATACAAACAAGGATTTAAGCCATAGCTCAAGGGAAATGTGTGAGACTCTTCTGGTGGGAATACCATTTATAGCATCCTAAATCAAGGGGGAAATTCTTAATTCTAATAGATCATTCCTAATTCTAATACAGCATGCTCTGCTATCTTCAACAGCACAAAAGAGAATGTAGGAATGGATGAAGGAACCCAAAACCTACAGTGGTGGATGTCTTGTGAATTTCAAATGTTGTCTGCTACTCCTTATGACTCATGTACAGACAGACTGGGTGATAAGAGAATGATAGCTCAGATCAGGTCCCAGGGTGTCTCTGCACTGTAGAGTCTACACAGAAGGCTGCAGCTTAGCTTCAAGTAATCCAGGTGACGTCCAGAACAGCAGGCCATTATATAACCAGGAGTATCAAGGCATCATTGTGCTCCCATGGGAAGGGAGATATAATCTGAACATGCTTTAGCTAATAGTTGGATATACCTTCATCAGCATTATATTACACATATGTAAACTACTGCATTGACTTTAGGTTGCAGCAGCAATACATGTTCCCACCACGTAGATTATTGTAGCTTCTTTGGAATCAATCACCATCTGTTAATTAACTCTGAGCACTCATAAAATGTTTGTGGATAGCATTAGGCAAGATACTTGCCTTACAACTCTTCACCTTCCTCACAACCCAATTCATTTGGTTTGCATCTGAAATTTTGATGGGACATTTTCCTTCAAGAACTAATGATACAAGGACAAAAGCCAGGCTAGGATGGCTGACTCTTGATATACTAAGTCATATCCTCTCCCTCAGTATAACAACAAAAATGATTCAGGGGCTGAAAATAACCATTTTTAATTTAAGGTAAAGGTTGAGTTTTTCCCTCTTGTAAGAAGGATCTTTATAATGGACTAGCAAATTGCCCGTCAAGAATGATGGGGCGGGGGGGGGGGCAGGGACAGCACTGCCACCTGTCACCCCATGCTACAGCCACCTTCCAGAAGTGGGGTGGGGGGGAAGCTTGCCCCACCATCCCCCTCCACCAGCATTCTGCACCGCCGCCACCTCCAATGCTACTGGCCTGCTCCTCAGAGGCAATGGTGCACCTCCATGATAGCAGGGATGGAGTGGGGGGAAGCGAGACAAGTGAGGCCAGCACTACCGGCCTCGCCTCACCGCACCATCCCCTCTATCCCTGCTATCATGGTGGTGCTCTGCACTCTGGCTGTTTCACTAACCAATCAGAGTGCTCCAAGAGTATTATGGACAGACAGATGGACTAAGCCCTTTATTACATAAGAATCTTTATAGCATTCCTGAAGAGACACTATTTTTGAAGGCAGGGAGCAATGTTTCATTAAATGAAACTCCTCTCTTTCAGACAAACAGAGGGCAGATTTCTAAAGGTTGGTTAGTATACAAACAGGGTGTTCAAACTCTATCTTGTGGGCCATCCAGCCTGCAGCATTTCCCATGGGTCTGGAAATTTAGTGGTGGGGGAATGGTGATAATTAACAATTTGTCTCCTCCACTGCCAAATGTCCAAGCCCTGTAGGCCAGATGACATGACCTTATGTGCAGGGCTGGGATCATGGGCACAGTGGGTATGATGTAGGGACAGGGCAATGGTCATGATCCAGTGAAGGATGGGGGGCTGACCTAGTGCATGGGGCCTGGGCTGTGAGTGTGATCCAGCATCTGGGGTTGGGGCCATGCACCAGCCTGGCTCAGTGTGTCAGATCAGACCCACAAACCATATCCGGCCTGTGGACCAACCCTGCACCACTCATCTGTCCCTCAAAGCCAAAAGGTTGGACACCAATGGTATAAAGCAAGAAGAAGAGAATCCTCCTAGAAGAAGCATAAAAGTTTTTGTGATTTCCAGACAGAAGATTTACAGTGGATTCACACACTGAGGTTCCAGCTTTGACCTACACATTCTTTAAGTATATCTGTGACTGGGATTGATCTTGTTTGTGTGTCTTCTAGTTTAAACAGGGAAAAACGAGAGAAGGAACTGCTGAGAGTGAGCAAGGAAAACCGTGCCATTCTGGATAGGATTACGAAGTCTGAGCCTCAGTATCAAGTTCAGAGGTGGCATGAAGATTGGCAACGAGCTGAGAAATACATGATCAGCATTGCAAGATATCCTCCTGGCTGGTATAAACCACACAACCAAAAGGTAGCCCTGAACTTCTGGGACTTTTTTCTTCTTTTCAATTGCAGATTAGACCTAGCCACTTTGTGAATTTTGCTGTATCTTTGTACTAGTAATTAGAACTAGCAGACAGTTATGTAGTTAATGATCTTACATTTATACAGCACCTTCCATCAAATGAATACCGCAGGGCTTTTCATACTTTCTTAGGGGACTGCAGGAACTGTAGTATTTGTCCACTGATCAAATAACACCCTGTGATGTACTTGATGACTGGTGCCACAACAGAAAAGGCTAAGTACTACAGCAACTTTTTTTTTTTAAGTATAAAATAATTTAATATTTTGGCATCACAAGAATCATGGTTGATTTCCACAGAACATCTGTTATTCAGAATAATCAGAATCTTGTTCTCTTCACAAAATGCACAGTTGTAAATCAGCTACAAACAATATTAAAGAAACGGGTCTTAGTGGGCGTGTTTACATGTGTGCTTTAATGAACAGTAGACCACTTCATTGTGCATTACAGCATAAAGTAAAAGACCTATGCTAATTTTTTATGCATAGCTATACATTCTATCTATACAGATATATAGCATATGCATAGCTATACATTATGCTAATACATAGTAAAATAGTCTACTGCACATTAAGTGTCACTTAAAACCATGCATATGTGCTACTGCACATTAAGGCAGCCTAATGGGCATTAATTTAGTACTTCACATTGGAGGTGCTAAATTTAGTGCACATTAGAAAAGGCGCATTAATGCACATGTAGACGTGCCCAGTGGGTGCCTAGCATCACTGCAGTGTCATGTGTATAACCCCCTGCAGGTTTAAAAATGGCCAATAGGGTGCTTTAACTAAAGCTTATCAAATGAGCTTTAGTTAGAGAGTCCCACAGCCATTTTTAAATGCATGGGGGCCTAATACACATGAAGGTGTGGCATTTTAATTAGAGTGGCTCTCTGGGAACCACTCTAATTAGCCCCTCCTTCCCCCCCACACCCATGAGCATGTGTATAGGCACCTGTTCAGAATTGAGGTGTAGTAATTACTAAGCATGTGTAAAATGAGATCTTCAGAGGTGTATAGTTCAGCCCAGTCTGGGTGACTTTTCCTGAAGACAGGAAAAGGCAACTTGCTAGGCCTAGGACTACCCTGGACTACTCTGTACAGTTTTGGGCACCCCCACTACAGAAAGAATATGGACAAATTGGAGAGAGCCCAGAGGAGGGCAACAAAAATAGTGAGGGGGCTGGGAATATGACTTATGAGGAGACAGAGGGAACTGGGCTTATTTATTCTAGAGAAGAGAAGACTGAGGGGGGATTTAATAGCAGCTTTCAGCTACCTGAAGTGAGGTCTGAAAGACAGTGGTGATGCATAGGAGGTGTGTAGGGGGTACACGGGAGTGCATGTGCACCCCCGCACAGCCAGCGTTTCCACTTAGGTGATGGGCAGGGGGGCAGGCGGGAGAGCTGGTGCCCCCCCTGAGAGCACTGGCTGAGGAGTGGGGATACCAGGAGAAGCACCGCTGGCACTTCCGGGTGGGTGCAATCGTCCCTAACCCTCCTCCCCACTAGGCATGATCAGCCATGGGGAGAACCCTCCCCCCCAGTCAGCAAGTGCCTCCCCAACTCAGGAGGTACCAGTTGCCCATGCCGAAAGTGGATGGAGCTAAACTGTTGTCAAACACAGAAGACAGAACAAGGAGCAATGGTCTCAAATTGCAGCAAGGGAAGTTTAGGCTAGATATTAGGAAAAGCTTTCACATGTGGAGTATAGTAAAACACTAGGACAGGTTATCCAGGGAGGTTGTGGAATCTCCATCCTTGGAGGTTGGTAAGACCCAGCTAAACAAAGCCTCGCCTGGAATGATATAGCTGGGGGTGGTCCTGTTTAAGCAGGATGTTGGATTAAATATTGTCCTGAGATCCCTTCCAAGCCTAATTTCCTATGATTCTATGACTTGTGAGAGTGCAGCGGTGGGGGCAGGGCAGTGTCCCAAATTTCCCAGATGATGTCCTGGATTTCTGGGATTTCCAGATAGTCAGCCTAACTGGTACATTCCCAGCAAAAACTATTTCAGTCCAAATAGTCAAAGCCTGGTAAAATTATAAGCAATAACAAAAAGTGGGCTTGGGAAGCATCAGGCAGCATTTATAATTAGTTGTGCTATCAGCCCATCCCACAATGCACATACAGCTGTTGAACCTAGATCCATCTTTAATAAAGGATAATTTTTGCTTTTTTTTGGTCAGACCTTCCTCTCCTTCCCATTTTATGAGTGCTCAGATCTTTCTGTTGAAGCATATCAATGTCACCAAAGATGGTATGTGTTGGGCAAGGGGGAGGCTTCCTCCCCCTTTTTTTAGGGCCATTTTTACTGATCCAAGCAAATTCCCTCATCAGTGGGCTGTATCATCCATTGGTGGACTTTACTCCATTCATGAGAGCCAATCCAATCCCAAAGGGCAGAACAAGTTCCCTTTCCTTGCTCCAGAAAAGGATTTTGCTTTCTCTGACCCTTGAGAACTCTGCTATATCTTGTTCTAACTGTGGGTTGTGCTTGGCTGAGGAATTGCTTCTAAAATAATTAGAAAATACAAGAAACTTCAAATGCTGACATTTTGTTTACTTTAGATGAATTGTTAATGATTCCTCTCTCTTCTCTTGTAGGAACAAAAAGTTAAAAAGAAGGCACCAAAACGAGAGCAAAATAGAGATAAGCAACTGAATGGAAAGAGTGTGAAAAGTGAGGAGGAGGAGGAGGAAGAAAGAAGGCATGGTCAAAGTACAGAGCACAATGATCACCAAGAGAGAAACAGTGTCTCAGAAAAAGTATAATGCCCTCCCTCCCTTTTTGGGGGCAGAACTATGGGTGAGCAGCGACTGCAAGAGCGTAGCATATTATCATCTTAAACAGGCTACCGTAAGTGTAGGTTTTAGGCATGTCAGGTCTTTATTATAATTAGGGAAGTGTAGGACAAGTAATGTAGGGTAGGATATGAAAACTTTTCTTTGTCATTGCCAAGAAATACCTAACACTGTATGATGGCTGATAAACACTAGTGAAATAGGGAGCAAAGCTGAGCCTATGAATTGATTTTAGTGTAGGTAACTAATCCAGCTGAGTTAGACTAAATTTTTCCTCTTTTTTTTTTAAATCATTTCAGTGTTCAAAGATCTAGCAGTGAAAACTGACTTGGGTGACTGCATGTAGTTTTAAGCAGGGGGTTAAAATGTGTTTAGGGGCTGGACCATCTCTTTTGAACAGAGCAATGGCTGGATGAAGAACCTCCCCTCCTATTCACAGTTACACAGACCACTTCCTTCCCTATTCATGACTGCATGCCACCTTTGTGTTAGTTACAGTAGTGTCACGTGGAGTGGGCAAAGGAGCACATGACCTGGGTGCTGCCTAAAGGGAAGCCAGAAGGATGGGGCAGAGGGACTCCGCTTTCCCCCAAGGGCTACTGCCTGCTTCACCGTTACCTTTACAGGGGGCTGCAGGAGGGAGCCGGCACAGACGATGTGTGTAATGAAGCACATGGCATTCTGGGAATCACAGTTTGGCAGGGCAGCAGTGGAGTTCAGCGCTGTTGGGGGAAGAACTGAGCTCCTTTTTTTGCCACTGAAATCAGCTTTTTTTTGCCCTCTGGACATGCACTTCAGTGGCCAAACTGGAGTGAAAGTTTCCCCCGGTACTGCTCTAGAAAACTATGATTTCCAGAACACCTTGCACTGGCTGCTGCTTGCTGCTGTCCCTCCACCTGCAAGCCAGAAGGTACAGGGAGGAAGGGAGTTTAAGAGAGGGTGAGATGACTGCCCAAGGTACATTTTGTCCATGATAGGCTCTGGTCAGTTATGGTAACTGCATTGAGAGACTGTACCATTAGAAGTATATGAAATATATTCCTAGCTTCCTTTAATGGAATCAAGTGGCTTAAAGCAAGGAGACACAGCACAGTGTGACCAGCTAGCCCTATATGCACAACCAGAAAGTGTTCTACAAGCCACCAAGGGCCTACAGTATAGAGCGTGGGAACTTCCCTACTAGAGGATGCGTCCCATGTTATTTAGTTTTAAAACATGATACTTCATAAGCAGGGATCCTGGTTTTCTCTGATTTAAACAAATCCCTAATTTTAGTTTTTAAAAAAAGTAACCCCAAATCCACATTTTTCCATGATTTAAATTAAACACCTAAATATCTATATATTAGTGGTGTTTCATTTAAATCATGGAAAAATGTGGACTCGGGGTTACTTTTTTTTAACCAAAAATTAGGGATTTTTTTAAAATCAGAGAAAACCAGGATCCCTGTTCATAAGAAACACCCAGTAAATCCACAAACAAGTGTACTAAGCTGGTCAAATCAAGTGAAACTTCAGCTCCCCGAGGACAGAAAACCTGAAGCCAAAAAAAAAAGCTGTATTAAGTACTGGCTTTTGCTTGTTTGCAATAAGATTTACATCTCTGACTAACATACTCTTGGAGACTAGTAACTCTCTTTAGAGACATTCTTCTAATAATATTTTACATGTTCGAGACAGTTGAACTGTACATGTTCTCAATTGTAATGGAACTATGGTTCGAATAACTGACTCTGTGGTCATCATGTAGTTCTCAGCTATTACCTCCGGAAAATCCACCAACCCCTAATATGGCATGATCCAAAGTCTACTGAAGTCAAGAGAAAAGTCAGTATTGCCTTATGTGCTTTGGATCCTGGGCCAAGCACTAAAGAGCTTAGACCAGCCCCCTTTTTCTATGGGTCAGCCATTACAGTGCAGTATAGCTGCATAACCTTCAGCAGGTGTGCTCCATACCTAATACCATTACCCATACTAGACCACTGAACAGGTTAGATGACACTTGTTCCCAAACATCCACGATTTGCAGGAGTGCTAACACAGGAGTGTCTATCCACAGCAAACCTATTGTTTCTGAGCACATATTTATTACAGAATATTATGCAAGTGCAAGAGCACAGGGTTTGATTCAGCATCATATAATTCTTAGGTAGATATTTAACATCACAATTAATCTAGCACAAAAAACCTGTAGTTCACTCTAACTCTCCCTTGGTACAGAAGAAATAGGCTGGCCTGTTTTGTTTTTTTTAAAGAATTAATACATTTCATCAGTATATACACCGGTACCAATAAACCAAAACAAAACAAAAAACCCCTCTAACAAATGATCCCAGGGAGTTGTTATACCATTTTTATAAAAAGGTGCAAAGTATTCCTAGCAATTTTGGTGGCTGAATCAAAATTTGTGTTTGCTTTTTGTTTGGTAAATGCATCAAATTAGGATAACACGACCCCCTCCCCCCCCCCCCCAAATTGCCCCTGAAGTATAATTGACCAGAATTGCTATTCTTTTCCAAAGTCTTGGAACCAAGATGAAAAACTTTTTTTACTTTAATTGTTTAGACTTTAGGTTTTATTGGAATTTCAGTATAAATGGCTATTTTGAACACAATTCTGTCATAGATTTGGGGTCAAATTCCACTTCCAAATATATTGGATTTTTACATCTTTAGAAATGACATAATATATTTCTTTATGTAGCTTAAACTGAATTTGTGTATTTATGACTTGC
>NW_017729032.1:143011422-143027404 GCF_001723915.1 Gavialis gangeticus
TGAATTTGTTAATTTTGTACCAGACTTGTTCGCATGCATTTGCAGTTCCTGACTTACAACAAAATTAGCATTTGGTCTGAAACTCTTTAGGATTGTCTAACAAAAAGTTTTAAAAGCATGTGACTGGCCTCTTAAAATAATGAGATTGTATCTGAAGTCATGAAATTAACAATCTTTTGCATTTTTCTATTTGCATTGCTGTTTTGGAGCCTTTAGGTTCCATGTTTTCAAGCTCTTCTTTGCAATCATGAGAACTGCGAACTTTCAAAAGAAGGAAATTAAGATTCTAACATAATATGAGATGAACAATAAATAACCAGCCAAAATTAAAAGTCATGATAAAGTTAACAACTTTGAACTCTCACGGGAAGGGTTAACCCATGGGCAAAGTTTGAGTTCAAGCACATTCTCCTGTGTCTGAATAAGTTTATAATCAGTTCATCAGAAAAGTATTCACTTGGGAAAACACAGTGGTGGGTTTTATTTAGAAAAAGAACAAAACATATATATATTAAAAGCAACCCCCCAAAAAACAGTGGAGGAGTGAGAGCAGTAGACTAACATGTAGTGACACCTGGTGGATACCCAGATAAAGTACAGCCTAGTTTCTGGGACAGTTTTCTTGCAGGAAGCTATGTCATCTGCAGTCCAAATAACTTGCATGGCCTTCATCATCATTATCTGAACATGCCTAATTATTAAAAACTAATTATTGGCCCAACACACCCCTCTGCGAGGTTGCAAAGCAATATTATTTCCTTTGTAAAGAGGAGGAACTGAGGGACAGGGAACCAAGGCCTAGACACACACAAATCAATAGGAGTTAGGTGCCTAAATACCTTTGTGGACTGGTCCTAAGTGAATTACCCAAAGTGCCACAAGAAATTGGACTTCAACACAGTGCTGAACCCAGGTTTTACCCAAGGGAAAGTACCCTAACAACTAGACAAACCTTCCTCTTTCAGACAGACAGAACTAGCTTGATCTGAACAAGCAGGATTTAAAAGGACATGGAAGCATCTTGGGGTTGTGGAAAGATAGGAGAGTACTTCCCTACAGAACATCCTATAAACCTTGACAGATATCCTTGCAGGCCAAGAAAGAAGGAGAACTTAAACAATGGAGAGCAAGAGTAAGTAAATGGATTGGAGACTTCTGAAGGAGGCAAAGATTACTCTTAAGAAAAGGTAAAGGTGATCCAACTGCTCCCCTACTACTCTTCAACAAGCCAGTGGTGTGACTGAGAAAAAGGCTCCTTGCCTCCCAGTCCTCCAGTACAGATGCATCATTTCTGCCTCAAGCAGACACAGAAAAGTTAAATGAGGAAGTAAAATTGGAATGGAAAGTTCCAGTCAACTCCACATCCTGCATCACCCTGGCTCTCTTTACAAGACAAACATAGCCCAAATTTGTTTATTTTTGAAATGGCAGATGGCCTTCCTTTTAAATTAAATCTTACAACATTGCTAAGAAAATGTATCAGCTCAAACACAGAAGCAATTCACTTGCCCTTTGCCAAAATAATACTTGCAAAAATTATGTTATACATTTACATATCTTTGAGCAACTGATCTGCCTGTCAAAAAATCCTGATACTAGCCATAGCCAAATAAAATTTTGCTATAAAAATATGTTTAACTAACAATGAGTTCTTTCTCCCAACCATAGGAGTTTGAAGTTTAATATCGCATTACAGGAATAAGAATAAAATGTATCAGCAGAAAAACTTGACATAAATTTTAGTTACCTTTGTTCCATGACTTGCTGAAAGTCTTTTTGATCAGCCCTTAATAGTTGTATAAAGGAGAATTTCAAAGAGACAGGTGAGTGAGAAAAGGCCCTGCTCTTTGAAACCTGCTTTTTCAATGTTTGCCAGCAAGACAAACATGCCCAAAACTCTGCAGCAATCTGGTGCAACAAACAGCAAGTTGTATAAGTCTTGTTTAAATTTTAAAATTTGTATTTTATCATGAATTCAATACAGAACCACGTTATAAGTACAACAGTGCTGATGGTTTTAAATTTAATAATGCATATAATTTAATTCTCTCCCCTGAGTTTCAGTAAGCCAAAACTTCTGTGTTGCCATCCAACAAGTATATGAAATGGTTAGAAAGATATTTGAAATTGTGCGTCTCACTTGCACAGTGCAGACACACATGTCCACCTATTAAAGTGCATTGAACCAAACTACGGGGTGGTTTAATTCCAATGATTTCAGTATAGCTCAGCCTGCTAAGAATTTGGTCCATTAAAAAGCAGTAGCCAATCCCTTCTTGGCAGTCTAATTTGGTTGTTGTTTTAGGTCTGCCTGTTCTCAACACCAGGATTTTTAGAAAATAGCATTTTAATGATAAGTAATGTTATTTACCTGCACTGTACTGCAGTGCAGCAGAAACGCACAAACCATTACATAGTGCCACGGTGGCCAAACCGCAGCTCGCGAGCCACATGCGGCCTGCTGGCATAGTACTTGCAGCTCTTGCCCCACTTTTTGAAGCCTCGCTCACTTCTCCTGGGACTGCCGGTTTGGGCTGCTGGGGTGGGGGCTGAAGTTGCACTGCTTACCTCTGGGTTGCACTCCCTGAGGGAAAAGCTAGAGCAGCTCAATGCTGAGCACCTCTTCGCCACTCTCTCAGTGGGTCACTCAGCACCCCCACCCCACTCCCCCTGGCTTTTGAACTGTAGGGGAGAATCGGATGTGGCTCCCAGGGTGAGTAATTTTTTGACAGATTAAAAGTGTGCCTACATGGCACAATGCAACAGTAACTGAGGCAGCTCTGGTGGAGCTAATTAGCCCTGCAGAGAAGCAAGTAGAGTAGCACAAGTAGCATTCTAAATTAGACTTCAGCAACCTGAAAATAGCATTGCATTTTGCTGTATAGACACACCAAACAAATACCCTACCTTGTCTACAGGAAAAAAAAGCAATGTGTTCATAATTTGGGTTTGTCACTCATGTTGTATTAACAAAGTAGACAAGATTACTTGCATTAGCAACTTAATTTCAAGCCCATGAGGTTAGGTCTACACAGCAAAATTAAAGGGCTGACTGCAAGATGCAGCTGCATGGATTTCAACCCAGCCCAGCACAGCAACAAAAGCACAAGACTTCCCAGACCCCAATTCCTTTCCCTGCTTCTGTATCATCTGCCATTGTTTCCTGTGCTAGCTAGTTTGCTGATAATGCAAGCTTGCCTACTTATGCTGCACTCACACCTGCAACTTGCTATGCAGTTAGTCTAGTCATGCTCTTACAGACTTGAGCTCAAGTCGCTAACCCAAGTTAAATTCCAAATTACTTTGTCTTCATAGCTACTTTAACTTTAGTTAACTGACTCATGTTAATCGAGCCAAGTTAAGAAGGGTTAAGGGTCTGGGGCACATGACTTCGGAGGAGAGGATGAGGGAACTGGGTTTATTTATTCTAGAGAAGAGAAGACTGTGAGGGGATTTAATAGCAGTCTTCAGCTACCTGAAGTGGCGTTTGAAAGAGGATGGAGCTAGACTGTTCTCAGTGGTAGTAGATGACAGAGCAAGGAGCAATGGTCTCAAGTTGTAGCAAGGGAAGTTTTGGTTAGATATTAGGAAACACTTTCTTACAATGAGGGTAGTAAAGCACTGGAACAGGTTATCCAGAGAGGTTGTAGGATGGCTATCCTTCAAGGTTTTTAAGACCTGGCTAGACAAAGCCTTGGCTGGGATTATCTAGTTTGGGATGGTTGTGCTCTGAGCAGGGGTTGGACTAGGTAACTTCCTGAGGTCCCTTCCAACCTTAATTTTCTAAGATGCTAAGAATGCCTTTTTTCCTGGTGTAGATATAGAGTATGCGGAGACATTGACAGTGCCCTCATCCCCCTGCTTTACCTGTGAAGTTAGGACATTCTTGGTGTTTTGGGGCACTGTGCCTGGTAGTAGTGCAAGAGGGCTGTTCATACTTTTTTGAGAAAGTTAGACAAACAGTTGCATAGGATGGTTTAGATAGGGCTATCCTACCTTGAGATATATAGGGGTGCGGGTGGTAAGGTATGCAACAACTTCATAGCTCAGAAGTCACAAGTTTGAGGCCATAGCAGAAGTGCTCAGGGCTCGGCCCTGTCAGATTTTAATGAAACTGTGAATTCTGCTAAATACCTTGTCAGAGGGACATGGAAAAGGAAGGACCTTGAGCTAGGTGACCTCCTGAGGTCCTTTCCATCCCTATTTCTCTAGGATTCTGTGCCTTTGAAATGTTCCAAATCCTGGAGTATTTAAAATTTGGCACACTTTAACACCATGCAGATGTGCACCCCCACACTCACCCCTCCAGAGCATTTCAAAATGGTCAGGAAGGCATGCAGTGACACTGCTCGCCAGTCAGAATGTAAAGCTGTGGGTGTTACAAGGTCTAAGCTAACACATTCTATATAGCACCTTCTAAACCTGCAGCAAAGAACATAGCCATAGATAGATGTGCTTTTTGAAGTGCTCCGAGTGCCTTCGAAAGAGAAACATCTCTCCCAGAGGCTGGAGAGCAGTAATCCCTGCATGTTTCTGGACCTACAGCCTCCGACCGCTGGAGAGCTCAAGGACAGCCAAGCTGCAGGACAGCATTCATTGTGTGTCCATCCTGCTCTGCTGTCTGCATAAGAAACGGGGTGGGGCACAGAACAATGTAGCATGCCAGAGGGATACGTTTCAGGAAGAATTTAAGAATGAAGCACTTCAAATATTATTATTGTTATTATTATTTAGATTTATATTCTATCCTAGCCAGAAAGGCTCCAAGCAAATTACAATATATTACAGGCAACCCACAGACAAGAAAAGAAGTTCCTTTTTTTTTTTGACGGTCATTCATGAAGTGCTTTAGATATTTTTTGAAGCACTTCTTTGGCTGTGAACATCAGTACCTTGCTGTTTAGAGCACTTCAAAGGCACTTGGAGCACTTCAACCAGCCGAGTTTGCTGCAGTTTTAGAAAGTACTACCTTAACGCAGTAACTTAGACCATTAACACCACTGCTTGAAATCTAGGCTAGGCAAAGCTTCACCTATGGAACTAAAAATAAATAACAGGCAAGATGTCAGAGACTGGCAGAGCCAGATAAAATATATGAAAACAAAAGAAAGACAAGATTTCAGTGCAACTCCACTGACTTCAGTGGACTTATAACAGCAGTGAACTACCTACTTTTCCCCTCTGAGTCAAGGAAACTCAGCTGAAGTGCACCTATGTCAGGTATGAGAAGTCAGGTAAAATTATTTTGGCAGACCATCAAGTACTTTAGCTATGGTCATCTAATCGGGTGTGTAAAAAACCCAAAAAAACAAAACCCTGGTTCAAACTCAAGTCAGTGGTGAAAAACTCTGTGGCCATGTCCAGATGCACAGGGGCATGCATTTGCAGCAGCAAAAATAATAGCAGCACAAATTTGTGCTGCTGTTTTTTGCCTTGGCGTACGCCCTTGTATGTGCGTTTTGCTGAGGGACAAATTGCTCCGCTTCAGGCAAACTGCCCTTGCCCAGATTCTCTCAGCATGCTGGAGGAGCTTAGGCACAACTGAAGGAGTGGAGATGCTTTGGCTCAGCCAAAGCATCCCCCTGGAAGACCATGACTCTGTGTCTGCCGACACATGTTCCTGTTGTGTGTGCCATGCTGTGTTATTTCCCAGCATTTTTTTTTTCCTATCAGGATTTTCCAGTACCAAATTATGGCCCTGCTCTGCAAATTTGCAGTGCAGGGCATGTTTTAACATTCTCCATGTGCAGTTTGTGATGCCACAAACCGCACACCCCTCCTCGTCTGGATGCAGCTGGTATCTACACATTTTCATATACACTTAAAAGGAGACTCATGCCCACTTTTTTGCTGAAAAGTTGACACAAAATTCCAGCAAACCAGTGCCAGTGCAAAAAACCAGTCTGAACTTGACCCAATCCTGATTTCAAGTGTGTTAGAGGTTTGAGTTGAAGACTTTGCACAGTTATAGCTTTCTCAAGCTTTGATTTTGCAAGTTGGAGGCTACAGCCCATTTATTTTATGCTGAGTGCAACTAATAACAGCTGTAAAATGGTGCTGGCTGCTTGACAGAGCATAATACTTTTATCCTCTGACCTTTCTGAGAGAAGAAGCAAGGTTGGAGTATGTACGCGCACACACATTTTTTCCGTAGTAGAAAATATTATACTGATGCATTTAATTATTATACAGACTGATTAACAGTTTCCACTTTTACTAAACTAGTAAACAACTATGTTTTAGATCATATTTACTTTTTGTACCTTACTTGGAAAGGGTCTCTACTGTAATGTATGTAGAAATTACATTACTTCTGATATCAATCTGTTCTCCTTGATCTGCAAATTCTACAGCCACCAGGATAACAGAGCAGTCCTACACAGAAGTGTGAAAAAATTTGGGGCACTAAAGTTAGGCACCTAACTGAATTGTCTCTTTTCAGAGATGTAAGTGGTCAGTTCCTGTGGGAGAGGGAGACACAAAATAAAACACAGCTAACAGGGGTGTAACAATGTGGCCGGGCACACACAGCAGGGCAACTTCTGGTTGCTGCTGCCATCAGTGCTGTAGTCACATGGGACTGGTGGCAGCCATTCCACTCCTCTCTCCTCCTCCTCCCCCAAGTAAGTCACCAGGGCAGAAACACTAGGGTATTTCTTCCTCAGGATAGTAGTGGGGGTGCAATCTTCTGTACACACTGTGGTTGTAAGAGGTTTAGCTCACTAACTCCTGGAAAGGGCTTGTGGCATATGCAGAGCATGGGACTCCCACAAACCAGTTGCGCCCCAGCACAGCTGACTGGTAGGGGAAGCGTGATGGGTGGGGGGACACATGCTCCACCTGAGATTGGCCCCTGACTTGGCACTGCTCAGGACAGGGCAGATTTTTGCCATGCAGGCCAGCAGCATGTTGTGTGGGGGGAGAGGGGGCACTAAGCCAGGGCACAGAAGTATAGGAGTGGATATGGGGCTTTTGGCCCATCCCCGGGCCCACCCACAAATTGTGCCCCCCCCAGACTCAGGAGGCACCAGTCACCCCTGTGCCCCAGATTGCCCCAGATTTCAAGTTGGAGCCAGTTCTTCAGCTCTCTTTTCATGCTAAATGAGCTATGTTGCTATGTGACAACTGCTGGCAGCAGCTGCACAAAATAAATTCAAGCAAATGTAAGAGGGAATGGGTGGAGATTTGCAGTCATACAGGGAAGTATTTTGTTATTTGTCCAACCAGCAAAATCTTGTGGGAAATATGCCTGTATCCAAGAGGAATTGTTTCCCACCCTTTAAGTGGCAGAATTCTATTTTTCACTCCTGAATGGTGTGAAGAAAACTTCATCCATACCACTGTTCCCACAACATTGTGGGTTTCATCCCTCATGGTGGTGAGTGAAGTTTTCCAGAGATAAGTTTTTGGCTAATTACAGACAGTCAAAAAGCCCAAGGCTGAATCGATTCAATCTTTACAGGTTAGTCTAAGCTGTGTAGACTGAACCAATAAGCAAGCAGACAGACATTCACTTGTGATTCCCAAATGCAGCCACATGCTTGCAGTGGCCCAGGCCAGAAGCCTCAGGGGGCACTAAAGCATGCCTTCCTGCTTGGCTGGAGCCTGGGCCAAGGCTAGCCCACCTACCCTGTGGGGGCAGGAGGGGGGAAGGTTGTGGGGGGGTATAAAACATCCTGGGGTGCCATGGGACTGTGAGTTAACTTGAATCTGCAGAGAATCTAGGACAGAAGTTCAATAAACAAATTTAACCTAAATCAGTTAAGTCTGATACTACATCCATCCAGGTTTATCTTAAACTGGTTTTCGCCACTTTAAAAGCAGTTTATGTGAACAGAACTTCTGTTGTGTTACAGATTGGAACCAGTTTCCGATCACTTATACTAGTTTATGTGTAATTTCTGTCCCTTATAGCCAAAATGTTTACATTTTGGGTAACTGAAGCAACCAAAATTAACTGAAAAAGTAAAAGAAGTTTAAATAGCTTGTTGACTTCTTTAATGAAAGTTTCTGATTTTGTTTCAAAGGACAAATTTTAAATATAAGAAGAAACAGAGAAATTTGAAGAAGATTAATGCCCTGACCCCTGGAAAAAGAACACTTAATTCAACCTGAAACAAACTTTCTGTTTTTCATTTCAGCATGCAAATGATGGTGGGGGTGGGAGAACAAAACAAGAACAACAACAAAAACTGTAATTGCACAGCTCTAGTCTCTAATCCAGTATACTGGGTAGAAGAAGGTAATGTGCAACTCTAACTTACAGTCAGCATTCAAACTAGCTGAAATGATTGAAGAAGTAATAAGTACAATCTGACTGCATATAGAAGTGCCTAAGATTCTTGTAGAGCTCCATGTGTTGTCAGATACAATCTGTCTGTCTTTCTCCACCGTTCTGCAGCAATGACTTCTCCAGATGTCTCCATATTCCCAACAGGGAATTTCAGTCTCAAGGTGATTAAACATATAGATCGTTTAGTGCTCCGTGATTGTGACTCACATCTACAAAGACATTCCAATCAGTACAAAATTGGTAAGACACTTCATAAGTTAAATTCCAGGAGGGGATTCCAGAGTTCTCAGCCTCTTTGAGCTGAATATTTGAGTCTTTTGAGGCTCAGAATCTTGAAACCAGATAGTGCTACTTTCAGCAAAGAGAAAGGGGCTGTTGTCTAGAGCTAAATACAGTCAAAAAGCCCAAAGCTGAATCAATTCAGTTTTTGCAGGTTAGTCTAAACTGTGTAGATTGAACTGATAAGCAAGTGAACAGACATTCACTTTTGATTCCAAAAATGCAGTCACATGTCTGCAGTGGCCCAGGCCAGAAGCCGTGTTGGGGCGGGGCGCTACAGCATGCCTCCCTGCTTGGCTGCATCAGACAGCTTGGGCGAAAGCTAGCCCACCCACCCTGCAAGGGGGCAGAAGGGGTGTTGGGGAGGTGCAAAGCATTCTGGGATGCTGGGGGACTGTGTTAACTTGAATGCCAGAGGGCATCTGGGACAGACGTTCAATTAAGTCTGATACTACATCCATCCAGGTTTATTTTAAACCGCTTTTGGCCATTTTGAAAGTGGTTTATGTGCACTGAACTTCCGCTGTGTTACAGATTTGAACTGGTTTCTGATCGCTTGTACTGGTTTATGTGTAATTTTTGTTCCTAGCCTAGAAGTCAGAATGGGAAACTTTAGAGCAGTGGTTTTCAAACTGTGTTTTGTGGAACCCTGGGGTCCACAATAGGTCATCGAGGGTTCTGGAAAGAGCCTGGAAGCAATGATGAAGTGGGCCAGGAGGCAATGAGATGCCATTGTGGTACCAAATTTCCTGGCTCCATGTCAGTCCTTAGGGTAGGGGTAGGAGATCCATGGCAGAAGAAGTGATATGAAAGCATTCTGTGACTTTAGGAAGTTTGAAAAGCACTGGCTTAGAGGTATAAGAGTTGCCCTATTTCCCTTGTTTTGTATTTGTAGGTGACTGGGAATTTAAGATTTAAGTAGCATGAAATTTCTAGTCAAGCTGCTCCATGGTATATTTTCTCCACTCCCAGCACAGAGAATGGGATGGAAAAGAAAAGAAGCCATTGATACGTCAAGGAGAAGGCTACATCTCCCTGATCTTGGGGAGACTGTTCTCTGCTAGCCTCACTAAATAGCAAACTAGGGCCTGCCCTAACTCAGTTCGAATAACCACTCCCTCTCTGCACTAATCCCGAGGTCTAGCTCTGCCACAACCCTTGTCCCACAACCTCCAGCTGAGACCCTGTTCCATCAGAAAGGAATGCTTGTATTCATCCTTCCACCAACAGAAATCCATTTGAATGAAGGCTACCCCAGATGGAAAAGCTCTTTCATTTGTCAGATGGAGTAGTTAACAAGCGCTGGCTTTATTAGGCATCTAGCAGACAGATGCCACAAGTGGATCTAATAAAAAAGGGTCACAAAGAATTTGATAACAACCTATAACAAAGCTTTCCTGTTATGCTACTGAAAGAATGTGTTTAACTAAGTTGCTAGAACAATCAGATTGTCAGTCACAAAAACAAAATGCAATTCTGCCAAACCATCTGAAATGCCACCCCTGTTCCTAATATTAACAATTATGAATAGCCAAAAAAACATATTTCAGCATGAGGAAATGTAGCACTGTTATCCATGATAAATGCAGATCTCAATGAGGAGCCAAAAAGAGACAAGTGTTGTAATTGTTAAATACCACCTGTGAGACATTGCGTCCAAATTTCACCTGCTGTGTTCAATTCCTGTGATGCATCAGTAAAAGGAACAGGACCACAAAATGATTTCTGGTTCTCCCATTATAAGTTAATTAATATGTAGCATGCCTATAGTTCAACAGTATTTTGCAGACATATTAAGAGGGGAGCTTCACTGAATATAGTAAAAGCTCTGTTATCCAGCACCCATGGGGAATGGGGGGTACTGGTTAATCAAATATGCCAGTTATCTGAGAGCTTATCTCCAGCAGGTTGAAGGTGCCTTAGCCGGTGTACCAGGGCTTTCACTCCCTAGCATCAGTGTGCCAGTGGACAGGGAGGGGGGGCCCCATGCAGGCTGCTTTGCTCCAGGCTGTGGTCCTTGAGGAAGAAGTGGGTGGCAAAACCGGAAGTGCCATGATGGGACTTCTGGGTTCTCCTTTGCCATGTTGATCCACTGTCATAAACAACAGATGCCATCCATGACAAATGCTGGTTAATGGAGCATTCTGGATGGTAAAGTGCCAGATAACACAGCTTTTACTGTATTTTCAACATGGCATAAAATGTGGGGGGAGGGAGTGAGTGGGGCACCAGACCCTAGCACCAACTTAGTGGGGGGCTCAAAATAGTACCCCCACCCCTGCAGCCTTTTCCATGGCAGAAACAGCCCTTCACTAATGGCTGGAAGAGCTGGGCTGAGCTGCAACAGCCCTGTACTACCAGCCAGAGGAGCCAAGTGCAGGGACACCTGGGGAAGTAAAGTGTCCCTGCACGCTCCCTTTCCCTTCTTTCCAGGGCTTGGAATCTATGTGCCCTACAGGGCACAAAACTCATTAGTTCTGCCCCTGTGGGCAGGTCTTAGTGATTTTTTTGGAACCTCACCATTTGATGACAGGAAAGAAGTTCAGAAGGTCAGGCTGAGGATTTATATGTCCTGTGGCCTTTGAGGAATGGTAACACTCCCTTGAATAACACATAGAGGAACAAGCTTTAGGACCTGTTTCCGAGTCTCTGCCCTTTTCTTGGTGGTTTTATAATCATCTGCATATTTTACTGCAGATACTAGAAGAAAGGATAAACTGAGAAATATCCTTAGAGTAAAATGCAACCCTGGGAACAAATGATGCATGAGAGGTCAGATGGTTTGTATTAAATGTGAAATTCTCACCCATGCCAATAGCCAGGCCAAGGCCTAAAAATACTTGTTTTACTTTGGCAGACAAAACTCTTGGTGTAGTAGTGATGTTTTTTTTATTAGACCAACTAAATAGTAGCAAAAAAAAAATCCTTTCTTTGCAAGCTTTTGGGCTCAAACCCCATATTCAACTCCAAAGTGAGTCCCATTTTCCATTACTGGTTTCCCAATTCCCTCCCTCTCCCCCACAAAAACTGCAAACCAATAGGACTGATGATTAGAACATAGCCTGAAATTTTGAGGTTGATTCCATATAATTTTTTTAAAGTCCTGATTATATCCAAACAAGAAGTATAATAGAGACATCAGGATGCACTTTCTAAATCATATAATGAAGGCTTCAAGACACACTTCCTAAATCTCTTTTGCTGTGAGCACTAATTTACCTTATACCTGGCCTTCCTCATTAGCTCTCCCAGTCATAATTTTTCAAATTACTAGACAACTTTGTCTAGCTTTAGATATGGATACTTTTTGAGACATATTTATTGCCTTTCTATTCATTTCATATTGTGCTGAAAGTTTCTCCATATTAAAGAATTCTGCTGAGACTACGACACCAGCTATCATGTGGGTTCTGTGAATGCACACACCACATTGCCCTTCCCTTCTCCTGCATGGTTGAATGGCAATGGACACATCATGTCAGGTACAGCACAACATACATCCATTCATACAATAAGGCATTTTTTCACATGGCTCACAACACTGAATTAAGGATGATGCAATTTTTCCCCTCCTGCTGCTATGTCTGGGACTTTTTTCTTTTTTTTTAAGCTTTCCTCAGGACTGTTGGGTGTTGACTGCAGTCAAAGCTGGAAACTTTGACTGGGGTGTGCCAGCTTCCTGCCTATCAGGTCTTGCCCTTCTGTTCAAGGTCAGATCAATCACCATTTTTGGGGTCAGGAATTAATTTAACCCATGGTCAGATTGGTGTGAACTATGGAGGTTTTTGCCTTTCTCTGTAGTGGTGGGTATGGCTATCTTTCTTGGATCTCCCAAACTTTGCAGCAGCAGGATGTTGGCTACCATGGTCCTCTTGCTTTACCTGTGGCAGGTTACGATGTTGTGTCTTGTGGTTTTGTCAGGGTTGACAGTGGATTTATATAGGATGATTTGGATAGGGCTGATCCTGCCTCAGGCAGGGTGGCAGACGAGATGACCTATGGACGTCCCTTCCAGCCCTGCTTCTCCATGATTCTATGTACTGTTAGTCTGAGATAAAACTGAGATGATTCTATGTACTGTTAGTCTGAGATAAAACTGAGATAAAACATTGCCCCCTAGTGCTTAATTAGCATATATTTTCATTTTCTTTTAAGTGGTTAGTCAAGAGGAAAAGCAATTCAGATTAAAATAAATCTGCCACTGTACTGTATAGTGCTTCTGATAGTCTGAACAGATCATTAGGACTGTGCGAAGTTTTGGTCCCTGATTCAATTTGATGGAGATTCGACCTGATTCAGTGGCTGAATCTCCAAATCTGAATTGAATCAGGAAGACCCTTTAATCTCTCCGAATCGCATTGGAACCCTCTGAATTAATTTGGAAAGATTTGGCGATTCGGACATAGACGCAGCTTTAAATGTTTTCTCTACATACCTCTAGGTAGCAGGGGGCTCATGAATGCTGCGATGCTGGGGTACATGGAGCATCCCACAGAAGTGCATGGAGAGTCCGACAGGAGCACAGGGGGATGGGTCCCCCAGCATGCTCGGCAGCAGACCCAGAAGTGGACCAGAAGCACTTCCGGTCCACTTCTGGGTCCACTGGGGGAGCATGCAGTGGCAGGGCTCCCCACGCTCCCCTGGCTCGGCAACTGGTGCCTGGGTCTAGGTGGGGGCACCCAAGGTCTCTCTGTGGCCAATCGCTGAGCCAGCAGGGTGCCAAGGGCCCCCCTGTGCGTTACCCGGTGGACTCAGAAGTGGACCAGAATTACTTCTGGTCCACTTCCGGGTTCACCACTGAGCACATGGAGGGCCCCCCCCCCCCACTCCTGTGGGACTCTCCATGTGCCCCATCATCCAGGCATTCAGAAGCTGCACTGGTACCTCGAGGTATGTAGAAAAAACATTTAAAGCTGTGTGCCTGTCTGAATCGTTGATTCTCTAAATCATCATCAAATCTTCAGATTTGGATTTGGCGGAATCTAATCAATGAATTGAATCACTGTCCTGGATTTGGCCCAAATCCAAATGGAATAGGGCCCGCTTCACGCATCCCTACCGATCATCTGCATAAGTGTTTAAAGCTGAATAGGTCCACAGACACAGTCCTGCCGAAATTCAGCGCTAAATTGTATCTAGATTATCAGTTTCCTTTTAGCCTTAGGTCAAATACAAAGACCGATTTAATATTTGTCCAGAGGAGGATTTGTATTGACAGCTATCTGGTCACGATACGTGGATGGTTAAACAAAAGAGCTCCATTGTATCTGCTGATAGAAAACTGGATTAACTAAATCGGGGTGGCCAACCTACAGCACATGTGCCACAAGTGGCATGGGAAACCTCTGTGTGTGGCATGGGATAGATCTGGGAGGGGACAGGAAGGGCAGCAGACAGGGTAGGAATGAGAAAGCAGAGCAGCAGATCAGGCAGGGGAAGGGGAATAGATGGTCACTTGGGGAGGCTACAGAACTAATTTGTGGCAAACCCTGACAAACAGGCTGGCCCACAATGAATGAAATATTACTTCATATTCAAAGTTTAATTTTATCTGCTTCTTCTCATTGCAGTGCTTCCCCTCTCATCTCTATCCCCACTCTGGTTATGTAACTGGATGCCGTGTAATGCTCCCATAACACATATTTTAAATCCAGTTTGGGGGATTCCCTGAGTAATATAGGCTGGCTAGCTCCTCTGAGAACTGATATGGACACTAGAGGCTGCAACCCGTTTCCAGGTATACACCTTAGTCAGCAGATAGAAGAGAGAGCAGGGGAAGGGGATATAGGGTTTGGGGACAACAGGGTATAAAACAGACATCTCATTTGAGGCTGTTCTGATTGATCAGACTGAAAACCAGGAACAAAAGAGTAGCATAGCCCTTTACATAGAGTTGTTAATAGTTCCTCTGGTAATTCACTTGAATGAACCAGGACTACACAGCTTTGTCCAGGAAAAGGTGTTAGCATATTTTATCATGCATACTTCACAGCTAGTTAGAGTGGGTTTGTAGGTCTGTGCAAGTCCAGGATAAAATACTTCCTTCTGAAAAAAAATTAAAGGTATGTTTTTACTGAAAGAATCATGGAGAGGAGTTAGGGGACATGGCTACACTAGATGTTTATTGCTGAGTTGCCTAATTAGCTCTGCAGTAAACATCTCATGTCTTCATGTGCAACCCTATTAGGCCACAGGATACTAATTAATTTTGCAGCAGGGTAGTATTTGTAAATACAAGTGATACTGTGCTCTGGAGTTTTTTACTCCACAGCAGCTTATGTGTAGACACTGACACAGCTGGCTGGGGCACAAGGATGCTTCAGTGCGGGGGCTGTATAGCAGCTAGCCCTGCAGTGGAGCTCCCTTGTGCCACAGCCAGGCCTTCCACAGCTGGATTGGAGTAGCCCCAGGCTGGCAGGCTGACCCACAGGGCCCCCTGCCAGCCAGGGCTGCTCTGACCTGACTCAATGTGCTGTGGTCCCAAGCAACACATGTAAATGTAGTACCCATAAGCAATAAACTGTGGTGCAATATGCACCACAGTTTATTGCTACATGCAAATAGCACGTGTAGATGCACCCACTAGTAGAGAACTAGTAGATTGCATTCATTTTTCCAAAGTTTTTACATGGTTTTTCTTCACACAAAACCCCATTGACTTCACTTACATAGAGACTTTTATCCAAGCACTTATACACATTAATTGATTAAACCTTATAAATAGGAAGGAAATTTGGTCGTTACACCAGATGACAAAGCTAACCTATTTAACGACTTGTTTGCCTCCATTTTGCTGAGCAGGGACCAGATCAGCCCCCCACTGGGCTCCCCTTACACTCCAGGGGAGGCGCACCCAAGCCAAGAGTCAGTGAGGATCTAGTCAGGGAACTTCTGGAGGGACTGAATGTATTTAAATCAGCTGGTCCAGACGATCTCCACCCCAGAGTGCAGAGGGAATTGGCTGAGGTCATTGCGGGACCCCTGGCATGGCTTTCCAAGCACTCGTGGTGCTCTGGTGTGGTGCCAGAGGACTGGAAGAAGGCCAACATGTTTCCCATCTTCAAAAAAGGGAGGAAGGAGGACCCAGGAAACTATAGGCCAGTTAGTCTAACCTTGATCCTGGGTAAGATTTTTGAGAGAATTATTCTGGCACATGTCCACGAGGGGCCAGCAGGGAAGATTATGCTTAGGGGCAACCAACACAGGTTCATTAGAGGCAGCTCCTGTGAGACCAACCTGGTGGCCTTCTGTGACCAGGTCACCAAATCCTTAGATGCAGGGGTAGCAGTGGAAAATAGTTTTTCTGGACTTTAGAAAAGCCTTTGACACTGTCTCTCACCCCGTTCTCATTAAAAAACTGGGGGGCTGTGGTATTGACACCTACAAAGTCAAATGTGTCGCCAACTGGCT
>NW_017729032.1:143027626-143030806 GCF_001723915.1 Gavialis gangeticus
CTACGGGACCTGAACCTATTCAGCCTCCACAAGAGAAGGCTGAGGGGGGATCTAGTGGCCTGTTACAAACTAGTCAGGGGGGACCAGCAGGCATTGGAGGAGTCCCTGTTCCCCTGAGCACTACCAAGAGTGACTAGGAATAACAGCCACAAACTGGCAGAGGATAAATTCAGATTAGACATCAGGAGGCACTACTTCACTGTCAGGGCGGCTAGGATCTGGAACCAACTTCCAAGCAAAGTGGTGCTGGCTTCTACCCTGGGGGTCTTTAAGACAAGGCTAGATGACTTTGCTGGGGTCGTTTGACCCCAGTACTCTTTCCTGCCATGGGAGGGGGTTGGACTTGATGATCTCTTAGGTCCCTTCCGACCCTACAAACTATGAAACTATGAATAATAAATGAATCAGCTGATTAAACTCTGTTCACCGAGTCACTGAAATTCAGCCACCATTGGCTTGGAATATGCTACCTATTTTACAGTAGCATACAGTAAAGACTACATAATTGCTAAGTATCAAGTGATTTCTCTGGTTATCCCCATACTTCACTTTTGCTTGTTTCAACAACACTCCAGCCCTACTCAAGAAGTAATGGAAAGACAGTCAGTCCATGTGATGTATCAGAAGCAGCAACAAAAGCCAATGGCATAAGTATTCACATTTACAGAGGAAAACATGAAGCCAAGGGAATAAGAAAACTGACATTTTCACTCTCTACCAGAGACATTACAAAGAGAAAGCAGAACCTCCTGATCACAATGCTCACTTTTACAAAAGCAGTTGAAGAGTTTTATTAATGTAGGCTAGTACCGTTTGAATAAATTGCTGTGCTGGCAGATACTGTCTGCTGCCAGGAACTCACATCAGCATCAGATCCTGCAGTGGTAAAAAAAACAAACTAATGGGAATACTGAGGGCCTAATCTGCAAGTAGGAGTTGAGGTCGCTTAACGTCTTGCAGTAAATTCTCAGCACTGTATAGACTGGGCTTTACAGAATACATACCTCTAATACACTACTCTCAGGGCTGGGGTGCCGAGGGTTGGGGGGAAGGGATAGGATTGTTACCTGATTCAGGAATTTTAAAAGCCCTTGGCTGCTACTCTCATGGTGTGATCTCTCCACCCTTAGGGGAAGGGGGAGGAGCTGGGAACGAAGGTGCAGCCATTCCTTCTGCACTAGTCCCAAGTCTCCCTTTACAAAACCTTTGATCTGCCCATGGAAGTTGATAAAAGTATGTTGTTAAAGTAAAAAGGGAAGAAAGTAACTAATAATAACTTTCAGATAAATGGGATGAGCTTATAAAGGAAGAGCACTTTGATTTACTGATACAAATGTTGCTCAAGAAGTTTTTTAAGGCACTTGCAAAGAAGCAGCCCTTGAACTAGCAAAGCCAACAATGGTTTGAAGTTGCATCAAGCTAGGTGTAGACTTAATATCCAGGAAAACATCTTCACTGTTAGAATAGTGAGGCAGTGGAGAAGGCTGCCTGGGGAAGCTGAAGGTGATCAAGAAGAAGAAGTTGGATAAGTATTGGTCAGGGATGAACTAGAAGTAGCTACTCCTATGCTATGTTCATAGAAAGTGTTATAGGAATTTCCTGTGCTTCTTGGTTTTGCTGGTTGCTGCCTGGGTTGGAAAAGAATATTTTCTCCCCCGTTTGTTTCCGGGTTTGGTTTTTTTGTTTAGTTTGTTTGCCTCTCTCAGTAGCACTGGGTGCTGGCTGAAACCAAGGCTGAGGAGTTTGACTGGGGAGTACCAATACTTCTGCTGCAACTAAAACTGGGAGATTCCTGGCTAGAGGGTCTTGACCCTCTACTCAGGGTCAAATCAAAAATATTTTTACCCCACTGTCAGATTGGTATGGACTGTGTCTGTTAGCTTGACCCCTGAGGAACCTCTGATAGTTGCTCTCCCTTCTACTTTTGAAAAAGAGGCTTTTAAACTACTTATAGCCTCTGGATCTGTTGGTTTTCAGCTACATTACTTCATCCTGGAGTTGGAAGTATGTGCTTGCCTTCAGTAACTGCCAAAAGATTGTTTATCTGCTATGTTTTCCTGCTTCCCTTCCACTGTCACCTCTTAAATGAGATCAACACATTTATAAAGGGAAGGTTAATAACCATGGTCAGTATCCTCACCTCACATATAGTATTCATCAAGTCAATTCATAACATGTATCCATATCTGTCACACTTGTAATTCTCATAAAGGCACTGATACAGCAAAGAAATAAGCTTATGCTTAACTTTAAGTTTGGGATTAGTCATGGGCCAGGGGTGAACAAAATGTGGCCCAGGGGCCACATGTGGCCCGGCAGGCCATTCTATCCGGCCTGCGGAGCCCCTAAAAAATTTAGAAACTTAATCTGCCCTGGGCTGCCTGTCATGTGGCCCTCAATGGCTTGCCAAAACTCAGTAAGTGGCCCTCTGCCCAAAATAATTGCCCACCCCCGGCTTAGACTCGGATCCAGCAAAGCACTTTTGTCTATAGAAGTACTATAATTCTCCTCACATCAACATTTACTATTGGAAGGCTGAGCAGATATGCACCTTTATAGATTGACTAAATAAGATACATATAGAGAACAAGCTTTCATGAACCCTAACTCACTTCATCAGGTGCTGTGAAAGGATATGCAGAAAGCAGAGTACAAGGAGAGAGAAATTAGAATAGAAAAACAAGGGAAGGGGTCGGGGATAGAGAGAGAGAGAGAGAGATAGTTTCATAGTTTCTAGGGTCAGAAGGGACCTGAGTAGATCATCTAGTCTGACCCCCTGCCATGGCAGGAAAGAGTACTGGGGTCAAACGACCCCAGCAAGGTGTTCATCTAGCCTCCTCTTAAAGACCCCCAGGGTAGGAGCCAGCACCACTTCTCTTGCAAATAGGTTCCAGATCCTACCCGCCCTGACAGTGAAGTAGTGCCTCCTGATATCCAGCCTAAATCTACCCTCTGCCAGCTTGTGACCATTATTCCTGGTCACTCCTGGCAATGCTCGGGGGAACAGGGACTTCTCCAGTGCCTCCTGGTCCCCCCTGACTAGTTTGTAACAGGCCACTAGATCCCCCCTCAGCCTTCTCTTGTGGAGGCTGAACAGGTTCAGGTCCCGTAGCCTCTCCTCGTAAGGCCTGCCCTGCTGTCCCCGATCATGCGAGTGGCCCTCCTCTGGACCCTCTCCAT
>NW_017729032.1:143035806-143057353 GCF_001723915.1 Gavialis gangeticus
GGTGATCTGGTCATAGAAGCCCACCAAGTTGGTCTGACAGGACCTGCCGCTAATGAACCCATGTTGGTTGCCCCTAAGCATAATCTCCCCCGCTGGCCCCTCGTGGATATGCGCCAGAATAATTTTCTCAAAAAGCTTACCCAGGATTGAAGTAAGACTAACTGGCCTATAGTTTCCCGGGTCCTCCTTCTTCCCCTTTTTGAAGATGGGAACCACACTGGCCTTCTTCCAGTCCTGTAGCACCACACCAGAGCGCCACAAGTGCTTGTAAAGCCGTGCCAGGGGTCCTGCAATGACCTCAGCCAATTCCCTCAGCACTCTGGGGTGGAGATCATCCGGACCAGCTGACTTGAATACATCCAGTCCCTCCAGAAGTTCCCTAACTAGTTCCTGACTAACCCTTGGCCTAGCTGAGCCTCCCCTGGGGCCTGAGGGGGACCCAGTGGGGTGGTGACTGTTCTGGTCCCTGCTTAGGAAAATGGAGGCAAAGAAATCATTAAATACGATGTAGGTGAATGGGGCAGTGCTAGGAGAGAAAAGCAAATGAGCAGTAAACACATAGAGACAAAATGGGTCCTAAGATTATTATTGCTATTAGAAATAAGAAAAGAAAAACAGTATCCCTTTGCAGTTCTCTCACCCAATAAAAACAAGTTGGATACTCGCTAAACAGCAGAATTAGCTTGAGATACAACATTTGGATCTCAGAATTTTTCCTGTTGGCATCTTACGGTCTTTTCACCTAGACTTTTTGTTTAGTCCATATATCAAGATATAGGCCAGCCATGGAGTTTAGATCCTGACCCAATCCAAATTGCTAAAAATTGAAGAATAATCAAATACAGGTTTTGATTTGGGCCCATCTCTAAATAATGTGTTAATATGGAATAAGATTACAAAAGTCAAAAATTACCTTCAGGCTTTCAAGGGACTCCAGTAGAAAATATCATAGCCATGTCTAGGCATGCAAAGCACCCACATTACTTCTAGAAAAGAAACTTTCTAATGTTGACAAAGCTAAAGAGGCAAAGGTTTGATTTCCCTTCTGTTGTAGATCAAGACTGAAGTCAGTTGAGTTATATACCATGTACAGGACACCTGCAGAAACACTTCTTTTCAATGAACATGAAGGGCATGAGTAGTGCCAGACAGCAGTTCACAGTATGTCAAATGCATCAACTCTCTCTGCCAGAGTGGCTCCAGAGTCCAATTTCACCCTTGACAAGTACCCTAGTTTCATGCTATGAAATCAAAGAGTCACATAGTAACATTCACATTCACTCAGCAGTGATGGGAACAGAGCTTTTAAATTAATATATATTTCCCTGACTCAACAGATGTGACCCCTTGCCACATAATTAATCTTCAAAAAGTGAGCAACACATTGGAACTGTGTACTCAGATGCAGGGGTGCTTAGAACTAATTCTTACTACTCACTTATTCAGATCCCCCTTTCAAACACTGGAAGTTGTAACCTTCTCATTGTACCATTTCTGTCTCATTAAACTCAGGTCTATAGGCACCTATCTACTTTTGCTCTTCTGGTGAGCACAGGTGGGGAACAGTGCTTCTCAACAGCAGTCTTACAAAGATGCCTGGAACTGAATAAGAACTAATGTAATAATGGGACTATTAGGGTAGGTCCCAACATTCACAAAGGTGAAGACAAACTGGATCTAAGTATAACCCTTCTGCCAGGCATTGGTCAGCAGCAAAAAGGGCTGGGTTCACATTTCAAAGTACCTTGTAAATTATACCAGTGGCTCAAACCCCCACCCAGAAATCTGGGAACACTAAATTTGCTAGGGCATCCCATATAGACAACTTCCCCCCGCAAGCAGTGTAAACACAAAACACAAATTCATTACAAAGAACAATAAAAAAAGCCAGAAGAAAACACTAACTATAATTTTAAAATACTATACACTACAAAACAAAGTCTGTAGGTGGCACCCCCTTGGGGAGGCTTTACCCATGCCCAGGGAGTCTGGGGCTTGGAGCTCCCCAGTGGGTAGTTCTGGGGGCCAGCACTTCTATACCTGCCCTTCAGCAATGGGCTGGGGAGAGGGGCCCACACTGGAAAGTCCTTCTTGGGTTCACTGCACTTTGGGCAGCTGCTTGAGAACATGGGTCCTTCTGCATTGTAAGGGGCTCCTGGAGACATGGTAAAGCACCAACCTCCACTTCTGCATGATGGCTTTGAGGGATTAACTACGACTCTCATCAGCGTAGATTTCATAGACGTTAGGGCTGGAAGGGATCTTGCGAGATCATTGGGTCCAGCCCCCTGCCCAAAGGGCATGAAGTCAGCTGGGGTCAGATTACCTCAGCAAGATAAGCATCCAAGTATTTCTTAAAGGTATCCGGAGTAGGTGCTTGCACCACTTCTGTGGGGGAGTCTATTCCAGACTCTGGGGACTCGGACAGTAAAGAATATTTTCCTTATGTCCAGTCTAAGATGGTCTTCCAGCGGTTTGTGACCATTAGACTTTGTCTTCCCTTGGGGTGCCCTGGTGAATAGGCAGTCCTCCAGTTCCTGATGCACACCCCTTATATACTTATAGGCTACCAAGTCCCCACTGGAGCCTTCTCTTCTCCAGGCTGAAAAGTCCTATGCCTCTCAGCCTCTTCTCATAAGGCCTGTTCTCTTGACCTCTAATCATGTGCGTGGCTCTTCTTTGGACTCTCTCAAGATTCACCACATCCTTTCTAAAGTGTGGAGCCCAGATTTGGATGCAGTACTCCAGCTTCAGTCTCACCAAGGCTAAATAAAGTGGGAGGATGACTTCTTGGGTCTTGCTTGAGATGCAAACCAGAGTGTTATTTGCTTTGCTGGCTGCAGCATTGCACTGGTGGCTCATGTTCATCTCATGGTCAATCATGACCCCCAAGTCTCTTTCAGTAATGGTGCTAGTGAGTATAGCACTGCCAAGTGCATAAGTATGATGTGGGTTTTTTTCTCCCAAGGTGGAGCACCTTGCATTTCTCTGTGTTGAATGCCATCAGGTTTTGATCTGCCCACCTTGCAAGCCTGTCCAGGTCAGCCTGAATTGCCAGCCTATCCTCTAGAGTGATCACCCTTCCCCATAATTTGGTGTTGTCTGTGAACTTAGCCAGTCTGCTTCTGACACCTGAATCTGGATCATTTATGAATATTAAAGAGCACTGGTCCGAGTACTGAGTTCTGGGGGATGCCACTGGTCACTATCCACCATGTTGACTCGGTTCCATCAACTATCACTATCTGGATCTGACCACGGAGCCAGTTCCCCAGCCATTGGACTGTAAGGTTGTTGAAGCCGCAGTTCCCCAATTTTACCATGAGGACATCATGGGAGACCAAGTCAAAGGCTTTTTTGAAATCTAAATATATGGTATATATTTAGATACCGCACCCCAAAATTGTTAGTTCCAATCCCAGCTCTGCAGGGAACAAAACTGCCATAGGACTCAAAGGAAAAGTTGGTCCTGGCAGTTTTGTTCCCTGCAGGTTGGCTTGGGCCTGAGCTACAACCACACTGCTGAGTTGGGACATAAACTACAAAAAGTGACAAAAAGGAGGCCTAGGCCTATCTCACTGGGCCTGAATTGGGCAGCAAAAAGCCAGCCATACCTATACTGCACTGAGGCCTGGATAGACAACAAGTAGTGCCAGGTCTCATCCTGGCTCAAACTGTGCCAGGCTTTACCGTGGCCCAAATGTGCCAGCCAAACTTCCGGCTGGGGTTCAGCCATACAGCTAGACTGAAATGTAACAGCTGTGAAACAGCAAAAAGGACCCAGGCCTATGGCTGCAGCTGGACATCCATTCTCAGCTATACCACAAGGTTGATCTCTAAACACAGGGGCCCAGTAACTGTCAGGACCCCATTCCTGGTCAATCTGCTCCAGGGATTAATACACCCATGGTATTATCCCACTCAAGAAAAATAAATGGGAAAGAGGGAGGGAAATCAGAATCTCAAACTCCAAGACAGACTTTCACTCCCTGTACTTGAGGCTTTCCCATGACATAGCTTTTGCTTGCCTCTCCAGTGAGGAAGGGGGGAAACCCCACATGGGGAGCAGGTTTCCTGGCTCCCACTTTAGCTATGTAGCACTCAGAAGCCCCAGAAGAAAGAGAGCTCAGCCCAGGTGGGCAGAACCTTAACTTTTCTGACATCACAGGGTCCCAATCAAGAAACAGCATCATTTAAACTCTGTCAAAAGTGGTCAGTGCTCCTGGATCTGGCCAGATTCACTAAACTGGTTTTATGGGTTCTTTTAAGGAATCTTAAGACAATAGTCTGGACACAACGAGGGAGAGGGGAGGTGATTGTCTTTCAGTCCCCTCCCTAACTCCCCCCCTCCCCCAAGGAACACCCCCCCCAACAATATACAACAATTAAAAGCACACTTTATCCCACACAACCCCAAGCGTGTGTGGGTGTTATGTAAGTTACACTGTTTTCTGTAAGTGGCATAGTTTAGATCGGTAGTGAACAGAACACACGTTCACCCTTTGTTTGCAGGGAGGAGGGTAAATCTTAGACCAGGTTCCACCATTTTTAAGCCAGTCTGTGTGCACCAAACTTTTGTTCTGTTATGACTGTAGACTGGTTTCTGATCACTTTTACCAGTAAAAGTGTAATGTGTGTACCTGGCCTTACGGTAGACTAGTATTTGCTCAGTATTAACTTCCTTGAGACTCACTGTTTGTGGGAATGTTACTGTTACAGTGTGTGTTCGTAGCTTTGGCCCCATGAGATGTGATGAACAAGAGATCAGTGTCCATTAACATAGCATGCATAAGGTGATAACAGGGCAGTGAGAATTGCTGCTATACATTTACTAGCCACTGTTTCAACAAGAGGATAAATGTATTTTGATGATATCTTTTGAAGTACACAATACAGGGTATTCTTTGGTGGATGCCTAGCATAAGGCCCAGTGCTTTTAACACACAACTTGTCAGAGACTGATATGAATCAGGATACTGTACAGTCAGAATCACCCAGCAAGTAAGCTACTGCTACACCATTCTTCAGATCTCAACAAGATTTATGGAGCTAAAATTCAGTGTTCATGAATCTGCCCAGAATTTCATTTCATCACTGTCAGGTAACAGGTCAACTCCTTGGGAAGAGGCCATAAGAAGGCTCAGCTTCTTACCTGATCACATAGAGAAAGATTGGCATTTAGACTGGAAAGCCAGCTGAAGAAGCAGCATTACATCAAAAACCAGAAGCTATTTTTTCCTCTGCCAACATCCAAGTTCCAGTCTGAAAGGAATAAACTTGAAAATATATTTTACCAGTAATCCAAGCCCCTATCTGAATGATGAATTTGTGAAATCATAGTATAGACTTCAAAGAATTACAGCTCCATCTGTATCAGGGACATAAGTGGTCTGCTGATGCTATGGCTAACACCACATGAACCACTATATATAAAGGAAGAGATATGAGCTTTGCGGTTGAGGGGGGGATGATGGACGGGACATTCTGTTTGTTTCTACCTTAGATTTCTAACAGCGATCCTCTGCAGAAATCAGTTTAGGGCAGGGTATCTTAATGGAGATCCTCCTACATGTGGCCATGAATGAGCTGTGTGTTGTTACAATTCATAGGATACATGGAACACAATTTATTTGGGCCTCATCTTAGGAGGTGCCAAGTAAAGCTTTTCCTACTAGAAGGAAAGATAGAGCAGGCCCTTATCAATGGCATCTCTCCCTCAGAGAAAACAAAAGACATCGCAGCATGCAACAACTAAAGTAGTTGGTGCCTTTTTCATGACTTGAAGGGGTAGAGACATGCAAATTGCCATGGCCTAATCAATTTGGAATTGTAATTGCATCAGCAGCAATTTTTAGTGGCTGGATGTGCCAGGTAATACGATACTTCCAGGAAAAAGAGAAAAAAATCTAGACTGAGAGCAGAACAAGCCAAAAGCATCTCATCTTTCTTTCCAGTATATCTAGTTTGGCTTGTCACTTTTACTATTTTTAGATTGGGTCCTCCTCTCTTGTATCCTTTTCAACCTTACTTTGCTTCTAACCTACATAACCCATTACAGTATCCTGACAAAGCAATCTAAGGGATACAAGACAAAGTAGTAAAGACAAAAATAACATGTAGGGCTAAGTCCACCTACACATGCATCAGTATAATCTGTTTAGCTTCAACAAAGAGGAGGCCAAGTTGGGCTGAACATGATCTCTATGCTAAGGGCTGCCTTTTGTTGCCTTCAGTTTTGGCTTCTGAATGTCTGGACATATCCTCACTCTGTCTGATTTTATCTTTTTTATTTTATTTATTTATTTAAAAAAACAACCCTCATTTCTTCAGAGTACCTTTTTCTTTGTCTACTTCCAAGTCAAAATTATTTAAATACATTAAGAATTCTCTGTAGACAAATAAAATAGATCTATTAAAATATAAAAATCACATAAAAATAGTATGAAACTGATTGTGAAAGCAAAACCTGTAAAATATAATTATTTGGACAGACGAAGAGCCAGGTTCTGATTTTGACTATTAGGGTATACATCCAATAAAAAATTCCTAAAAGTGACTGAAATTGCTCTTGGTCTACACCATTACAATAGTTCAAAAATCTACCCAAAAGAACACCAGATACACTAAGACTTCTTAATTTAAATAATCCGACAATAAGTTTACTTGCTGTAAAAAACATATAAAAAATAGAGATAAAACCAAAAGAAAAAAAAGACAAAGCAAAATAGTTAAATAATGAAGGTAATTTGTAGTAAGTAGGTAGAAGGCTACAGTAAATAATTAAATAAATAAATAACGATCTGGCAGTAGAAAGGAATGCTTTACTACAGAAGCCTATCTAGAGAAAAAGGAAGAGATGTTATTTGGTTCCTGTCTAAAAAATGAACAAGTTTCCCAAAACATTTCTGTACAATAACCTGGTAGGAAATTTGGCAAAACTAATGGGAACATTTACAATCTCCCATCTCCCTGTAGGCAGGGTTTGCTTCTAACCTGCTTCAAACACAGTCCACACACTACATGTTGTCAAAACTCACCCCTTTTCTGTGGTCTGGTTTATTACACTGAGATTAACAAATGCAACTAAGTCCGACAGCCCACTCTTACGGCTGTTCCTAATATTTCCACGTCAGGACTCCTCCCTCCCACATTCTAGCTCTTTGCCACTACAGGCACTCATACTTTCCCTATATCTAAACAGGAATAGGAGCCACCTGCGTTGGTCATTCAGCAGTAACCTCAAAACCTTTTCCCAGGAGGATCAACACCTCCCGGCAAGGTGAGAGCTTTCAGGCAAATATTCCCACCTCCATTAAATTCCTATGAAAGCTTAATATAACTCCATCTGTTCCATTTATAGTGCACTACTTCAAAACACCACTGGGGAAGCCTCTTTAGGAGGGAAAGGAAATCTTTCAGTAGATAAAACCTGACACTCAAAAATAACTAAAATAAATGTAAACAGTTTCAATCGTATTTAATAATGAGTCAGAAAAATAAATCAATAAATATGGACAGACATTTGAAGGAAATAAAGTTGGGTACAACTTTAAGGCAACTGAACTGAACTGCAAAGTATAGAAAGTTAAGAGGACAGTTGGGGGATGGGGAGGGGGGAAACCCAGGAGATATAAAATATTAGAGTTCTACTTCTGCAAACAAGTTCTTTAACCTGGCTGCCTGGACAATTTTGATAACACCCTACAACTAGGGTGGCCATCAAGGTTCATCAAGAATACAGGCATGGGTGTCTGGTGCTCCCCCACCCCCAACACCAGTCAGCAACTGCAGGGGAGCGGGAGGGGTCCCCCAGCGGCCGATCCCACTGACCAGAGGGGTGGGGATCTCACTCACCGTGAAACTCCCAGAATTCCCATGGCCACTTCCGGTTTTGCTGGTGGTCCCGATCCCTGGCTGGCACTCACAGGGAGGGCACTGGTGCTCCTGCCTGCCTGCTGGCTAAACAGGGAGTGTGGCCTGACAGGCATCAGCACTCTCAGGGGTTGCACGTGTACCCCCTACACATTGCCCCTGAATACAGGACAGTGCCCTCCCCAGCCTCCCAAGGCTGGGGGGCATGGCAAGCTCCTGCAGGTGTCAGCAGCAGGGGCATGGAGGCGGTGGTGAGCAGGGAGCTCCTGAAGGCAGTCACAGCATTGTCTGGGTCAGGTGGAGAGAGGTGCTGCTGAGCGCTGAAAAACAGAGGACATAAAGGTGGCTGGTAGAGGACAAAGGACGAGAAAACCAGACTGTACTCTATAAAACCGAACGAATGGCCACCCTACCTACAACAGATAGCATTAGCAAGGCAGTGAACAAATCAACACTTCTCAAAAGCAACATGAATGCACATAACTTTCAAATAGTTTGGCTTATTGCTAGCAATACTACAAATCAGCTTTTGACCAGGGGAACTGTGTACTCTTGGATACTAGTTCAGGCAGCTTTCTCTCTCTCAGCCCAAAGTATTTACCCATGAGTGTCAGGCATCAATTCAAAGTTAGAGCACAAGGTTTTTTGGAACAGTTCACAGTGCCATGGCTCCACACATGCAATACAGCACGGCCGATCTGCAGGGGGAGCTCTGAAATTAATCACAAGCTGGCAAAGAGGCTCTCCTCCCTCATGCACCATTCAACAGAGCGCTGCCTTAGATCCCAGTCCAGAGTCCAGATGCTCTTAAACTTCCTTGGGCCTGAGCGAGCTGAAGCTCTGCTTCTTTCTGTGGTTTTTCTAAAACAGTAGTTTTCAACCTGTGGTCTGTGGACCCCTGGGTGTCCCTTGGAATATACCCTGGGGGTCGCTTAGCAGATACTCCTGGGGGTCTGCAGACTACGTCTAAAGGGCTTGCAAAAGATGACTATAATCAGTCAAAAGTATGTGAACACCCATGCTTATAATTCAAAGAGGTCCGTACCTCCGTTAAATATTTTTAGAGATCCGCAAAGGAAAAAAGGTTGAAAAATCACTGGTCTAAGCATAAAGGGTGCCTGTACACGAGTGCAGAGGCTGCTCTGATGTACTATAATTACAACACGTTGGAGCAGACTTGATTAATCGAGTCTGCTGGAAGGTTCCAGTAGCGTCTCACGTATCACTATTCTTGTGCTTCAAAATGGCAGCTGGGGTGCTTAAACGAAAACTTGTCGAGCGAGCTTTGGTTCAAGCACCCTTGCTGCCATTTTGAAGCATGGGGACACGTGCACATGACACTTCAGGCACTTTAATTAGAGCGGCTCTCCAAGGCACTCTAATTAAAGTGCTGCCCTCATCCCTGCACATGTCTATATGCAGCCTTGGAGCTGCTTTAATTAAAGTGCTGCCCCCCCTCAGAGTGCACGTATTCGTGCCCAGAAAGTTAAGAGGATGGTAAAGGAAGGGGAACTCGGGAGATGGGTGCTCCGGCCCCACAGGCAGGCCCTCTGGCCACTGCTGCTGCATGCGCTCAGTAGCTTGGGCACAATGAGTGGGGACTGAGGGAGGCAGGACACTGCGTGGGTTGCTCCAGCCCTGTTTCTCTCTGAGTCTAGAGGCAGGCGTTCACCGAGGCAGACGCGCCCCTCAGCGTCTGCCCCAGAGTCAAACAGCCTGCCCCTAGTTTGTACGTGTACCGGCCGCGCGCACCAAGCCCACCGCGCGCCGGGGGAGGCGGGGCTAGCTCTGCGCCCCGCCCCCGGGCCCTGGAACCGCCCGGAACCATTCTCCTAGGGCCGCAAGTTCCGGGGGAAGGGGCGCGGCGACACACGGTAACGCCAGCGCGGGGCAAGCGTTGGCGCGGGGCACGCGGCGTGGGACACGGCCGCTGCCGCTGAGCTGAGCTGAGCTGGGGCTGGGCGGACGCCGTTACCCTGCGTGTATCCCCCTCCCCTCTCGCGAGACCTCGCGCTCCCCTGCGGCGCGCGCGGGAGGATGAACCTGGAGCATCTGCGGCGGCGCGTGCGGCAGTACATCGACCAGGTGCGCGCTGGTGGGCGGGGTACCTGGCGCTGGGCATGTGCTGTGCTGGGTGCTGCAGCCCGGGGTGGGGCGCGGAAATCCCCCCATGCTGCTCCCTATGTTAGGTGGTTTTTAAGCCTCGAGATGCAAATCTGGACGGCTCTCGCGGACAGGGCAGCTAGGGATGGGGATGGGGACACCGCTGCTCCAGCTGGGACCTGAGGCTGGAGGGGCTGGCCCCTTCGCTTGTGGTCAGCCCTCTGATTTGCTCCTTTTAGGGATCGTGGGCACAGGCCCACCAAGAAAATAAATAACCTGCCCTTAAACAAGTGGGGACTGAGGAAGGAACCATGAATTTCTTGGGACAAACAAAACCAGGAACAGGGAAGGGAGTGAGGTCACAGGGTCAAAATAAGGGATCCAGAAGGAGATGCTGGCCAGCACCCACTAGCCCCTGAAGGAGTTGAGGGAGCTTGTGGACTAGGGTTGGGGATATCATTTAAAAATGTGTCCATTTAATCTCTTCTAATGATATCGCTTAAATGATTAACTGATAGCACAGCAGCTGGGTCAGGGCTGCTGCTAGGAGCTGCTTCCCCAGGGCCTTTGTTGGTGGGAGGGAGGGCGAGGGGGAGATGGAGGTGGTGGGGGGCTCCCCTGGGCCTGTGAGGTGGGAGGAAGAGGTGGTGGGCAGCAGCAGAAGGCAAGCACTGGGAAGGAGCAGCTAACTGCTTAATGTGGTTCCCAAACTTTGACAGATTGAGCACCACCAATTTAAACTGATACAACTAAGTGCCACCAGCAAATTTATAAAATAAAAAATAAATCTGTTAATGTGTACCACTGACAGGTTGTCTGGGGACTACTGGTGGTACACAAATGCCACAGATTGGGAACCTCCTAATTGAGTCATTAGGCCATCCCTTGTTTTCCTCTTAGGTTACGGGTACTAGTCCCCCCCTTGTCCCTCCTTCTTCCTTTCTTGCTCCTTCCTGCCTGCCTTGCTGTTTTCCTGTTCTAGAGACACTGCGCTGCTTCCCTTACATTAACTGGTAATGTGTTACTGGTATAAATATACTTACTGTTTAAACATTTAACATTTCACATCCCTACTGTGGAAATGGAGAGTGAAACTTTGCTCAGAGAGGTGAGTGGAGGAGTTACAGGACAACAGCCTCATTCACCCAGGTTTCTTCCAGCCAGAGGCTTCTTCCTGGGTTTATATGTGGCCAGCTTGGTAAGAGCCAGGAGGAGGTTGATTAGGAGGTTCCAGGGCTTAATGAGGCCACATATGGGATGGGGAGCACATAACAGTAAAGGTGTGGGGGGGAAGTGCAGCCAGACCTCAACAGTAGGTTCAGGAAGAAGCAGAAGAGAGGCTGCAACCTGGCGCACTTAAGGTAGGCATGTGCCAGTTGGGGACAGCCATGTCACCATGTTTCGTAGAAATCGGAGAGAAGCAAGGCTAGAAGGGACCTCCAGAGACCATCTAGCATGACCCCCTGCCTGAGGCAGGATCATCCCCATCTGAGCTATCCCACAGAAACTGTAATTGAACCTCTTTGTAAGATTACTGTCCATATTTCGGGTTAGCAAGGGATTTTGCCCCACGCCCAGATTAGTACAGATTAGGAGTGGTGGGGGGGTTGTCTTCCTCTTTAATTGGCATGCAGCTCTCTCCCTGGGATCTCTTGAGCATATGTTAACAGCCAGTTACAGCAGCTGGATGTTGGTGGTTGTTGTGGTCCCCCTGCTTTGCCTGTGGTTGGTATGGGGGTTGTGTTTTGTGTTGTGTCAGGGTTGACTAGAGATAAGACAGTGGATTTGGATAGGGATGATCCTGCCTCAGGCAAGGGGTTAGACTAGATGGCCTGCGGAGGTCCCTTCTGGACCTGCTTCTGTATGGGTATTTATACACGTACATTTTTGTGATCCAATGCGCCAGAGATGCGTTGCATTGCTCTGCATGAAACTGAGGTGCACTGCACTGCACTGCATGCAGTTGTATAAGTGGTGAAATGCATGTCAGCGTGCAGAAAATGGCAGCGGTGCCATTTTGAACTAAAATACGTCAGCGTGCCACTCCCAGTGCCACCTGCCGGCCTGCCTGGCACAGCCCCAGCTCTTCCTGGCGTGTGGGTGGAGGTGGGGGGTTGAAACGGGTGTGCAGGGTTGACAGCAGCACTGGGAGCAGTGCTACGGCAATGCTACAGCAAAATCTGGTGTAGCTGCAGCCCTCTCCCAGTGCCACTGCTGGCCACCCTGAACCCAGCCCCCACTGAGAAGAGCCCAGCTCAGCCCGCAGCTGCCGCTTGCCTGCCCTGACCCATGCAGATCCAGGGGCACCCTCCCCCTCATCATTTCCCCCACCCCAGTGAGCTGCGGCTCTGTTCCACGTGCTGCCTCACCCTGGCTGGGTAGTGTCTGCACCTGCCCCCTCCCTCCTTCACTGAGGGGTACCTTGATCTGCCTCCACCCCCCACTCCCCTTCCCTCCCCACTCCCCTTCCATTACAACGAACTTACCAGCTGCATGCAGCTGTATCGGAAATCAGATCGGTATTGGCCAATATGCCTCCTTAAATATCGGCTATTGGTATTGGCTCCCAAAATCTCTGTCGGTGTACCCCTAATTCTGTGAGCCCCTTTGTTGGGTGCTGCCATGGCCAGGTGGAGCTGCCCCATGCATCTCCTCTACAGCGAGACTGAGGAGCAGCTGTGACCCGAACCTGTGCTCTTCTCACAGCCCTTCCCTGTCTGGCCCATGCACTCCTTCCAGAACAGGCACACCAGGCTGGTGGGACTGCCCCACACCCCTCTATTTCCAAGCAAAGCATCCAGGGTCAGCCCAGGAAGGGTTGTGGCAAGAGCATGCACCCTGGCCACAGCCCTTGGCTCTGCCCACTGAGGGAGATTAGGCTGGGTGGGAGCAGCCCAGTGTACTGTCTGACCAGAGAAGCTAGGTATGGGGGCACTCATGGCAGGTACAACCACCCTCCTTTTTCACCCCCATCCCCAGGGGCACGGGGGAGTTTTGCCCAGAGCATCAAATTCCTTAGGCTTCAGCTCCTGCCTGCTTTAGGCTTATCACATACCGCATACTCCTGCCTGCATTATGGTTATCATCCTGGTTGAGAACCACTAAGTTAAGCTGAAGCAGCACAACACTGGTTCTCAACTATAGGAGGGGGACGTGAAATTAAGAAAAAAATTGGAGGGGTCACCTGACTATAAAAGGTTGAGGACCACTCTAAATGGTGAGAGCCTGAGGCAGGCAGGCAGCATGGATAATAACTGTCTGAACTTAAAGGGTTTGGTGGTGTTAAAAGCAATAAAAACAGCAACCTTTTAGTGGGATGTAATGGTAGGTGGTGCTACAGAGAAATGACTACACTTCCTGTTTATACAGTGCTCTTCTAGTTTCATAATGCCCTTTTAGGCTTTATTTATGCAGGTTTCATACTGTTGCTTTTTATCCCAGAAGAAACAGCAAACCACATGTACTGCACAAAAGCTTGAGCGGAGGAAATGTTTTGGTCAAAGATACATGACCCTTTGATCAAAAAGAAAATAAAAAATACAGTGACAGCAACAAAAGCTATTTTTACCACAATCTGAAAGATTTCCATTTGTTACAAATAGTATTTTAGTCAACTGCAAGATGTTATATAAATACTTTTAGATCTTCTGTGTCCCTTATTCCTAAGATTCAAGGCTCCTTCTTTCAGCCTTGGGTAAATTGCAGGTGTTTGGGAAGTGCATAATTTGGCCTTTGTAAACATGTTAGCGGCTGTGAATTATTTGGTCATCAGTTAATTTACATAAAAAATACAAAAACTAGCCTTCATAGCCATTTGTGAAGATTTTGGTGGTGATGTAGTTACTGTTGGTAATTGTAGAATATCCCAAATATATTTTAAACTAATCTAAACACTTTTAACATTCTTCTACAGCAACAGTATCAAAGTGCCCTATTTTGGGCAGACAAAGTTGCTTCACTATCTCATGGTAAGTAATCCTTTTTATGTCAGATTTCATATAATTTAAAATCTTAACTTCATTCAGACTTCTTCCTATTTATTTTTTTTTCAGGGACTTGTATATTTGTAGGCTTTTTTATGTAATGCTCTTCTGTGAATTTCTTTATAATTCTACCTATTCAACTAGTGCATCAATGATTCCAGCTCAAAAATCAAGTGAATATAATCCATTCTTCATTCATGTATAACCCTTTTGCCAGGTACTGGGCAGCAGTAACAAGATCTGGGTTCAAATTTAGGGGTAAAGATAAGTTTTTTAAATTTAGCTCAATCCCCCACCCAGAAACATGGGAAAATAAATGTTAACGAGGTGTTCTAATGTGAACAGGCTTCCTCCCTCACAAGCAAATGTTAAATTAAACTAGGGTTTATTACAAGGGCGAGAAGGGGAGCAAATGGGCATCTTAACCAAAACCATAACTACTATAATAGTAACTAAAACTCTACAGAGGTCACAGTTACCAGCAAACCAATTCAGGGAGCTCCCACCTAGTCTAGGCAGATGGGAAGGGAGACTCCCCTAAGGGTGCCATCCAGGGCCTCTACCAGCTATGGCAGCAAAAATAGCAATTGCTTGGTAGGAAGGTTCGCACCAGAAACCTTGCTGCTCTTCCCTGCCAGGGGTTGCTGCTCTGCTCTTGGGGCTTTACCACATATACCAGCCAAAATAGCAAGTACTCAGAAGGAAGACCTGCATTGGATTTACTGCCACGCTGATGCTGGGGATGGTGCTAGGGTGCAAGGCTGGGGTCCACTGCTCTGGCCACTGGGGTGCATTGGCAGAGATTGCTGCTAGGGTGTGCTGTGCTGACTGCTGCCTCCAGGGGTTACTGCTGCTCCACATCACTGGGGTGGCTACTGCTAGTCCCCTTCAAGTTATGCAAACCCAAGTACTTCTCAGCCTTGACCTTCAGTTTTAACTACAGTGAATGTCAGGCTTCCACTATAAGGTCCTGTGAACAGAAACACTTTTACTTTGAGGAGCTGGTGAACCACAAGGCTGTCCCAGGAATGACTCCTGTCTGGATGTCTTCTTTCCTTACACACACAACTTTGTACTAAAACTGAAGGCCACTCCACTGGAGATCTCTGTACAGCTAACAGTGTGGTTTGACCTTTGTATAGCTTAGTATTAACAATGGTTCTGTGCCTACAAACTTCATACATCTGGAAGGGAGGGCTGGTGGACACGATCTGATCCACCTGGCCTTTACTGGTGCACACTTTTACCTACCCTCAGACAGTATAAACTAAGCCCACAAGCAGTGAAAACAGGCATGAATAGCCCACAAAACCATTATGCAAATGAGGCTATACAGACACAGAATACACAAAGTTACCATTATAGAACATAAACATAATCAAACATGCAGAACATAAGAAGGATTACACATTTGATTCCTGACCTGAAAATATAATACTTAACTTACAGTGCTCAATCTTTTTAGCCAATCTTTTTGAAGTACTTCTTCGCTTTTCTGAATTTTGCAGGACCCCAGCTTAGAATTGCTGATTAAGAACCTAAATTCAGCTAGGATTTAATTGATCTGGCTGGTATTAGTTAAGAGTGGTGGGGGGCAGGGCCTAACCCTCCTGTGCTCTGCTATTTGCACCGTCTGCCTCCTCCCTGCTCCCCACCATCTGTACCTGAGCAGGCAAGGGAAGCGCTTGCTGCTGTGACTGATCCTGTAGTGTCTCACACACCAGCAACTATTGCTGCAGCCACACCCACTGAACTCTGGATTTTGTGAGGGTGAAGGGCAAGAGCTGGGCTACTAATCACATCTCTGTCTACATGTCTGCCAGCCTGCTAGAGCATGCTGGTGGGGTGTGTGGGAGGGCAGCAGTGATGGCAGTCCTCAAAGAAGCTGCTGTAGGCACCATTGGGTAGTTGCAGGGGGAGGAAGGAAACATAGTGCAGGACTGGGAAAGAGAGCATTAACTGCCTTGCACACTGGCCAGACAGCATAGGACCCATAAGCAGGGGTGGGCAATTTTATGGGCCCAGGGGCAACATAAGGAGTTTTGATGAGTTGTCATGGGCTGGGTGGAGGAAGGAGCAGAGGGCATGTACAGCAGAGCTCACCCAGGGCCAAACCCTGCCCTCTCCCACCTGTACCTGCCAGGCTGTTCCTACTGCAGCTGCAGCTGCCTGGGTGCTGCTTAGCTCCTTTTCCTGTTCTGTTGCGCTGTTCCAGGCTGGGAGGAAGCTTTAGCCAGGCAGCTTCTTCCCTAGCTCCTGTCTGCCTTTCACCCACTCGGCTGCCTGTGCCAGACTAGTGGAGTGGGTGGAAGGAAGCTGAGAGATGGAGCACTGCAGCCAAGAGCCCTTCAAAAAGTCCAGCAAAGTTGCCTCAAAGAAGTCCTTCCAAATCAATATGATTGCTATTTACAATATAAATACATTATGTAACTATATTACTTATCTATAATTGATTGAATACAAAATCCTGGGTTATTTTTGATGAAAATAGGGTATTGGGCCTTGGTTTAGGAACCAATCCCCCATTTATAATGTTGTTTCCTATGGGAAAATCAGTTCCGAGTTATGTTTTGACTTCAGATGTGGTTTTCAGGAGCTAACTGTGTCGTAAGTCCAAGGACTGCCTATAATAATGTGTTTTATCCATTCCCTTTTCAGTGTAAAATTGTTTCCTACAGTGGCTCCCTAGCGCTTAGTCTGTTTTACATATATAGAACCAGCATTGCTATATCTTCTTTATTTTGAAGAATAGTAAAGTGGTGACAATTCTGAATACTCTCCCAGTATATCATGACTTAACACAGGTTGCGTGTCACCCAGATTAATTGGATCTTTTTTCCAAATATTTCTTTTCAGTTCTTTATCTGTATCTATCTTAAAATGACTTCATATAAATCTGATCTTGCAGAAGCTTGAATTACTGATGGTACATACAGTGTAACATATATATAAGTTTTTAAAGGATCTGAGCCTACTAATATACATCTATAACTTGGAAAAAATTGTTTTATTTAACAAGCACTTGATTCCACAAAAGCTTTAAGTGGGGGGAAGGGAAGAAGGAATAGATGACACCTGTGTTTTCTTCTCTGGCCTCATTCAGGGACAGGATCTACTTATAACAGTTGTGCATGCTGTTTTTCTTCTCTTCATTAATTATACTCCCGTTCTATTATGATACGCAAACTGATGGTAGATTGTGTACATTCTTGCTTGACAATTATTGCTTTTGCTGGAGTCCTGGAGGGTGAACTTCAATCTTTTCTTATTTCAGACATGTACCCTAGGGTGCATTTTTAATTATCATGAAGTGAAGGTTTAATTATTAATTTCTAATTCTAGAGATGATTAGTATAAGGAAAAATAGGGTAATAACTTTTTCTAATGACCTGAAAATATAGTTCTGATATTAGAAGAAAGTGGTTTAGAATTGTGTTTAATGTACTATAATATATTATGTATAATAATATAAATCTTATATTTTTGTAAAGAGGAACCTCAGGACATTTATTGGCTGGCCCAGTGTCTTTACTTGACAGCACAATATCATAGGGCAGCACATGCCCTGCGATCACGCAAGTTGGATAAGGCAAGTAATTTCAGGCAAGAAGTATTACTTCTGTTTTAAAACAAAACATCTGCTAAGCAGTTGATCTGTGCTAAATATACTATAGGGTTTTTTTTTGCCCCCCTTAGATCTTATGGTCTAAAGAAGAGTGGCCAACCTGCAGCATGGGTGCCACAGGTGACACGGACAACCTCTGTGGTGCACAGCAGATTGGGAGGGGACAGGTAGCACAGTGCCAGATAGGGTAAGGAACAGAAAACAGTATCAGATCAGACAGGGAGCACAGGGCAGAAATCAGAATGCAGAACAGCATAGCAGGTAAGGGAAAGGTATCAAACTAGCACTTGAAGAGGGTGCAGGTATAATTTGTGGCACACCTGCCAAAAGGCCTGGCTCCCACTGGTCTAAAGGGAAAATAACTGCATTGTATTGCATTATGCAGTCTGTAAAAACAAATATAGCCACTTGCTCATGTAGCCACAATGCAAAGAGTAGGACCAACTAAAGTCAGAGAGAATTCTAAAGAGGAATGGGGAGGGACAAATATGAGGAAAGCAAGGAGTTTGTTAAAGGATGTGCTATTCTGTTTCTCCCACTTTGCTAGCGATAGTTATGGAGGCCTGGAAAGGAGAAAGTATTTCTGGAATAAGAGCACTTAAATAATATTGAATAGCATCACAGGCTGGGTCTGATCATTAATAACTATGGTAAGGGAGGTTCTGCTGAGATAGTGAAAGGCTAACCAGACTGCAAGATGCAAAGGAAAGAGAGCAGACTAAATCCAGTAGCTGGCTTAAACAGCATGCTGTATGACTATAAAGTCAAAAGAGAGAAAGGAAATACTGTGAGATATAAAAGCATGTTGCAGTAACATAAAATGGGGATGAAAAAATAAAGAGGCTGTGTTGTCAGACCAACTGCTGCCATGTCGCCAGAAGAGCAGACAGTGAGGCTGCCCTGCCCATGTATCACTACCACCCAGGCGCCACGTTGCATCTTTGGTATGTTGATATAGAAAGGGGAAAAAGAGTGCCTAATGTGTGCAAAGAGGAATGGAGGGGGAGAAGTTCAAACCAAGGAGATAGAATGATGGCTTGAGAAATCTGGAGTCAAAGATTTAAGTAAATGATACAAAGGTAGTACCATCTTTAGGTAGATTTTTAGTTAGAAAACGGGTGTTTTCTACAGTAGTAGCTTTTTGCTGTTGAATATTTGGGACTTTTGTTTGCAGCTTCTTTAAGTTTAATATAATTTACACTTCTGTTTCTCTCTCAGTTATATGAAGCATGTCGATACCTTGCAGCAAGATGTCATGTAAGTACATATTTTAGTTAATATTAGAAACAAATCAAACTAAACAAAACTTACAATGTAAGTGTGCATCTTGCACATCAGAAGGTTGTAGACTAGAGGAGGGATATGTATTGGTCTAAATCTGAGGTTTGCAACAATTCACTGAAGCTGTAGGTTCATATTCTCTGATGCTAGTCTTGTTTTGTCATTGTTTTAAGCTAGATTTTTTTTTTTTGGAACCATATTGTTTGGGTCTTTTGAATGAGACCAGAAAATACCAACACCTCTTTGTTCAGCCCAAATGCTAAAAGTGCTGTGAGTATGGAGTTTGGTTGTTACCCATGCATCAGAATTTCCTTAGTCTACAAGGTTGTTTGTGAGGATGTGTCCCAAAGACGGTTTTGTTTTATTGGTGCCATAAATACAAAAGTGTTGCATTTGTATTTATATATGTAGAAGAATGAGTAAAGTAAAATTGAGTAGTATGTATTTCAGTAGGGTTTTGTATCATGTGTTGCAATTTGTTGTTTATTTCAAGATAAATATCTTTAGACTTTTATAATCAGAGGGTGTTGAACTATATGATAAATGCCTATGAATTTCCAGTTTCTGATGTAATTTAATTGTTTGGTTGTACAATATAGAAATATTTAATAAACTACTAGTCTTACTAGTAATTATTTTTTAATAAACTACTACTACTACTAGTGGGTTGCATCTGCACGAGATATTTACTGTGGAGCTGCCTAATTAGCTTTGCAGTAAACATCTCAGTGTCTATAGGTGCAGCCCTATTAAACTTCAGTAAACTAATAAACTCCGCAGTAGGGTAGTATTTGTAAATGCAAGTACTACCCTACTTCAGAGTTTTTTAATGCACAGCAGTGCGTGTGTAGATGCTGACTTGGCCAGCTGGGGCACAAGAGTGCTTCTGTGTGAGGGCTACCTGCTGCAACATGTTGAGCCAGGCAGGAGCAGCCCCAGGCTGACAGGCTGACCCCCAGAGGCCCCTGTCAGCCAAGGCTGCTCCAACCCAACTCAGTGTGCTGTGGTCCTGAGCGCATGTTCAGCCAGCATGCCCAGGAGCAATACACTCCAGTGTGGTAAGTGTTGGAGTTCATTGCTGTGCCTTAATTGCACATGCAGACAAGCATATGGACTACTAGATTATGTTGATAAATTAATCCACAACCAAAATAAAAGGTCTAAATACAAATAGTGTCCTAGGTTACTAAAAGCATTTATGCTTTTCTTATGATGATATATTTATTTGTGCTTTAATTTAATTTCTAAATGCTTAAAACCTAATCCTTTTTTTTTCCTGTAGTATGCTGCAAAAGAGCATCAACAGGCTCTTGATATTCTTGACATGGAAGAGCCAATCAACAAAAGACTATTTGAGAAATATATGAAAGATGAAAGTGGGCTCAAAGACTCCAGCAGTGATTGGGAGGTGTCACAATCCTCTGTAAGTATCATTTTCTAAATTATCTTATTTTAATTGTTGGAAAAAATATTTAAGTAGTGCAGGTATTTATCAAAGTACTGGGGCTGCAATCAGCTTCACTTGTGTTTCCTCAGAAATCTGATTCTGAAATTGGGGAGTATTATTATTAGTTGCCTTGGTTATTGCCTCTGTGGAATAATTATCTTGGCCAGCCAGTAGTAGCAGTCCCATGCAAATGCTTCCTTAGAATTATTAGCTGAAGATTTAAAGTCTAGGCTTGCTGAGTTGTGACTTGAGATTTGACAACATAGGTTCACTTGCACTGCAGGCTCAGAAAGCAGCAGTCCTCTGCCCATCAAATATTTTAATGAGGTATTACTTTAATTACTTAAGTACTGCTTTCAAGGGGCCATTCCTCATCTACTTGAAAGGTAGGAAGTGTATTTAAAGTATAGCAGTTATTCTTGCTTGATTCCATATTTAGACAGACTTGGGCTCTAATCAGAGTTAAAGGTACAAAACAATTTTATTTATAATAATACTGTTTTATTAACTCCATAAGTTTCTGAAACATGTACGATTTGCTATACAATAAAAAATGTGATTGGTCCTTACCCAAAACATTTTTTTAAATATTTGAACCAATTCTTAATCTCTCTTTTTTTCCCTCATCCTGATTTGGGTATTCTGTTTCATATGCCTAAACTCATACTCCTACCCCCATCCAAACACAAGGAGCTGAATTGTGCTTATTTACACTTAAGCACTCTCCTACAACCACAGAGTCATTCTGGGATATCTTATAGTTGTGAAAGAAGACATTAAGCCAGTGGTTTCTTCAATCTTCATAGGCCCTTGTTTGAAATACTGACTACCTACTTTTTTCAAGCGTATACTTTACTAGTTCTCATTTTTAGAAGCCTGCTATAGTCTTTATATTGGTTTAGCTTATGAATAACTTTTTTTTTATTTCAAGGTAGTACTAGAAAATCAAATTGCATCATGTAAAATGCTTTTTACTTTTCAGGGAGTCCATTTGCTTTGTGCTCAAAACCCAATTGCAAACATTGATTCAGTCTCTGACCTCCAGCCCTGCTTTTCCACCAGATTAAGAGCTCTATATGCCTTTTGCGAGGGAAGATCTATGATGCTTTGGATAATAGAACCCTAGCAACCTACAGCTACAAAGAGGCATTGAAGCTTGATGTTTACTGCTTTGAAGCATTTGACCTTTTAACATCACACCACATGTTAACAGCACAAGAAGGTTTGGAGAACAAT
>NW_017729032.1:143062353-143079730 GCF_001723915.1 Gavialis gangeticus
GCATCCACCAGATTAAGAGCTCTATATGCCTTTTGCGAGGGAAGATCTATGATGCTTTGGATAATAGAACCCTAGCAACCTACAGCTACAAAGAGGCATTGAAGCTTGATGTTTACTGCTTTGAAGCATTTGACCTTTTAACATCACACCACATGTTAACAGCACAAGAAGGTTTGGAGAACAATATTTATTTTCTAGATGTAAACAAAATTAAACCTCCAGATTCACAGTACTGAATAAAATTAATGTTGCATTACAAATCTTGCATTAATGTTGCATTGCAAATCTTAGTTCTGAACTAATTTGAAAGAATAGCATGTACCCAGTTTTATTTGTATTATTTATCTATTTAACATAACCAGAATCTTTAATAAAGTATTCTAACTTTCTGAAATTTACAGTTAAACTTTAGATTTCAGCTCATGGGATGCAATCTCTGGGTTATGTTGGGTGACCACTACAGCTTAATAGCTACAGAATTTTGCTGATTTTTAAGACTTGAAAGGAGCAAAGTAAGCCCAGCCTCTGTGGCTAGTTTCTCCAGTAACTTCCATGCCCATTACCTAGATTTAGCATCTTTTTTCTCTGTTAGCTCAATGCCACAGTCCTTTGAAGCCACAAAGCATTGTGAGATTACGGTGAAAAGCCAAAAACAGCTATGACATTGTGTATGGAAAAAAGTTAAAAATAATTGTTTTATCCAGTGCCCCTCTTTTTCAGTGAAAAACCTTAACCCTAGAGTCAGTATAAAACTGGAGATTGTAGTACTCCATCAAGTTGAATTTGACTCAATTAAGTTCTGTAGAGAAGAATTTAAAAAGTAAGAATTCAGTCATTCACCTTCATGCTTAGAATTACTGTATCATAATGCAGTTGTTTAGGATCATTAATAACATGATGCTTTACTTGTCATATTGGAACAGACATTTCAAAACTTGTGTTTTTGAGCCCTGTACATTTTTTACTTGTTTGTTTTTTTTGTGTGTGCTTGTTTTAATTTACACAGAAAAAGAACTGCTCGAATCTCTACCTCTTAGTAAACAGTGTATGGAAGAACAAGAATTGCTACATTTTCTGTTTGAGAATAAACTGAAAAAGGTAAAAAAAAAATAAAAACTAAAAAAAGGAAAAGCAAAAAAATAAGTTTGAATTGGAAAACTTGTCCTAAATGCTAATTTTATATGATTGTGTTTTGTTTTGAGTTTTTGAAACATCAAAATTAAAAAAACGTATTTTTACTTTTGCTTGTAATTACCTCATGTGTTAAATTACCTAATACATTAAATTATTAAAAGTAATTACTTAATTTATATTACTGCTTTTCATGTATAGAAATATAGAAAAGACAGAGTTTCATGTAGGCTTTATTTCACAAATTTTATAATTTTGTTTGATGAAAATCTCTACTTGGCTGACTTGCAGTTTTTTGAGAAACATCTAAATATAGAATAATGTTGTAACAATTGCTTTAATAATGTTGGTGCACTGATGTTTGTTTGTATAAAAGGATGTAAGGCATTTTACAATAAGAATATAGTATGTCTAAAGTGCTGTTGCTGGAACTGACACCACAGCATTGGGCCAACATGGGTCAGTAAGTGCCCTGTCACTCAGCATTGTTCTTTCAGAGACTGCACTTGAAAAACTGGTAATGAAATATCTTTCACTGTCTAAAACTTGTTGACATGAGTCAGTGAACTATTAATAAATATTAGTTTTTTACTCAGCGCAGGCCTTCTAAGCACAAGTCAGAATTTTAAGAGATCCAGAAAATATATTAAAATACCTTTGAATTATTATTTCAGACAGAACCTAAAAGCAGATATTATTAAAAAAAAAATTTTCATTTTATACAAATTCTTATGGTTGTTAAAATGCCTTCTTTTTCAGTATAACAAACCTAGTGAAACAGTGATTCCGGAATCTGTAGATGGCCTCCAGAACAATCTGGATGTGGTAGTATCCTTAGCTGAAAGACATTATTATAACTGTGATTTCAAAATGTGCTACAAACTTACGTCTGTGTAAGTACATAAAGCAACTGTGATATTTCAAGATTTTATTTCTGCTACTTCTCAGGTCTCATGTAGGAAATATTGTATGATCACAAATATACCCAAATCTATCATTCAGTTGTTTAATGCATCTTTTGCAAATTAATATCATCTCAGCTGAGATAAGTTTCATGGTTTCATGCCGAAGCCCCGGCTGGTTAAGAAACTGTGAAAATAATATATGTTTTGTTTTGAACAAAATACAACAAAATGTGATAGTATTCTATAAAGCTTCTTTATCTTGAGCTCTAGATTTACTACATGTCAGTACTCAAAATATTGGTCTTGTAAAATAAAATAAGCTCTCAGCAAAGATAGTGCTGTATTGAATATAATCTTGCTTCCAGCAGTGGCAGGACCTGAGAATGTTGTAAAGGCAGTATACTAAATTTGGCAGCAGAAATATTTGATTGCTGTCCTAATTGCATATTCCATCTGCCAAGTGTCTTGTTAACCAGTTTAGCTAAATTAATTCTATCTGGTTTTAAATTAGCTGCTGTTATGCTAGTAACATCATGTAGCTAGAACATGACTATTGGCTTATTCAAGTGCCAATTGCTTGCAGTATTCCATGTTGTTATAACATTATTTTCTTTCTAATTCAGTTAAGTTACATGAACCATTTATTGTATAATATGTTTTGTTTTTAATAGGGTAATGGAAAAAGATCCCTTCCATGCAAATTGTTTACCTGTGCATATAGGGACACTTGTGGAATTGAATAAAGCAAATGGTGAGAATTGTTATTGACTAACAATTTAATAAAACTCAAATGAATGTAGAGTTTTAAAAGCGTCATATAGCTAATTTTGACAGTGCCTTTTGAATAGATTTCTCAACAGTCAAGCAGAAAGTAGCATTTTCCACAAATAAACAAAAAAAAGTGAGATTAAGGAAAAATATTTTAAACTTTAAATTAAAAAGTATAAACATTGCAGAGCTGGGTAAGGATCACGTGAGTGGTTTTCCTGTGCTTTTAACAGCGTTTCCTGCCTCTTGGGTTATATAGCCAATGAGTTACGGAGAACCAAACTTTTTATTAATGTCTATTGTGTGTTGAATACTGTGGTAAATGTAGGTTTATTTTCCTTCCAAAAATTAAAATATATTTTTGACAAATATAAGAGGGAAATTTTTAAGAATGGCTACTTGTGACCACAAAATTTGTGGATAGATCTATTGTGTTTTTCAGGGAGGATCAGATTTATTTTCTGTAGAGTGAACTGCCTGCAGACAGAGACTGTTTAATAAGTTATCTCTTCCTAGTTGCAGTTAAACACTGCTTCAATTATTATCCTGTTCCTAGCCATGCAGTCTTTTTATGACAGTTACGTCAATAGTTTAGCTACAGTTTGTTTCCAGACTCTTTCCAATAAGGGCTTGGAAGCATTTGGAAACAATCTGAAATGAGAATGAGGACCTGACATCAAATGGCCTTCAATCTTTCAGTGTATTAATCTGAAATAGAGCATGAAAATTCCACTTTTGTACAAACAGGTAGGCCATTACGTATGCTAGTGTATCTTTTATATGCAGTTGGTGTACTTCAGATTCTTTAATTGCAAGAGTCAACCTTTTTTTTTTTTTTAAATATGGCCAGTAGTGTACTTTTTCTGAGGGTCAGCTGAGAACCACTTCTATAAGAAGTACTGTGAACAGAATTTTTATAATAGGCCTCGATTTAAAGTTTTGAATTGGAGGTAAGAACTCCAGTGTTGAGACTTGCACTGTGGATCTTTCATTACATTTAGAGAACAAGGTTTTTATGTTACTCCTTCCCGTGGGGAAGAGAAGACCTGGGGAAAGGTGGGTAGTGTTGTTACACTTTGTAAGTGTTATTGATAGTAAAGTGCTGGAACAGGTTACTCAGAAAGGTTGTGCAATCTCCATCGTTGGACATTTTTAAGACCTGGGTAGACAAAGCCTTGGCTGGAATGATCTCACTGGGGATGGTCTTGCTTTGAAGAGGGCATTGAACTAGGTGACCTCCTGAAGTCTCTTCTAACCCAAGTGAGGTGGTGCAGGCTCCCACCCTGGGGGTTTTTAAGAGGAGGTTGGATGACTACCTTACTGGGGTCGTTTGACCCCAGTACTCTTTGCTGCCGTGGCAGGGGGTCGGACTAGATGATCTGCTCAGGTCCCTTCCGACCCTAGAAACTATGAAACCCTAATTTTCTATGATTCTATATAGTTCTGGTTTTATTTATTAAAGTTATTAAGTGATAAAACACTTCAGCATTATTTATATTCAACATACAGAAACTTTGGTTATGTGTTAAGCTCCTTGATCTCTTAATTTTAGTGTTTAAAGAATTCTGGCTCAGAATTACTAAGTTATCTTACATTGTCAATGTTGAAAGTAGAAAAAAGTCAGTGTCATTAATTTATAAGAAGCTGAACTTTTAAAATTTTTTCAAGTATACGTGGCAATGTTTTTTGAAAATGTAATACTATGCTTCAGCTGACTATGTTCTATTTGCTTTAATATTACGTAGGCTAGGATTTTCTTAATAACCTGGTTAAGTCAAGATGCACAACTCCTTGTCTGTTATGCTCTTCACATACTCAGGTTGGAAACTCACATCTCATTTGAGGTGATCGTGACTCAACCAGATTTTAACTCGGGTAAAAGCACAAGTGGCATAGCCGTTTATACATGTAGGTTTTCCAAGATGCATTGCTGCCCCTCTAAACAGGTCTGTCCTGGGGTGACTGACAGTTAACTTGAATGAGCTGTGGTTAATTTCCAGACATACACAGCATTGTCTCAGGGAAAAAATATTATCACATTGTACCTCACTTACTTCACAGGTACTTAAAGTGGGACAATGGACTTGTGTGTCTGTGGGATCCCGGGGCAAGCAGCTTTCTCTTGGGAGAAATGCTGTCTATATGCATCTACAGTGCTTTGAATTTGTATTCAAATACACACAAACTTATTCAAGCTTTAGGTTTTGTAAAAATAGATTAAAATAGAAAGTTAAAGTGTCATTTTTTTAAGTATCTGTTTAAAGAGTAAAATGTTTAGCTCTGAGTTTATAGACTAACTTTCAACAGGTAGTGTGAGATGCATGTAATGATACTTTATAACTATATGGTGTTCAGAATTGCCTTTTGTTTAATGTACTATAATTTTCTCTCCCCCCACCCCCTACCTTTTACAGAGCTTTTCTATCTTTCTCATAAATTGGTGGATTTGTACCCAAACAATCCTGTAAGTTTTTACTTTTCTTTCTAAATTAAAAAAAATCTTTATGTGAAATATATTTAACCTCAGGAATTGATCAAGGTTTTAAATCTAGTTTTAAAATACCTAATATTTAAACTATTCAATCTAAAATAGAATATTTTATTCTTCCGAATATAAGCACTCAAGAATTTTCTGTCATGTCAGATATTATATAACTAATTCTTTCAAAATTCTGTGATGATGAGGGTCTTCATCATTTTTAGGAGTTATGTTATATAGTTTAAGCCACTTTTTGAAAAGTCTTAGTCAACTTTCTGCTCCTTCATGTTGGAGATTGTGTACAGGGAAAGCATGCTTTACTGCTTAGAATTGTTTTCTGTGCTTTTGATTAATTAACCAAAAAGGCTTTGACTTTTAAAACTTTCAGACTTGGCATCAGTGAGAACTTACTTTTAGATGGTTGAAGAAATGTGGTGTATAAATATCAATATTATGACAGTTCAAAAGTATACTGTGCAGGCAGTTTGCTGCTTTCTACTTATTTAAGTACATTCAGGTATACCGTTCCAGATATACATATATCTGGAGCAGTTTACGTCTGGAAAAAAGCGTATCTGTATGTACGCCACCTTTCTGCTCTCCTGTGAAATATGAATTTTCATTTCTACCTAGGAGAAATATTACAATCTTTGTACTCTTCTGTGTCTGAGGAAGGGTGTGTGTGCCCAAAAGCTTGCAAATAAAGACATTTATTTTGCAACTATCTAGTTGGTCTAATAAAAGGTATCACCTCCCCAGGAGTTCCGATTACTTTTTTATTCATTGTGTACACATTCAAATGAGCATCCTATATAAATCTGAAACTTATTGAAGTATTGTCATAATTGATAAGTGAAGTTCAGATATATTTGTATGCTTACATATGAGTTGCATTTGTTCATGATTGATTGATTTATTTTCTCTTTTAGAAAACAAATTTTAAAAAGCTAATACAAAGTTTACATCAGGTGTGCAAAATTCAAAGCCTTCCAGGGTTACTACTGTGTAGATTTACTTGTGGGCTGCAAACTTATATCCAAAACTTTGTGTATTCTCACATATTGCATGCCTCCAGATAAGATATGCACCGCCTTTTTAGAAGGTAAAATGTAGAGGGAAAGCTATTTTTCTGGAGTCCTGGCCTACAGCTGGCTGCTTTTTGTGGAGGCAGTGCTGCAAGATGGCTGCCAACTTCTTTCTGAGACAACAAGCGTAAGGGTTGTGTTTTAATATCAACCTTTTCACAGTTAGTCACAAAGGCAAAAGAGAGAGCTGGTATATCCTGGGGTTGATTGTCCCAGACAGTTCGATGCAACCACCATCGATATCTCAGGACAGTCATAACACACAGTATAATTTGCAGCTCAGATGGCAGTTAACTCAAATTAACTGCTATTGTCCCGGAGAAAAAGGCGTTATCGCCGTACTTCACAGGATCCCAGGGAGAAATTAGATGCGTGTTTTAATCCAAATTTGATAGAGTCTGTGAAAGGGTTAACACTGCATTCCACTCTCTTTCCTGCTTGCTGCCTGAAGGAGAAGCTGGTAGCCCTCTTGCAGCACAGCATCTCCATGCTTCCGGTCCTGCATGCTTCTGTTCTTGCAAAGATAAAAAAAATAATGTTCCCCATTTAAGAATACATATGGTATGTGGTATGCGAATACATTTGGTACTGTTGAGCTTCAAGAATTTCCTGAACCTGAGGACTGTGAATATGTCCTTTTCGTGGTACTAAATGTTTGATGGAAATTTAGATTTCAAGTTAACTTTTTCTGCATCACATTTCAGGTGTAAGGGATCTTCATCATGTCTGCAAAATTTTTCTAGGATTTTTAATTATGAACTGAGCCTCAGAGCCTCCTCTGACTTGATCTGGCAGTTAGCTTTTGGGAGCAGCTTCATGGGATTCCAGATTCAGACAGGGACAGCAGTGGCAGCACATGGGTTCCTCCTTCCAGTGCCTGCATCCTGTCTGATTACCTTCCTCCACATCCCTACCTGGAGTGTCTTCTGCTGCACTGGAGCAGGGCCTGGAAGGAGGAACCTGCATTCCTCTGTCACTGCTATCCCTGGCCAAGCCCAGCACTCTGTGAGCCACTCTGTGTTGTCCACAGTTGGTGCAGAGCCGGGGGGGGAGGGGGACTCTGGGCTCCCCCGTGCCTGCATCAGCTGTGGACAGTGGCAGGAGGGGAGTGCGGGTCCCTACTTTCAGTGCCTGCTTGTGGCCAGTGGAGATCACAGTAGGGAAGTGACAGGTGCAGAAAAGGGAAACCTTCCCACAGCTACCACTGTCCTCACAGTACCCTACATAGCTGTAGCCTGTCCCTGGAGCAGGGCAGGAGTAGATTTGGGGCTCCACCTGCACCAAAGTTTGTCCGAAAGACCAGTGCAAGGGGGAGGGGGTGCATCTGCCTTACTGCACTCCACTGGATCTGTCCTTGGCTGTACCTGATTTGAGTCATGTGAACATTGTTATTCCATTTATAAGCCTGTCTAAAATGGATGAGTTACAGATCATTCAATTGTTTATATATAGTGAAAATAGAACTATTCTTGTTCTGTATCATTACTTTTAGTGTTGTGTGACTTTAGCCACTTCTTTATGTATTTTAATACTGCTTTATTTTGAATTTGATGTTTAGGTCTCATGGTTTGCTGTAGGATGTTACTATCTCATGGTTGGCCACAAAAACGAGCATGCCAGAAGGTATCTCAGGTAAGAACTTATTACTTGATAGCAGTGTAGTCTGTGATTTTTTTTTTTTTTTGCCAGAGCAGTATTATTCAGTACTTAATTTTCAAGTAAAGGGTATGGACAAATGTACATTTGAGCTGCTCTGGAGTATGCAGCAGCTTTTACAATCAGCTGTTATATTTGCATGATCCTGTAGCAATATAAATTAGCTTTAACACCCCAACTTTAGCCTTGAGTGGAGAAAGGTTAAAGATGGAGTGGTTCAGCTACACTTCAATGGCTGTAGAATCATTCAGATATAACACTTGTATCGTAACAACTTATATCAATATCCTTTAATAGCAATAGAATCTGTCTGTCTATACACAACAAATAGTTAATAATTAGAGTATTATGAAAATTCCTGGGTGTCTATATTTACTTGCAATAAATCTAGGTATCCTAGCTCTCGCTAAAATATCCTCTATGTATTGACCCTTTTGATACAGTAGTTAACATGATACCATCTAAATTGTATCGAAAAATGTGTACAGTTTGACTCCAAATCCTCCATCCAGTTACCATTCTGTTGCTCATGGACTCATTTCCTGCATCCTACATGCTTCCAAGCCAGTTGGGCTGGTTCTTTCTCTATCTCTTCAACTTAAGGGCATAGTCTGAGCTTTATGAATCTTATGTCTTCCCATATAAAATAAACAGCACCATTCAGCTGCATCTTAGATAGCAAAAAAAGGTACAATGCTTCAGGCTTCCCTCCCCGCAAGCCCTCAGTTGCTTAAATATGCCCCTTTAGAGTTTTACATAAGCACTCCCTTAGGAAACAACAGGGCAGGAAAATGCTTATCTGAGAAATTTCTCAACTACAGTGGCTTTGCAGAGCACCCCAGAATTACAAATCTCTGGAATAACAAAAGTGTTCCGTTCATCAGAACTTGCCCTTTCAGTGTGAATCTGTGGTTCATCAGCATTTCAGGCTGGGTAGTCCTAGTCCTATATATCCTTTGCACATTCTTCAAGTGGCATGGTCAGTTTCCTGAACAGATCAGATTCTTGGTCTTAAACAGAGCTTTCATCTCAATATAGTTTGTTCATACTGAGGGATAGCTGGAATAAGACAATCCCCTAAAGTGACAAGAACTAATCCTAACAGTGGATTATCAGAATTCTAAATACAACCTCATTGTTAAAAACTTAACACTTTAGAAAAATGTGCAGGTACACAAATAGCTTTACTCTTACTCATTTTGATTAATATAATCATTTGATTGCTTTTTTAGCAAAGCCACTACACTTGAGAGAACCTATGGACCTGCATGGATAGCATATGGGCATTCATTTGCAGTTGAGAGTGAGCATGACCAAGCAATGGCTGCCTACTTTACAGCAGCACAACTGATGAAAGGGTATGTCAGAAGTGGATTGTGCTATTTTATATGTAATGAAATTCTGGGAAGTTTAAAAAACTGTCCAAAAGTATTGTAGGAGTATGTTCTCTTCATTTACTAGTAAAAATACACTTGGGGCTAAACAGAAAACAAGAGAGGAAAAGAATAGGAACTTTTTTTTTTTCAAATTCTGGTACACATTGAATACATCATTTTTGTCTAAGTGTTTCTTCTCACTGGTTTCTCATCTAAATAGGACTTATTTCCTGTGGTTAACAAGATTTCTCCATTTTCTACATACTGTACTCAGTTTGACTTCTAGGACTTGATGCAAAATATTCAGGCCAGACCCACATGTTGAGGATATTGCATAAAGCAAGAGCTCACTCATTTCTGAATTAGTAGGAGAGAGTCAAGGTCCCTCTGACAAGACCTAGTACCGAACCCCCATTGCCTTTTTCTAATCATTTGGGATAAATCTTCTGCCTCTAGCTAATCTAGTTGGTCTTTTTGTCTAGCTCAAGGTGCTCAACCCCTGGCCCATGGGCCAAACCCGGCCTGTGGAGCCATGGCATCCAGTCCATGGGGTTCCCAGTGGGTCGGAAGATTTGGAGGTGGGGAGCAGTGACAATTAATACTGCCATCACTCCCCCATTGCTAAATTCCTATATCCCAAGTTGGCTGGATCAGGGCTTGGTAGGCCCCCTTTCTTTTGTGCAGCTGGATTTTGGCTGGACCATACCTCCTTCTCCCCTACAAGGCTGGATTGGAGCTGATCCACTCCCCCTTCCCCTCCCCCTCCGTGGCTGAATTGGGGCTGGGCTGCTCACATAACTGTTCTATGCACCAGATGCCAGCTCTGGCCTGTGAATAGACCCGGCACCACCCATTCATCCCATAGGACAAAAAGATTGAGCACTATTGATCTAGTTTGTAGGAGTCTATATTGTGCTGTTGGAGTTTGAGCTCTACTGCAAGTGATACTTGAAAGGAATTTCATAGTTGCATGCAACACTTTTTAAAAAACCTTTTGTCTTTTAAATTAATTTGCAACCTAGGACTTAATTTTAACACAACCCTATGTTAAAAAAGGTTGTTTAGGTTGTAAATCATGCATTTTCACGTTAGACTTTGTCAGATGTCTGGCTGCACGTGGGACATTAATTGTGCTCCTTCCTGTATGTATCATAATATGATTATAATTTCATAACTGCATACAGTGTGCCTCTTATCTTATTTGGGATGGATGTATAAAAAGAGAAGAATTAAGGTTGGCTGCACAATTTTGTTTCCTGGCCCAGTTTAAAATAAGCAGAATATAAATTAGGTAAATGAAACTCCCCTGAAGTTTTATGTGAATCGCCTATATTTCATTGCATATTAGAAGCTGCTATTCAGTTGAATAACTGTTCCATTTTATTCTGGAGGTAGTAGCAAACAAATATTATAGTGGATTAATGGATCCTTGTATACATGCAACATTTGGGGATACAGTGTACTGTAGTCTATTTGCATGCATACATTGGATAATGACATCATTAACTTATTTGTGTGACCATGCCAGTCATAATTTTTTTGCCTGTTGCTTAAACCAGACGTGCTCAACCTGCATCCCCCGACACAGCATCATCCATCCTTCAGGTTTGTGGGGAGTCCTGTGGCTGTGGCCCTGTTTATCAATTCAAGTGCATTGAGCAGTGTGAGGTCCAGTTCTGGTGTGCATGGACCCCTAGAGCCTGATCCTTGAACATGGGATTGGGCAAGTGTGCAGGTGTTGCTGAGCCCTGGGATCCATCCCGGGATCAGGCAACAGCAGCCCACAGACTGGCCCCATGCTCCTCATCTGGTCCACGGGGCCAAAGGTTGAGCACCACTGGCTTAAACTATAACAGATTTCAGTTACCCACATACCGGTGAAGTTCTTAAACCTTTTAAGCACATAGCATTTTTCAGGCCCACTCCTGCTTCACATTGTGAGTATAATAGTAATTTGCCTTGTGACAGAAATAGTGAACAGAAAGCAACTGTTGAAGAGCTGCTGTTAAAAGCCTTGAGAACTAGGCAGTTGGAGGTGTGAGGGAGGGTGCTATTAGAAGGTTTAAAATAAGGAGAAATAGCAGCCCTGAAACTTGCTAGCTTCCCTTATTTTCAAGGCTTCTAATAGCAACCCCACATTTAGTATTAGAAGCTATGACAATGATTGTAATCGGTCAGTTTTGGAACTGCTACTACCAGGGCCCTGATGGCACTGTGTACTTAAACAAGAATTGTTTCAGTAAATGCGTACCTTTTCCCCCTCTAGTCCTGAGGCGTTGCATCTATGAAATGGAATACTAACTACAGGATTATCAGTGTCCATCTATCTTTTTCAGTTTATAGGTGAAAAAAATACCTAGATTAAACTCAGAATTTATTTGGGGAAAGTTAGGAAAATATCCACAGTGATTTCCAGACTAAAATACTATTAAACGTAATGAATTTTTTCTTGTTAACTAGCTGGATTGGGCTGTTTTTCCTCAGAAAATAACCCTTCAGGATAGGACTCTGGGAATCCATTTTGCATGGTAGTGTTACATGTAAATATTTTTGAATATTCATTATTTAAGATATACTGAAAATATTTAAGTTTATGATGCAGTTTATAAGATTTTTGGAAACATTTTCCATGCTGAGTAATAAATATATGAAATGTCCTGTTGTCTCGTAGCTGTCATTTGCCAATGCTGTACATTGGACTGGAGTATGGTTTGACCAACAACTCAAAGTTAGCTGAAAGGTTTTTCAGCCAAGCCTTAAGCATTGCACCTGAAGATCCTTTTGTTATGCATGAAGTCGGAGTGGTTGCATTTCAAAATGGAGAGTAAGTAATGGAATAAATAGGTCTATTTTATTAAGTAATGTGTTCAGCTCACCATGGAGATAATACAAGTTCAAGACTGGTGCAGTGCAGGAGCTGGGACTGCCTGCCATTGCATCAGAGCCAGTACAAGATTGCCAGCAGCACAGACCTTACTCATTTCATGGATCCAGCAGCAGGAGTGACACCCTCTCCTGGGCTTCGCTTCCTGTGACTTCCACTGCCAGTGGCAGGGATCTAGCTGGCCCCAGCATGCCAGGGGCAGGCACCCCCAAGATGGGCAATGGGGGGAATATTGCAGGCAGGGCACAGGCTCTAAACATTGGGAGTTACATGTCTTCACGGACAGACATGAGCTTCAGCACCCAGTGCTAGGGTTAGTATCCTGGGGCTGGGGGAGGACCCCGCTGGCTCCAGACCTGTCCAAAGTGGGCTGAGATCATAGTAAGCATTACCATGCAACAGCTCAGAACATTTTTTTAATATGAAACAATAATGCTTATAATGATTTCAGATTGAATATATGCAAAATCCCATGCAGTGAGGTCCATTGAGATCAGTCAGCTGTCTCTTGATTTCGTGCTAAAGGTAACTAAATGTTTGAACTCATATTTGTCATAGAATAGAGCAGGGTGTCAAACTCACGCCAGGCCAGATCCAGACCTCAGGGCCCCTTAGGCTAGGTCCATGGGGTCAGCAGCAGCTGTTGTGGGTCTGGTAGCAGTAGAGAGTATCTGGGAACTGTAAGGTGAGCCAGGTTCTGAATCAGGCTCCATACGCCCAACTTCAGGTAATGCTGTGGGCTGGATTTGACCCGTGAGCCATATATATTTGTCAACCCTGGAATAAAGTATTATATAATAAACTTGGCAAATCAGGAAGCATCATAAATATTCTGCAGAGATGAACAAATATAAAAAGAATGTTTACTTGGGTCACCTTTTTAGTTGGGGATGTGTGGGATGAAGAATTTTAATGCATGTCCTTGGACTGTATTCTGTTTTTAATTCTTGTTCACTGCATCAGATTTAACTTAATATTCCTTTCTGGACAAGGTATTGCTAAATGTGGATTTTGCCTTTAATTTATGAGAATAGTTATTTGTAACAAACAATGTAAAAGTAACTTATTTTTCTATTACAGATTTTTCACAATTTAAGGGGAAAGGACTGTTTATTAGAATCATGTAGTAGCTACTTTATAATTCCAGTATTTATTTATTTATTTTAGCTGGAAAACTGCGGAGAAGTGGTTTCTTGATGCATTAGAGAAAATCAAAGCTATTGGAAATGAGGTGTGTGCTAAATTAAAGTGTATTTAATTTCATACTGAAGTATTTATTAAAATTCCAGGTTCTTGTATTATTCTGCTTTATATAAATGGAACATTAAAATAAATTAAACAAGTTCTAAAACATGATCCTTCCCAACAATATAAGCCTCTGGCCATTCAGTTTTGACATTATTTAAAACATGAGGATACTATCGCATATTTTGTTTTAGCTTTTCCCATGATATGTAAAACAAGCCTCTGGATGAAATCAGAAAGCAATACATTATGTGTGCCTCTGATACAGTGGGAAGCAAAATCTAGGTCTGACTCCCAGTCATAGTTTTAATTTCTAGGCTAAGGGTTGGCAACCTACAGCTTGCTGACCAGATCTTTCAAGCTGGGGCTTCAGCAGTGACATTTCAGGAGTAACATTGTGGAGGGAGGGGTTGCCTGCACTGTGGCTGGGTAGTGGGAGAAGCAGTAGTTCCCCATTTAGACGGGCTGCCCCATCTTAAACCCCTGTTGGGTAGTTTCAGCCTACCACTCCTGAACATTGCTGGTCCCTGTCATAGACCATTCTTTTCATATCTACGTTATTGTTAACACAGATAACTCATTGCAGCAAAGTAGCAATACAAATACCCACTTTTCCAAACATTAGACAGTTGTAAAAATCAAGAATAGCATTTGTAGTTATACTGCCTGCAATAAAGCTCTGGGACTTTGTATGCTATTTAAAAGGATAGGTTAGTGTCTAACATCAAAATGAAATTTTCTTCTATGTTGTTCTTGTATGTCTATGAGAATGTTGTTGGATGTCTTCAAAGAACAAACAAATAGTAGGAAAGATGCAGTAGGGTGCACTAGTCTTCCTACAAGCATAAGAAATGCAAGAACCTGTAAAATACAATGAAACTGGGGAAGAAGGCTCACATTAAGTAAATAAGTAGTTCACTGGGTGACACTTTTGCTAATTTTACCTGTAAAATGCTTTTTTTGGCAGTAGGGAAGGTATGCTTAATGTTAAAGATATTTAAAATGTTTATCACCTTTTCATTTTCCATAGATAATATTGCCTTCTATACCTCTCATCTAATTGGGGATTATGACACCCAAAGGGGACTGAGAGTCTCAAGGAAATTCAGTTGTTGTAGTGTTTGGGCTTGTGTTAGAAATAAGGTCACCTGCATAAAAAGATTGGGGACCCACTGACTTACTGTTACTAGAGAAATCAACATAACAGGAAGATTTACCTGAAGGCTGCCAAGCATATGCTAATAGGATCGATGGAATATTTTTCAGGTAACAGTTGACAAGTGGGAGCCTTTACTGAACAACTTAGGACACGTGTGTAGAAAGCTGAAGTAAGTTGAAAAACTGAAATGTTTTAAAGCTACATTTACCTAATACACTGTAAAATCATATGCTACATTGGCTCACTTCATAATTACACTGTGATGGCACTATAAAAGGATGTTTTATAGTAAATGAGAATGTTCCCAAGCGTGTCACTCTAGGTAAAGAATTCTTCATGTGAAAATTCTGTATAAAAGTTTTTCTTACTGTGGTATTGACATCAAATCATAATACAGGCCAGCTATAAGTATGCATGCTCTTATATTCTTTGGGTTCTAAAATTAATAATTAAAATATACAGTTAATTCTTGTTCATCCTAAATTCAAGAAAGGATAGGATACTTGAAGGGAACTGTGGATGCATGTAAATCTATATGAAGCAAGCTAAAGAATTTTATAATTGTTGAAAGCTTTAAAATATTTTAAAAACCATCATGATCCCAATAATGTCAAGATATTTTTTTTGATAAATGTCATGTTATTGCCTGCTCCCGTAAGGCAGAATTAGAAGCAAAGAGTAACACTCATTATTGTCTGCTCCACCACAGCAGCTTGAGCAATGACAGTAGCAAGACTGAAATAATTTTGATGCTCTTGTTTACTCTGTATAATGGCCATATCCAAATCGCAAAAAAAAATTAAAGCTGATGCTGCAACATTTAGACCTCTACAACAGTTTGCTACACAAGCTGATAACCATCAACACCTACCATTTTGCAGCCAGCTACAGTTGGTCATGTGCAATGTGCTTTTCAGTAGAAAGACATTCTTTCCACACATTGGCTGTAAATTTAAACAGTCTATTCTTCTCAAAGATTTTTCATGCATAATGTTTTTTAAAGCCTTGAATTTAAGGAAAAATTGATTTCTCAGTTACCTTGAATAATATCATGATTATCATGAAATCGTGTAATGTATTCCTTTATGTTGCAAATATGAAGCAATAATTTAATTATTTCATATTGTTATCCTAGGCTAATGGCTTTAGGCCAGGATATTATTGTGTCAATTGAAATACGAATATAGGCAATCAGGACTCATTGTAGAGATGATTGCCTTTTCCTCTAGACCAATATGGCTACAACCTGGATACCTGATGTACGAATATAGTACAGTGACCCTCTGCACCAGAAAACTTACTAATATATGCCATACTTAAATTTAACAGGAAGTATGAAGAAGCATTAGAATATCATCGGCAGGCTCTAGTATTGATTCCTCAGAATGCCTCTACCTATTCTGCCATTGGATACATACACAGTCTCATGGGCAATTTTGAAAGTGCAATTGACTATTTTCATACGGTATGTATGTGCTTTATATTAAGGTGGTGCTGCTCACAGATCCAGAATTAAGGTTAAATTTTCTTTTTCATTTAATATAGAAATTCATGAAAATTATGTATGTGAAAAATAAATGTATTCTTCTCCAACTTAGACCAGGTTTTGAATACTGAATTAATTTTGTTTCAGTTTTCAAGTCATATGTTAATTAGGCTAAAATAGAACCTTTCAGAATTTATTTTTTATCCCAAATAAATTAAACAGATACTTCTCAGACATTTAAAACTAATTGAAATATAGAGTTTATATAATAAGAAAAAGTTATAAATAAGCCAATTTTAGTGATCATGAGGAAAAAATATTTTAAAGTAGTTTTAATTAGTTTAATTTGGGCTTCAAAACCCTAAAACGCCTTTATAATAGTTAAGATTAAAAATGAAGGTTCTTTTGATTGCTAATGGACTTCTGTACTCAAATATTTGACTTTCTTAGCCCTTAATTTTGAATATCCTGAGATTTGTAGTGAGTGGTTTGTTTGACAGAGTAACAGTTCTGCTGGGTTTCTTTTTACCCTTCAGTTAGTGTTACATGTATTTAGCATTGGCTTTATCCTAATTTATGGTTTTTGAGCTGCATGTAAATGAAGTCCATTTTATCTATAGGGACACTTGTTCACAAATTGTTACCTTAAAAGCTTTGAATAATATATTCTGTTAGTCTTCCTTCATAGTGCATGAAAAATTGCACTGTAGTATATGGAGTAGAACAGAAGGGAAGTGCACTGTAACTGGGGTTTGGAGTTTTTTTAATTATTATTTTTAGTACTTTTCTGGCCAGTTAAATACATTCATCTTCTTGGTTGAAGGGGAACCTTTGTTTCATAGTGAGGATCAGTTTACAAAAGGTTAATTTAGGTGTCATGATGTAAATATTTATTTCCGATGCTGAACATTCTATATCTTTTTACAGGCGCTTGGTCTTAGGAGGGATGATACATTTTCTGTTACCATGCTTGGACATTGCATAGAAATGTACATTGGTGATTCTGAAGCTTACATTGGTAATTCCGTTATTTATTACTATATAAGAGAGCGATATGAGTAGTAAAAAACATGTCCTGTTAAGGTTCGTTAAATAAAAGATCTTACAGTGCTACAGTAGCACCCCAGCAGACAAATTCCTTCCAAATTCCAGCTGCTGCTGAATCTTCCTGCCTCCCTACCCCCCCCCCCCCCCCCCCAAAAA
>NW_017729032.1:143080069-143090229 GCF_001723915.1 Gavialis gangeticus
CCCCCCCCCCCCCCCCCCCCCCCCCCAAAAAAAAAGGCAGTTACATCTTAGTGGGAAGAAGCTAATGTAAGGGTCAAAAACCAATTATCAAATTTTGTACATAAAATACTGTAAAGCCTATCAAGAATAGAGGAAAATATTTCCTCCAATACGATGGCATGTTTGGTTACCACTTGCTGAAGTTCTAGGGGAGCTTATTTTAGAAGTCAGGGTAGATATGCACACTTACAGATTAACATAAGCCCTCTACACATGTAGCTAAAGGCATGATTGGATCTAATGTGTGATCCACACAGTGGCACCTCCTGTCAGGCCACACATGCATGGTAGGAGGCAGAGTTGTAGGATTGCGCATTAGATCTAAACACGCCTTCTTGCCAGTGTAGTGAGAGCCTGATCCTGGGCTCCCCCAGACTGGCAGATAAGTAAGCTCCCATGGCTGGGAGCCCCCTTTGCTGAAGGGGCTTCCAGCTGAAAGGGCCACATGCAGCCAGGGCCAAGAGTCCTGCACCTGCCGGGCCTCAGCCAGGACCATGAGTCCCATCAGGCCACAGATTCTCAGTCCCAGGTGCTGCAGTCTCCTTGCAGACTGCCTACATGTGTAAATTAAATCTGGAGAGAAGCCAGCTATGAAGTTGTTATACATATTCAAGCCATAACTTTATAGCTGGTTGGACTTTCAAAGCGGGATAGTTAATTTGCATGCGTAGACAGTCTAAATTTATTGCACAGTTAACAAGGTGATTGTGCCATAGATGTAACATGTAGAAGGGGCCTAAATAACTTATTTTAGCTCACTTTTTACAAATAATTTCTGTAGCTGTTTTGCAAAGTACAATGATGCTTAAGGCAGAGATGGTTCAAATAAAGCAACAAGTTACAGACAAGAATGAAGAATTTTGAGAGAAAAAGCAAACAACACAGATTAAAAGTAGAGTAGAAGAAATGTTTCATCTTTTCATAAGAGAGAATCAGGGATTGTTTGTTTAAAATTATATTAACTATTAGGGTTTAGAGAGAAGCCTAAAAATAATCAAAGTGTAAAAGTAATACCACATGTAGTAGTTGGTCACAAATGATAAAAATATGGCTGAGAATTTTGTTTTTGTTTTGTTTTTTAGTAGTCTGAATATCACAGTTGTCATTTGGAATGGGTTAGGATTAACGCATCTGTCTATCCTCCCCCGGAAATTCAGGATTATACAAGTGAAAAATAAAGTCTACATGTCTCCTAATTTTAAGATGTTTATGAAATACAAAAATATTTTTCCACTTGCAACTTCATAATGCACAATTTTTTCTGTTGTATTGGACTTATGCACTTCTCCATAGTGAATAATTATTCATTTAGTATACTGTGAAATATGGTAATGAGCATGAGCCCAGTTAGAAAGTAGCATCTGTCTACTACCTGTTGCTATTTGCATCAGTGAATGGGTTTGCCAGTGTGAAAATTGGTTGGACAAGCATTTTCTCTAATTTTTATTATTGTAAATGTATTATTGCAAAGAATATATCCTGAAGTACTACATAGCTATATGATTGTAAGTTTGCATCTCTGTCTTAAGGAACTGACAAATTAGTTGTTTCACCTGTGTTGCTAGCTGTAGCCTGCAGCCCCAGCAGTTTTTAAACATGCCAGATGGGGGACACAACAGGGGACTATACATCTGTCTGATGGTTGAAACAGCTCATCTTTTTTAAATCTTTCCAAAACAGTTGCACTTGGAAATGTTTCAGATAAGCACCTGAAGTGTCACAGTCATTTGCTGATAAACTCAATATTTTATAAGATAGTAATCTTTGCAAAATTCACTTGGAGAGTAGTAACTGTTTTGTCTGTTTTTAGGAACAGAAATTAAAGACAAATTAAGATGTTATGACTTTGATGTTCACACCATGAAGACATTAAAGAACATTATTTCACCTCCCTGGGATTTCAGGGAATTTGATATAGAAAGACAGACTCTGTTTGAAAGTGGTATTGTGACATTGGAAGCACCACATCAAAAGAAAACTACAGATACCAGTCGTCCATTAGAAGAAACCTTTGAGATTGAAATGAATGAAAGTGATATGATGTTGGAAACATCAATGTCAGATCATAGCACATGACTCTAAACACTGGAACAGATCTTATCTTTGTCAAATTGTAACACATTTTGTTTTTGTGGGTTTTTTTCCTCTCCTTGTCATGGATTTGGGAATTTGATATTTTTATATGAAACCCAACTACTTCTGTATATGTAACACCAAAAGTAATGCCTGCCTTAAGAATGATATAATATTAATTCCCAAAAGATTCATTCAAACTTTGTTTCTATAGAATAATCAGACACAATGAAATGAGTAAAATGCATGTATTGTTCTTAGAACTGTTTACTGTATCCTGTGACTGCTATTAAGACTGTGAAAGCTTAAAAATAGTACTTAAAATAGTTTACAGTTCATTTCAAATTGAGTAGCTGAGGCCTGTTGTAGTGTTGTTGTGGCTGCAAAGGTTTCATCTCATCTGTGAGGAACCATACCATTAATTGATGAAAAATAACTAGAGTTTTGATGCTAATATATGTTAGTCTTTTAAGACAAGAATTATTGCAACAATCTTCATTATTTTGTTTAACCCCTGCTTACATTCAGGGAGAGCAGTTTTTATCAATTCAATCTAATTTGGTATATATTAAATTAATGTCAAAGCTTTTAAAGCATGGTAGTGAATGTGTGTCGTCCTGTTTAATCACTTCGGTTCATTAAACTCATACTCGTACTTCTGTGCTATATTACTAGATGATTTAAGCAGAACTGATTAGGCAAGAAATGTGAATTGCACATATTTAGAATAGCAAAGAAATTTTAAGTTGCATCTGATTACAATTTTCTGAAATCAGTGATGCCCTTGGAGCTATTTTTTAAAGTTAGTTTGACAATAAACACAATGCTAGCCACATAGTACTGCTGTAGGGCTGTAGAAATTCTCTCTACCTTGACAAAATAAGCGAATGTAAAAGAAAAGGGGAAGTGTGTGTACAGTTTTTATGAAGTCTCTAAATCTGTGGTATTTTACTTTTGAATATGCTACTTGTTCATTGAAAATAGTGAAGCAAAGTTTGTCTTTCATGAACTGAGATGCTGACTAAACCATAAACCATTCAATAAACTTAGCAAGGCCTTCTATGCTTCTGCTTAAAAATATTACACATGTTTTATATAAAACTTCTCCCAACTTCCCTATCCATAACTGCTTAAGTCTAAGTTAAACAATCGGTTCCCTGTTAACTGAGTTTTGTGTTTAATGTGAGGACAGCTAAGAACGAAACAGATGAAGTATATAATCTTAACATTACTGCAGTCTTTCAGAGCTCAGGAACCATCAAATATACTTCACAAAATTTTTCTTCAAATAGGTAGGTGATTTGTATGACTAAAAGTTCATTAGGTCATAGGTCTAATAGGTCATAAGGGACTTTGAAAAGGAGCACTTCGTAGAAGAAGCAGCCCCTCTTCAGCAATAATCATTAAATTTGTGTGAAGTGGTGTGTCTCAGGTGGTATTTGTATTTTATGTGATCTGTTTGTGTAGGGGATGGTGTAATTTTAAGTGTATGCTAGACAGTTTTGTAGTGCAGGGTTTTAGAGATCTTTGTTCTTTTCTCATTGGCATCTGGGTCCCCTGGGAGCTTTGACAGGATACGGGAAAAGGGAATTTGGTGTTGTGCTTGTATGGAAGTTTGCTTGTTTTTTCTTTTGCACAAGATTATTTTTTTTAAATGTAAGGGACAGCAGATGGCAACTGCAGCTGGAGGAGTTAACCAGATATGAGACAGGAAATGAGACTGATGGGATGTGACAGCTGTAGAGACATTTATCATCCTTGAATAGGTTTCTGATGCCAGCTATATCTACATGAAGTGTTGCTTGACGGAGGTGGTCATAGGACTGGAACCTGCAGCAAGGCAGTGATGGAGGTCAGATAGGATTTGAGCAGGTAATGAAAGAAAGGAGAAATGAAGCTGCATATACAAATGAGAGACCTGATCCCTATCTAAAAAGATGACTGGATCTTCAGAACAAAGGAGCTCATGAGATTATGTGACTAAAAATAAGGCAAAAGAAGGAACCAGCTGGTGGAGGTAAAATAGAATCGAGCTTCAGTTTGTTGGTAAACAAAGAAGATGGGATGGCATGGGAGAAAAGAGAAGAAGCTAGTCCAAAGAGAGGGGTGGGGAGAATGGAGATAATGGATCATCTCAGACCAAGAAGGATAGAGGAAGGACCAAGGAAGATAAAAAAAAGACCGAATATGGTAATTGGATACGTAAAAGGAGAAAAAGGAAAAGTATCAGGGATACAAATACCAGGAAAAGGCATTTCTATGTAATCAGTGATTCACTGATTAATAATAGTCAGACCACTTACAAGGTACAACCTGGAAAACAGAAAGGAACACTATCTGTTGGGAGCAAAGATATGGGATAGACCTAAGACTGAAGAGGATTTTCATGGGAGCAGACGTTAATTGGCCTTCAGGTGAGTCACAGATGACATGACAATTACTCACTGACAGGTGTAAAGGACAACTACAGTAGTATAGGGAAGTTGTTTAAACCTCTAGAAGTTCAAGTGATTTTTTTTTTTTTCAGTGGGATTCTTCCTGTCCCAAGAGAAGGTAGGAGAAGATTATGACAATGGATTAATGATGACTCAGAAGATTGGTGCTGCTGGGAAGGGTTTTGGATGTTTGATCGCTGGCTGGTAATCATGGATAGGGAACTTTTTCTCCAGGGATCAGCTTCACTTGAGTAAGTGAGGAAAGAGTCTTTTGGGATCAGGGTTGACCTGACTGAGGAATGGCTTTAATTAAGGAACTTGAGGTGAGGGGGAAGCTGGGGAAAGTTCAGAATGAGAAATAAAAATGAGGAACAGGAAGTCATTATGTAGGATGTAAAACCACATGTTATAGGAATAATGGAAACATGGTGCAGTAGTAGCAACTTTTCTGTGATTCCTCCTTGATAGGTCATTTAAGAGCTCCCAGTTTAGCTCAATTGGTGTCTTACTACATTTCCTTTTCTCTTTTCATTGAGTTGGTTTCTACTTGTGCCCTTCTTTAATACTGCCGCTCCCTGAATTCCTTTGTCCAATAGACTCACTTCACATGAAAGTTTTACCTACCAGTTCTCTGTGTGTGTTGATTTTGTTTATTCTACTGTTCTGATTTGATTACAAGTTTTTCACATTTATGCTCTTACAATCTTAGTTGAACCTGGTTCTTAGTAATTGCTCTTGGCACTGTTAAGGAACCAAATGGTAGTTGAATTGGTCATGTAGAACCTTTCTTATTTCTTGGTATCAGGATGGATAGTGAAGTGAAAAAAGGCCTGACAAAGGTCAAACAGTTGCATGGTAGTCCTGTGGTTCCAGGAAGGTAAAAGGCATTCTGAAACTGAACTTCTGGGTTAAGGTATTTAGTCGTCTTCAGTCTGGAATTGGGTGAACCCCTGCCCTGCACCAGATGAGAGAAAGTATTTAAAAGAAAAAAAATTGCCCTGTAATCCAGAGGAACTTCTAAGTAAATTTAAAAAAATGGCTACTCCCAAACAGAAATTAGTCAGATGCTGATGGCTGGCCTAGTGTAGAAAGATGCTGATCCATGGTGGTTGACTAAAAGGTTTCCCAAGTGCTAGCAGCTATTCTGCACTTGGCTCGTTCCCTGAACAGCTTCTCCCTAACAGTCCTTCATAGTTTATGTGCTGTCTGTGGGAAACTTGCTGTCTCTGCTGCCAGGACTACTCTGCTAATCCAGCTGGGAATGGGATGTTCTAGTTGCTGTTCCCACATCTAACTTGTTTAGTATTAATATCAAACTATGCAATGTGTTACAATGACCAAGTCAAAACCAACAAATCAATCGTACGAGACGCACTGTAGAATTGGAGTCAAATGAGCAGATTAATTTAGTAATCATATTAATGAAAACTGCTTATATGAGAGGTAGGCACTTCTTTTCCAACCGAGTCGGAATAACTCGCCCCGAGTCAGAGGCAGGCAGGCATTTGTTAGGAGCCAGTGGTTGCGCCCACTTGTCTGTGAACTGGCATGGGGAGAGTGTCTGATTATTCCCACCATGCCATGGGAAGAGCACCCCAAACCACACTGTAGCCAAAGTCCCGCATCTATGTGCTGGACCCAGTGGTTCCATGGCAAATCTTGTCCATAGACTAGGTTGCCAATTTGCTGCTTTATACAAATTCTAAGATGGCCATCTTGGTTGTAAATGGAAGCCGAAGAACTTGACTGAAGTTAGTTGATTTCAGTATTAAGCTACTTCTCTAATATTCTGTTATCTAATGTCTGAACGCAGCTTCACAGCCAATAAGGCTTAGACTTCAGGTTTTATCTAGTGGCTTTTCTTTTTTCTCCCTTCACTGCAACAGAAATAAGATACAGGCATTAACTGAATTCTGTTTGTAACAGATGTTTCACAGCCTTTATTTGCTAGGATTACAAGTGCCAATCTTCTGTTTCCTAGGATGTTGAGAAGATATTTAGAGCTCTTTGAACCTGGGACTGTCAAGTTCTTCAAGTATCCATATGTCTATTCCACTCATGGGCTTGTTAGCTCCCTGCATTTGAGCTTGGATTGCATTGGGCCACATCTGCATCCTGAATGTCTTTATAACTCTGGATCTGAGGTCATTTCTGACAGACCCTCACATCAACTTTTCTCTTTGAGTCAGACTTTTGTGAGTGAGCTTCACATACACTATAAAACATGTTGCTGTGATGTAAGATAGTACTTTTTTTCATAGCATTTCATTTTAAAAAATCTGAGAAACTTGCTGTGTGCAAAGTTTAGTCCTTATGGCAGACAAGAAGTCTCCAAAATCTAAAAATGCTATATTGCTTGCCCTTGCAGATGGTGAGTCCCTCAGTTATGGGCATACCAGCTATTGATTTTGAAGGTTGTGTCCTTGAGAGAAGAGCTGTTTGCTTGTAGTTCTCCAAGGAAAATACAGAGGTGAGAGAGATTTTTGTTAGTCATCTTTGCAGGAGAGGTCTGTTATCCTTCTTCAGACTTCGGAGGGGCAGAGACTGCAACCTCAGAACAGCCCTCTTCAAAAATGCTTTCACCTTGTGAAAAAAAGACACTACTTTTGCAAGAGGCATAATTTTAGACTGAGCTTACTAGGTTCTGGCACTAAAAAGACAGAAAAACACAAATTTGACCCCTGAAAAAAGTGGCTCAAGAAGAATCTCCCTTGCAACCACTTACGCAACAATTGTCATGCCCCAGTACCAGCTCATTTGCAGTTACATGCATCACCCAGTACCCACAATATAGTCTCACAGCTACCAGTGTTCTCATTTCTGGGTAGGGTGACACTAACATTGCCTCTCCCATAGTACCATTGTGTCTGAAGCAGCATTTTCATGGCACTAAGAGATCTTGTTTTCTGCACTACCCAAATCATAACTAGAGACTGGTAGGTAATGGTGTAAGTCTGAAGTCAGGCAGAAAGCATGGCACGCTGCTACTTTAGAGACTAACTTGTCCAGCGAGGCATGCTTTTGTAGGTGCTATGCTTCATCATACCATCCGATGAAGTAGGCATTTGCTTATGAAAGCTTAAGTTAATCTCTAAGGTACTGTCCTGCCCTCCTTCAATCAAATGTATTAATGGTGGTAAAGGTTCCACCTGCTGTATCAAGGACCCCTCCAGCTCAGTAACCAACTCGTGGATCATACAAATTTGTGTTTAAGATTAATCTCTCTGTTTTTCTGGGATAATACACAAGTTTGGAAGATGTAAAGAATCTCTTGACCTCCCCGCCACCCCCCTGTGCGTGCCCCCTGCCCCAAGTAGTGATATTTTCTGATTCATTTACTGTTTTGAAAGGCTTAAAGCAAAAGCCAAATAGCCATGAAGGCCTCACAAAAGGGCAACGAACAATCATGAACTGTGGGGCGGTGTGACTTAGCACTGGGTAAGGCCTAAAATCCCAGGTGAAATTATGTGAGTCTCTAAGAATGATCAGAAACAATTCCAGGCAGCCAACCCATCTACCCCGTGGCATAATCTGAGTGGCTTTAAAAGAGAATGATGTAAGGTGTGGACAATGAAACGCAGGCCTCTCTCAAATTTCCTCAGTCTGCAGAAATTCCCTAGTCACAGGACCCACGAGTTGCTGAAAGTGAGTCCTCATGTTCTTGTTGGGGAAGGAGTGGTTGCTGACCATGCAGCCATTGGCTTTGTGCTGCCCAATCCTGTGTTTTGAAGCTGTTGCTGGAAACAGCACGCATAACCTTGAGCCCCTGGTACTGAGACTCCTCAGGGCTTGCAAATTAAAAAAAATTCTTTTTGTTTTTTTTTTGGGGGGGGGTTGTGTATGCCGCATGTAATTAACATGGGGGATTCAGTGCCACAGGAGGTGGAGCCAGGTTCCCAAATGAATTGAGTAAATTCATGGAGGATAGGACTACAAATGGCAGGCTGAACCAGCATGGCAGGTGAGGTTTCCTCTGGTGCCTTGCACAATTCATGGTGGGCACAAGTGAGGGCATTGAGCATGGGATAGGTCACTCTAAAGCATAGTTTCTCCACCTATAGTATGCATACGTGAGACAGGCAGGGAGTGCGTGGGTATCTCAACACTTTCTGTCTCTTGCCCTCTTTTCCTCTTAAAACTATGGCAAAAAATTTGGTACGCCACACATTAAAATTTCCCAGTAATAATTTGGCATTCAGCCCTCCTAGCTTTGGGCAACATCACTTCTAGCCTGGGTACATACTTGAATTGAGCACCCTGGTGTAAAAGGTGGCAACCCTATCCACACCAGATCAGACATCTGTCACATCACGACCTTATATACACAGACCTTCTTGCAATATATAGCACACAGTCTGTAAATAGAATCCCCTGGAAAATTGAGTGTTGGGGTACTTCTTAAAATTTTCAGAAGTTAGGGGGTACTTGCTACTTAAAAGGTTGAGAAACACTGCTCTAGAGACAGCCGCTTTGACGTTCTCTGGGCTGCTTGTGCCGCAGCTAGGAAGGCTTGTTTGATGCATATTGCGGGTTCGGGCTTTATGTCCACAGTGCAACAGTTAGTCCCTACCCCCCACTATGAAAAGACGGGGTGGTGTGCCCCTGTCACCCAGCAGACTAACAGCATCCTGGGCTGCATTGGTAGGTGTGTTGCCAGCAGATGGAGGGAAGTGATTTTTTCCCCTCTATACAGCACCGGTGAGGCCACATCTGGAGTAATGTGCACAGGTTTGCCTCCCGGAAAGGATGTGGGCAAACTGAAGAGTCCAGTGGATGGGGGGTTGGACTTCTGAGGAGAGGCTGAGGGAAGGGGGCTTATTTATTCTCGAGGAGACTGAGGAGGGATTTGAGAGCAGCCTTCAGCTCCCTCCAGGGGGGTCACAGAGAGGACAGAGCTGGACTGTTCTCAGTGGTGGCAGATGAGAGAAAGAGCAGCTGCCTCAAGTTGCAGCAAGGGAGGTTTAGGTTGGACAGCAGGAAAAAACTCTCCCGAAGAAGGTGGTGAACAGGGATCCTGGTTTTCTCTGATAAAAAAATCCCCAATATTTAGACTTAAAAAAAGTGACCCTAAATCCACATTTTCCATCGTTAAAGTGAAGCATAGGAGCGGATTTTGGGTTACATTAGTTGACCCCCCTGCGGGATGCGGGAGAAGCGCCGCACACGGGTCTCCCGGTACGCCCCTCGGGTGGGGGTCGGGATTCCGAGGGAGCGGCCCCCTGCACCTCGCTGAGATCTCGCGAGATTTCCGTGACAACAGAGCCAGTTCTCGCGATATTTTCTTCCTCCCCTCACGCCCCCCCTTCCCTGATCCGCGGCTGCAGCAGCGGCAGCAGTAGTCCGATGAAATCTGAGCGGGAGGCTGCGCCGGGGCTAGGGCCTATACGCAGCGGCTGCAGCGGCGGAGGCGGAGGGCGGGACAAGCGGCTCATGGAGCCCCCGCTCCGCCGGGAATCGCCGCGCCGAGAACCCGAGACCCCGCCCCAACCGCCGCCCTCCTCCTCCCCCTTGGGGCCGCCGCCGCCAGGCCCAGGAAAAGTGCGGGACGAGAAGAAAACTGCGCTGAGCAAAGTGAGCGCTGGGCCGTGGGGGCGGAGGCGGGGTCGGGCGGGC
>NW_017729032.1:143090510-143092428 GCF_001723915.1 Gavialis gangeticus
CAGCACCGGGGACAGCGCCGGGGGGCGGGGCTTCGCCAGGGGCGCTCCCCACCCCCCGCCAGCGAGCGCCGCGATTGGGTAGGGAGACGGCCAGCTGCTCGCACGTTATAGCGTTCTGTTCCCTCTTCCTCCCCCTGTTCGCACGTCATAGCGTTGTTCCCCGCCTCGCTCTGCTGATCGCACGTCATAGCGTTCTATTCCCTCTTCCTCCCCCGTTCGCACGTCATAGCGTTGTTCCCCGCCTCGCTCTGCTGCTCGCACGTCATAGCGTTTTATTCCCCCCTCCTCCCCAATTCGCAAGCCGTAGTGTTCTGTTCCCCGCCTTGTGAGGCTGCTCGCACCTCATAGCGTTCTGTTCCCCCCGGCCTCTGCTTGCAGGTCACAGCTTTCTATCCCCCCAGCCCTGTGAGCCTCACCTTGGCCACCCCAGCGAGGGTGTCCCCCGGGTGATTCCCCTGTGTCCCCTGCCTGGTCCTTGCCTAGCCCTTGGGAAGCGTTGTCCTTGCTCCGGGCCCTGGGTCTGCAAGGGGGTGGCCTGCCAGGCACTTGGAACCCAGTGTTCTGCATCTACCCCACCAGATCCCTTTTCTTTTTTTTTCCTCCCTACTAAACCTGGTTGCTTCAGGCATGGCGGGCAGGACCCATGCTCCAGGCCCTGTCTCTGCCAGCACTCCTCTCCCAGTCCAGCTTCTTTGCCTCCTCCTTAAAGTGCCCTCAAACCAGACAAAGTCCTCTCTCAGCTGAAGCTGGACTGCCGTCAGTGGTGTGGCACCGGGGATGGCACCAAGTCTCTTCTCAGTGTGGGGGCTGAGGTGGGCTAGACAGAAAAGTTGGGGGAGCGGGGGATGAGGTACACATCTTTCTGGCCAAACAAACTCGCTGGTTTTTTTTTTGTTTTTTTTAACAATTCCCACTTAAACATGGGTTTTATCTATGTTATCCACAAAAGGAGAATAAAAATATATACTATATGTAGACAGATTAGGCCAGCCTGGGAGTGCTGCGCCTCTGCAGGCAGGAGTAAGGCGGGCGGCAGCGGCTCTGGGGGAGGCGGGGGGTTTGAACAGAGGCAGTGCTGGGAGAGGTGGCTATTGGGGGGACTAAGGCAAATTTTAGGGTGGCTATTGCCGCCCCCACAGTGCCATCCCTGTGTGGTACTAACCTTTCCAGGGTGGTAGAGTCAGTCCGGAAGTGGAGTGGATGTGCTCCCCATGGACGCGTCCACACATGCAAGCACGTGTGCTTGCAGCAGCTTAAACAGAAGTGGTACAAATTTGAGCTAGGGCTTTTTGCCTTGGCACACTTTGGACATGCACTTTGAGGAGCAAATTGTGCCACTTGGGGCAAAATAACCCTGCCTGGCTCCTCCCAAACCTGCAGCCAGGGGGAGCTGGAGCCCGGGGCCAGCACCTGTCCTCCTCCCAACAGTACAAAAAGCTGCCCTGGCAAGTAGCTCAGGGCTACTCACTCTCAGGAGCATCTGGGACCCAGCCAATTGGTACCTGGGGATACTATCCCTTGTGCCAGCTGGACTGCTGAAGCAGCCGAGAGTTCCCTGCAACCTTACCCACTGCAGCAGTCTTCCAGTGGGGGCTGCTGCCTGGCTGTGACGTGCTGCACACCTGCCAGACCCGGATGGGGATTGCACAGCCAGTAGAGGCATCTGCCCTCTGGGCCAGCTGTGGGCTGTGGCTGCAGAGTTGGCCTCTGCGACTCTACTGCCACGTGTGCCCCTGCCCATCCATCTGGGCAGCTATTGCCTGGAAGATGTTCTGGGTGTGGTGGCCTGCTCTGAACTGTTAAAGCATGTCCTCCTGGCCCCAGCTGGGCAGGAGGTCAATCACAGCCAGCTGGGTCCAAGGTACCAGCTCTGGGCAGGCAGGGTCCTGCCACTGGCCTCCCTAGCAGGAATTCTGGT
>NW_017729032.1:143097428-143097631 GCF_001723915.1 Gavialis gangeticus
GAATGTCTTTGTGGAGGACCCAGCCTCCAGTTGCCTCAGCCTTTTTAGAGCCTGCCCCACTTTTTTAAACTTCATTTTTTTTAGACCCCCCAAGGGTCTAATTTTCTCTCCATGCTGCAAGTTTGCAGTGAGGGGAACATTTTTGTGTTCCTGCACATGCCTTTTGCCCCGTCTCAAAGGGGTTTGAGATGGGGCAAGAGGCA
>NW_017729032.1:143102952-143103545 GCF_001723915.1 Gavialis gangeticus
CCTAAGTCACTCTGTAAAATACCCCCAAATCCATGTTCCTCCATGATTAAAACAAAAGACCACTATAAAGAGAGAGTGAGACAGAGACTGCAATCAATTGAGCAATGTTTTATTGTTATAGCTGCAGTGTTAAAGCAATGTGAAAGCCTACCAGTGTCTCTATCATAATAATAAAGTGAACTCTAAATACGTTTCATGAATTCATGAAATGTGAATATATATATATTTTGCTGCCCCCCACACAAGAGCTAAATAGCCCCCTGCAGGGGCTACTGCAAGGTCACAAGGCCCATATGCCCCTCCCCAGCCCCTGATTGCTGCCTCACTTGGTCCCATCCCCCACCAGCTGCTAGAAGCAGGGGCTGGGGGGTCTTTGGGGCCTCCTGGTAGAGTCCCCCCAGGAAGCATGGGGCGGGAGGGCCCAGGCTGGGGCTGCTGCGGCTGTCCCCCTGCTCCGTGTTGTGTAGGCAGGGCCCCAGTGACCATGACAGCAGCTGAACTGCCGGTAAGTGGCTGGGGGTTTTTTTGGTGTGGGGATGCTGGGGTGGGGAGACTGGGATGGGGCCAGGCAGAGCAGGGGTTGATGAGAGTTA
>NW_017729032.1:143104384-143124282 GCF_001723915.1 Gavialis gangeticus
GGATGTGGGAAGTGGGGGGTAGGTGGGGGTCCCACCCATAGTCCCCTCCCCCCTCCTCCAGCCCTGCCCCGACCCTTTACTTATAGCACTGGAGCCCTGATGCTGCACTGTCTGGCAGACGGCGTGTTTAACATCAGGGCAAGGGGCCAACCATAGAGATGCTCTGGCAGCCAGAATGTCTTTGTGGAGGACCCAGCCTCCAGTTGCCTCAGCCTTTTTAGAGCCTGCCCCACTTTTTTAAACTTCATTTTTTTTAGACCCCCCAAGGGTCTAATTTTCTCTCCATGCTGCAAGTTTGCAGTGAGGGGAACATTTTTGTGTTCCTGCACATGCCTTTTGCCCCGTCTCAAAGGGGTTTGAGATGGGGCAAGAGGCATGAGCATGCTCATCTGTGTGCGCCCCTTGGGTCCAGGGGTGGGGCACACATGCCCCTTTATAGACTCTATAATACATATATGTATACATGTATGAGAGAGCACAAGCTCCGTGGCCTGAAGTTCACTTCATCAGTTGCTGTGGAAGGCCATGCAGAAAACAAGAGTGTAAGAAGAAGAGAGAAAAGAGAATACACCCCTGCATAACATGCAACACACATTTGCATTTTTTTGCAACATCATTGCATTGTTGACTAATACTGAGTATGTCATCCACTGTAAGCACCCCTCTCTTCCTTAGCTATGTTATAACCAAACCCATCATGTCCCATGTCATGTTTGTGCATTTCTTTTTATTTCTTTGTTTGTAGCACTTTATATTTGTCTTTGTTAAATGTAATCTTGGTGACTACGATCCAGTCCTCCAATTTATAAAGACCACTTTGAATTTCAGTCCTGTCCCCTAAGTTTTGATGAGCCCACCAACCTTAGTGGCATCTACAGGTCTGACCACCAGGGATCCTGGTTTACTCGGATTAAAAAAAAAAATCCCCAATTTTCAGATTAAAAAAGTAACGCCAAATCCACATTTTTCCATTATTTAAGTGAAACACCACTATACACAGGTCTGTAGTGGTGTTTCATTTAAATAATGGAAAAATGTGGATTTGGGGTTACTTTTTTAATCCAAAAATTGGGGATTTTTTTTTGTTGGAGAAGACGAGGATCCCTGCTGATCACCATATTCTCTCTCCTTGTATCCATACCATGAATAGAAATGTTGAGCAACTTTAGCCCAAAAACAGACCACAGTGAAACTCCACTTAAGACTTCCTGCCAGATCCATTATTAGGCATGTTTTCCTAGCAATAAATTTGGCTTTATATAATTTGTTAATGTCTTTTATTTTTGACTGAAGTATCCTGGCTGTTAAGCTCTTTGTTGTAAGATATTTCCTCTCTCCTAAAATCACACTATATGTAATAGCTGTCAATTCCTCTCCTTTATGTGACAGAAACAGAAATTAGTTGTAGGTTGTCCACTCCACTTGCCTGCTGGTACAAGCAAAATGCATACCAAATGAAAGTTTAAATTCTAGAGAGGGTTTTTTGGAAAAATACTATATAATTTGTTTACTATTTTTCTAATAATTTTATATCTAGATCAGTGCTAATTGTTATTTTTCTTTTCTCTTTGGTACTTTGCAGGTAGTTATTCGCCGTCTTCCTCCTTGCCTAACTAAAGAGCAACTGGAGGAGCAGCTGCATCCTCTACCTGCCCATGATTATTTTGAATTTTGCACTGCTGATCCCAGGTGAGGATAAGCTGTTTCTTAGTATTAAGAAGAAACGAGGTATTTCTGTGCTTTTGCAAGCAACCTGTCTAAGGTACCTTGGGCATAGTCACATACAAAATTGCATCTGTTGTCCCCAGAACCTCTATCTTTTTGTTTTGTTGGTTACCTAGATTTTGCTTTTTTTATGTAGGGAACTTTAAAATACTCAAGTTCTGTTCCAGCTTTCACTGGTGAAGTAGAAGAGAGCTTTTCCTCAATTTATATTATGCCTTCCTAATGCTGAAAAGAACAGAGCTGGCCAAATGTTCATTTGAATTTAAATGAACTTCTTAATTGCTTCCATATTTACATTAGCTTTTTATAGACTTTCAAAAATCTAGTTTTATTCTCATGAATATTTTTAAAAAGCAAACGTTAAAGATACACAACTAGTCAGTCAAAGGTAGAGCTTTTATTTCATTCAATATATTTTGTAATTACTTCATTGGCAATTTAAAAATAATGAAACAAAGGAACTTTACTAACTATTTGCAGTGGGTGGTATCAACCAGTTAAGCAAACTTTGTAACAAAACACGTTTCAGAAGGAGAGGAAATAGAACAATTAAAGTAACTGAAACACTTTTAACATTGTCATATTGCAATGGGACACATCTGTTTGGAAGTTGAAGTCACAAAATATGTAGCATAGAGGTATGTATGCTTAACTATATGCTGAATTATCTCTCTAGCCAAGCCATGCATGCACCTCTGCTCACAATTCTGGAATGGTTTATTAGAGCCTGTGACTGCAAAAGCCTTGAGCCTTTCAGAAATATAATCATCAAGCACATTCAAGGAGATGGTGGGGAAAAGTTGCCAACAGCCAAACTTGGCTTGTCACATGCATAACATCAGAAGCTTTGGGGCCAGCAATACGTTACTAGTGAAAAATTAGGCTGAGAGCAAGTTTAGGCACCTGCAGTGCTAGGACGGGTTTTTTGAGCATCTGTTAGCATCTGTATGTTGTACTTCAGCAGGATCTTAGTTTCCCTACGTCTTTCTTGAGAATCTAGTCACCATGATTTAGGAAAGCCTTTTAGGTTTGTGTTCAACTTGTGCTGCAAAAAAACACTAAAACACCTTCTCTTAAAAAGACTCTCTGTGCCCAATACATAGTGTTTGGCCAAATGCCAGGAAATGTTCCAGGGTTTGTGTAGCTTGATGTAATTCCTTGAACATTTAGGCAATTGAGAATAGGTCCTCTATTTACCTTTTTAATTCTCTCATGTTCACACAAACTAGGAATAGTGTCTCACAGCCTTAACTGACAAGGCTGCAGTCAACTCCTTCTGTGCCTTATCAAATTGTCTCCACAAGGACTCTAAGTGTTTTGCAAACTCTGTCACATGCTGTATTAATCTTTGTCCTCTCCTATGTAAGAAGTAAGAAAATATGTACAAAAGAAACACTGCCATATTGCTTACATAACCAGCACAGCTCACATCTGGAGTACAAACAAAACCTTTGGTGAGGAAAGATTGTCAAGGAATTTTTAACAATAAATATGAAAAATACATTATTCTTATGGATATTGCATATGTAAAGAAAGAGCCTGAAAAGATTGAGTGAATTATTTGCTGTGAATTATTTTCCCAGCTGAATGCTTACAACACACTGACTTGCTGGTGTTGCTGTCAGCATTCAACTATTGCTTAAGAAGCAGATAATTCTGGATAACTGGACAAAAAGATGAGGGCATGGTTAAAGCACTTACAAAATCATCTGCTTTACAGAGTAAGTCTTAACATCTGAAAATGCAGCTTTATTTTTGTTTGGTTACTATATTTTGAGAGGTTGAAAACTGACTAACATTTTAGAGACTAGGACAAAAGAGACTCTAAAGTCTCTGACATTTATTACTTCGTGTTTCAGATTTATTTAGTGGCTCTTACTAATCTTTTGGTAAAATAATGGTCTGGAAGGCACTCTTTTCACTGTGATTTGTATTCCAGTTCCTTGCTGTCTTCTCAGAAACTAGAGCATTGTCTGTGTTGAAAAGATTTTTGGTCTAACTTTGGCTGTTTTAGAAGGAACTACCTTATATCCATATACACATAATTTATTTATTTATTATTGCTTTATCTTGCACTGTATGCTATTATAATTATTTTTCCCTGCACATGACAAAATTATAATTTGGAATGAGTTATACCCCTGTAACATTTCTATGTGTACACCCCCATTTCAGAATAATTATGAAATAGTCCTCCAGCTACTATCCCACACTGCATTGCATCACATCTGCTTTGGCTTTCCTAGTTACCTTTTCTCTCTGCTGCTTAAGGTTTCTGTTGACTCTATTCCACCCTGTGCCCTGCATTTTGAATAATGTCACGCTCCCAAGCACATCTCTTTGTGATTTCAGCTAATGCCAAGTTCAGACACCCCAAGTGCCATGTAGTCATTATGTTTAATGCTTCTGCGTGGATTTGTCAGGAGGTCCTGGACTTCCTTGCAATTCTGGGAAAGGAGTGAGTTCAATCTCAACTTCCTGTGGTCACTAAAATGCAAAGATCTACAAGCAACAGGCAGACCAAATGCAATAGCAGTAGCCACAGTACAATCAAGGATCTGTAATGGATTTACAAAAACAGTACTACAAAATCAAGACCTTCCGGTACATGTACAGCCTACAAGAAGCTGGACCAGGTTTTTGCTCTAAAAGCTATCACATGTATCCAAGTGTATATTGGAAAATAAGGCAACAGCCTATGGTGAGTCTTCAGAATCCATATAGGCAGTTATGAACTCTCACATAGGAAGACATACACATGGACAATTAAGATTCCTTGAGCACTCTTTGACCCTAGCTGGTGACTCAGTTGGAAATTATCCGCAAGACCCATCTGGAGACATATAGTGACTGTGCGGCAGATGGGACAACATTTGTAAGTATTAAGTGCTGTACTACAGCAGTCTATCTCATTAGTATCTGTTAGAAGACTTTCTGCCAGGTACTGTAAATATACTGTCAACAGTTATGATTAGCAGATATTATTGCAACAGAGGCAGACATATCTGCCTCTATTCAGTGCCTTTAACCTTTCATTGGCTTGGCTGTTTTTCCAGCTCCCACACTGTGTCCATAAGGATACCAAAATTGGAAAATTTGGGGAATAAAAGTTATATATTTTTTTTAATACAAAAAAAAGAAAAATTAATCCTGTGCCTGTGGACCAAAATGTGAACTTCCTTGGGTCTTATTCTACTTGCTGGGCACATCTACACATGCACATTTACTGTGCAGTGACCAAAATGACTGTGCAGTACAGGCATACATCTACATATGCATGAACGTACTGCGCAGTAAATATGGTAACTTATGCTAGCCTGAGCATAAATTTGATACTTGCATCATGCAGGTATCAAATTTATGCCCAATTAGTTATTGAACAGTAACATTGTGCCATACTGTGCAGTAACAGTGTGTGTGTGGACTGACTTGGGACTAACTTTTGTTTGCTGAAGAAAATGGTTGCACTGTGCTCATGTCTCATCTTAATGATATCTTATAGTCTGTTGAGGACAAAGAAGACAAAGAACTCTCTTTCCCTGTTCCCACTGTAGAATACTGGAAGTGCCTGTGGTGTCCAAGCTACAGTGCCATCTGCACACTTAAACCTAGCATCTACACAAATCTGTTAACCCTGTAGTTTGATAGTTCCTTCAGTTTTTTAATTGTGTTTCAGTTTCCACTATTTTGTTGCACATAAACTCTCTGCCATTTAAAAAAAAGTGGATTTGATTAAGAACAGCTGTCTTTAATAAATAGGGACCTACCAAAATCACAGTTTTTTTTGGAGCTGCAGTTTCAGGCATGCTCTGTGCTTTAGGTGGTCTCCCTAAAAATAATACCCCCCCCCCCCAAAAACACTGAAAATAAAATGCTGGCTCCCTCTAGGGAGCCAACAGTCCTCATGGCCGCTGCTGCTAGGCCACGCAACCTGCTGAGAGTGGAAGGGGTGAGGAGGACTGCCTTAGAGCAAGATGGCTGCCATCCCTCACCACTGATTGACTGCAAGGTCTATCCATCATATAGCCCCATCCATCTTCACCAATTGGCCATGAGGGGTGGAGCTCCATAATAGTTGGCCCTCGCATCCAGTCGGCAGTGACAGGCAAAGTCACTGGGGCCCCTCGGCCAGTCAGAGGATTAAGGGGGCCTGGCATGCTCTGCTCACAAAAATGGCTGCCTGCCGTGTGATCTTCCCATGAAATCGGCTGACAGCGTCCTCAAGTTCAATAAATCCCTATTAAAACATTGTCTTAAAGTCAGTCTATAAAGTGCATATATTATGTTGTATTTTATTCAAATTTATTCATGACTTAATTTATTAAATTTCATTCAAATGTATTCATAAGGTGCATGCATTGCAATGTTTTTTTAATTTATTCAAAATCATGAATAAGCATGGAAGGTTTCTATACAATGATGATGGCCAGATGCTCTTCTCCAGTCTGAAGAACTCTCAAGTTGGTAATACAGCTTTGCAGTTCTGGAGTGAGCTGTATACGAATTTAAGGAAAGAGGAGAGGGTTTCTACATGCTGCAGTCCTACAGTTGCTGATGCTTATGCCAGATTTGAAGCCTTAACTCTTTGTTGAGATTACTCTTTGTTGGCTAGGCTTGCAAGCAGTGCTCCGTTAAGTAAAATCTGTTTGGTATTATGTCTGTAGCAGGTTTGGGGTTTATCCCATTTCTCTCAGGTTTGTCCCAGTCTTTAAATCATACACATCTTTATCTTCTGGGCCCACCGGACCCTCCAGAGTCCTCTTAAACACCAATTATTCCTTATTATTAAGCCTTACCATAGTCCATAAAGGGTTAACCCCTCCCTTCCCTTGTGGTCTCTTAGACCTGGAGAGAGCCGTGGCTGATGCCTGATACCTTCAGCCTCACTTCCTGCCCGTTTTTAATGTCCTTTGGCCAGCCAATTATTCTAATCAGCTGGTCTGGTCCTCCTTAGGCAGGCCTGTAACCATCCTACACTGCCTAATGCTGTGCTGCAGACCCACCAGCTTGCAGTCTGTCACAATGTCATGCAGAGAAATAATCACCTGGCTGCAGCTTTCTCAACTTTCACTACCCATTAAGCATCTTGGTTACAGTCATGGTGATCTTCCATGTCTTTCAAAACCACATGCCTTCATGATTGTCAATATATCTAGAATACCCTATTCATCAGAGTTGTAGTACTCAGTAATGGTAATTCAACAGTTCTTGAACATGGTTTGAAATTGAAGCATTTTCAAAATGCTTCGCTTGTAAAACCCAGACCCGTTACAGGTAGCAAAGGATTAGATGCAGTGGATTTTATCTTGTTATGATTGTGTATTTTATGTTGTCAAATGTTGTTCTCAACCTGCATTTTAGTATATACATGAACAGAGGAATTTATTTCATACACTGATGTGAGTGAAGAACAAGGGATTGCAAACTATTGCAAGATGCAATGAGAAACCCCTTCACTTTCTCATTTACCTCTGACATGGTATGACAGGGTTGTGTTAGGAATCTTAGCTGTGAGTCCTCATAGTTTTGGGGATATTATGCTATTTTACTGTAGTTTTTAAACAAAGAGAAGAGTAACTAGTATAATGGCTATATTTTAAACATGGTATCATGTTTTATTTCAATTGAAAAATTAATTATCAATCAAATTCATGAGTGGTCAAGATGAAGACAAATGGCTGATTGGTAAGTATTTTTGCTAAATTAGAATTGCATTTCTTGTTTTTCTTTATATGTTAATATTTGTTTAACAATCCTTTTTTTATTTTAGGTAAAGGAAAACAAACTAAAATGGTTGTTCTTAATCCACACATTTATGAAGAAATATATTAGAAAAAATTAAACGGAGAATGTGTAAATTATTTGTTTACAAAACATAGAGGAATGCATTCTTCCATAGAAGTAAAGGCTTCGGTGATGATATGCAGCATGTTCATTTGTGGAAGAGATTACTTAGCAATCTAGTTGCCATATAGAGATCAGCATCAAGTGTGCTACGCATCTTTGGTGCAGTGTGCATAGGATCTCAAAGGGTTTTGTGCACAGAGAAAGTGTTGGAAGACAGGTATCCAATATATTAATTGTTAGCTAATGAGACTGTGAACATTACAGAAATTAATTTCATTCAAAAGTTATATTTCACTCATTGCTCAGCAGAAAACAAACTGTCGGGGGTGCTGAGGAAATGTATTCAGCTAGTTATATTGTTATGAGAGGCTAATTTCCATAGAAAATGTCCTAACCAGCATCTCATATCAGCAGACACTGGGTACAGTAAGTCCATCCCAAATGTGATGTGGATGCTTAGCAGTGCAGTAGTTTTTTTGTTGGAAACGTATGGCAAAATATGGATTGGCCTTCAAAGAATTCAATCACATACAACTTTATGAAGAAGCATTTTAAATATAGTATGAGAGGTACACTGGTAGGTATCAGAATGAAGTAACCCCAATCATCTTAACTTCCCATAGTTTGAAAATTCCTAAACAATCTCATACTAGCTGACCTTACCCCTATTATTCACTTCAGAGGGTTTGGGCTAGATCCAATAAAGGAATGTATGTACCTAAAGGAGGACTGAGGTGTACATAGCTAAGTCCAAAATTCCAATCCAGGACCCCTTGCTTATCTGTACCTAAAGCTGAAGGTGGCTGAACTTGCTATAAGCCTTCCTGTATGAAGGAAGTAGCTTAGAGTTCTGCTTCTGTAGAAGTGCCTTCGTTTGATCAACAAGGCATCTAAGCCCATACAGGATTTGGAAACTAGTTGTTCTTCTGATGATTTTTGTGAACAGCCTAGCTCAGTAGGTGTACTCTAAGAATACCTAACAGATGCAAGATCAGGCATCTCACAAACTGCAGTTATGGCAACTTTTCTTCTAAGCAGGGCTCTCAGGAGAAGTTGATGTGCCCAGGCATCTGTCTGTCTTGTGAGACAGTAGTTTTGCACTGAGTGAGGTATCAGCTTGTTGAGCCTCTGAGTGTGGCTGTGGAGCCCAGTTCTTGAGTGAAAGTCCATTCCTCAGTTATCGCATGTGAACTTTGTATGTAACAGTCCTGAATGTGGTGTGGGGTTCTTTCTAAGTTTTCTTTTTCGTTTGTGTATTGGGCTCTTCTTTCCTTGAGCCTCCATTCTACACTTATAAACTGTTTACAGGCACTTTGATCTTCTCCCAGTCATTTGGCTCAGTGTTCGTTGCTTTCATATTTCTCTTGTAAACATCTTTGAAATGGAGCTAAAGAGTCCCACATGGTATTCTTCCTCTAAAGATTTCTCCATACAAGACATCCATGGGTATATGGCCATCATCCAATCTTTGCACCTCAAAGTCAATGCTGACTGAGAAGAGAATGGATGCTCGTATTGTTGATACATTCCAAGACCTGTGTGGGCAACTTTCTCCTGCCAAAAATTCCTAGAGTCCAGCAAAGGCAATGTAAGTGGAAGCCCACATTTTATATAAATACTCCAGGACTTAAGGTACTTGCCCAAGGAATGGGAGACCCATGTTTAACACTTTTGTTGGCCTGAGAAGGCTCAAACCTACGTCTACCTTCACTAACACTCCAATCACTGGAGTTTAGTTTAGATCGGGGTGTTCAACCCTCAGTCTGTAAGCCAAATTCAGCCCATGAAGCCATTTCATCAGGCCCACAGGACTCTTTACAGGTCCAAAAATTTGGCAGGGGGGAGGGAGCAGTAGCAGCATTAATTGCTGTTCCCCTGCTGCCAAATTTCCAGACCTGGGGAGAACCCTGTTGGCTGGATAATGTGGCTCTGCATAGCAGATTGTGCCAGCATGCAGGGCTGGCCTACCACACAGCTACATTGGGGCATGCTGGCTTGGGCCAGTTCGTGGCTGCTTCTGGGTGTGCAGGGCTGAGCTGGGCTGGTGCATGGCCACATCCTTAGTGAAGGGTCTAGTCCTGTATGCCAGCCCTGTTTGAGATCTGGCCCACAGACCAACCCTGCACCACTTATCTGGTTCATGGTGACAAAAGGTTGGGCACCACTGGCCTAAATTAAGTGAGAGCAGTCTCCATCCTTCTTGAATATGTGCCAATGTATAGCACTGAATGTCAGGCTTATAGGGCCAGAGACCTTTTATTCAAAGATGGTTGAATGTAAAATGCAGAGGTAGCCCAGGACATGCCGCTCCAGCCTTAGTGGTTAGTACGTTGCATGTACTAACCACTAAGCTAAAGAATTAGCCTTCCTATTTGGTCACATGAACCTTGCAATATTTGCTGCATGGAGGCATATCTTTAATAATATGGGCAGACAGTGTCCTTCTAAAATATTCCATGACTTTCCAGTGAGGTGCAAGAAGTCATTTTAAAGCCATTTAGCTGAAAGGACATTGAATATGTTTTATTTTTTGGTTGAGAACCACTGGGCCTATGATTAAGAGGGGGATGGTTCAGTTTTCTCTGGCTATGGTTTAAAAGAAAGTTGTGAAGCCTGCTCAGTTTTTTGAAAGAACAGTAACAGTTCTGGATTCCACCTGGGAAGATAGGCATCTGAAAGTTAGACATTGCCATGTTTGATTTATAGATGCCTGAGCCCTGTGTATTTTCAGTCCAGCTATTTGCCTTTGGAGCCAGCTGCATTTGAGAAACAGACCTGTAATTGCTAATCACTCTCCTAGCCACATACTGAAATAGCATAATATAAAAGCTATAACTAGGGGCTGTCTCAGTTTAGTAGTGTTACTAGGCACCAGGACTGCGCAAAACTTCAGTCGCTGATTTGATTCGGTGGTGACTCAGACTGATTCGGTGGCTGAATCTCCAAATCAAATCAGGAGACCCTTTAATCTCTCAGAATCAAATCAGAATGCTCCACATTGATTTGGAAAGACTCAGTGATTCGGACATAGACACAGCCTTAAATGTTTTTTTGACATACCTCAAGGTACCAGGCGGCTCGTGAATGCTGAGATGCTGGGATGGATGGAGCATCCCACAGGAGCATGGAGGGTCCCCAGTGTGTTTGGCGGCAGACCCAGAAGTGGACCAGAAGCACTTCCAGTCCACTTCTGGGTCCGCCGTGGAGTGCGCTTCGGCTCAGCAACTAGTGCCTCCTGGGTCTGCGGGGGCACCCAGGGTCCCCTTGTGGCCAATTCCTGAGCCGGGGAGATGCAGGAGGGCCCCCCTGCATGATCGGGAGTGGACCCAGAAATGAACCAGAAGTACTTCCACTTCTAGGTTTGCCACCAAGCATGCAGGGGGGGCCCCCGCACTCCTGTGGGACGCTCTATCCACCCCACCATCGCAGCATTCATGAGCTGCACCTGGTACCCAGAGGTGTGTAGAAAAAACATTTAAAGCTGTGTCTGTGGCTGAATCGCTGATTCTCTGAATCGGCATCGAAGCTTCAGATTTGGCCGAATCAAATCAAGACAGTGATCCAAATCAACAGATTGAATCACTGTCCCCGATTTGGGTGGAATCCAAATTGAATACGGCCCGTTTTGCACACCCCTGATAGGCACACACTTCTATGTTTCTACATTTGTATGTGTTTCTGATACTGCAGGTGGTGGTTTTGGTCCTGAATATCTTTTAACATTTTATTAATGTAAATCTGGTAGCTACACTGGATCCTATGGCACAATATAATTCTGAAGTCTGCACTTTAGAAAATACTGTCCTGGCTATATTTTCTTATAGTCATCTTTTGCTGATCAGTAATAAATGCTTAGTTGAAAAAGTAACTGTTTAAAATGTTTGGTTCTGTTTTGAAATGTATTTACTTCTACAAGTCTAAGTGTAAGGGGATAGAGAAATGCTGCTGTTTTGTATGCTGAGGAAAAAGAAATCAATTGTGGTGCCAAAATGGACAGGAACCACCTGCGGGTCTAACATATCCAAAAATGTTTGAAGAATCCTATTTTTATTTCCTATAGTCTTTGGCATTTTTCAGTGTCCCAACCACATGGCTATAAGTTATTTGGGGAGGGGGGCAGGCCAGTGCCTCCCCTTTCTCTTGAAGCTGTTTCACTGTGCAGAAAATGTTTGTTGACTAGAGAGAGGGAGAATTACTAGTTTATGAGTTGGTGCACTTCTCTGAATAGGAGAGTAATAAATACCCTAATTGTTAAACATAATTCCAGCTCAAAGAACTACTTATGAACTTTATGTGAAACTATAATTTAATTAAAATATTAAAACAGTCCTTGGATCAGGGTCTGAAACAAAAGACTCTACCATACCCTAAATTGGTGATTCTCAGCCAGGGGCCATGGTATCTTGGGGTGCCTTGAGATCCTTTCAGGGATGCTGTGGGGTGTCGCATGCTGTTAACCCTGTTAGGTTTATAAACAAGATAAACCCAGATATTTTGAATATAAATCTACAGTGGTCTTTTTGAATTCTTTGCAACAGTAAAACATACCCCCCTCCCACCTGATGAGTAGTCTGTAACTTAGTCATTAAGGCATTCTTCATGGAGGTTGTTTTGAATCCCTTCAGGCAAAGGTGTGAATACAATTTGAATTTTGTCCTCAGTAAGTGCAATACCTACTGAGTATTGTATGAAAGAAAAAGGTTGTTTTAATTAAAACTGACCCCTACTCAGTTTTTTAAAGAAGGGGCATAGGGAGTCAGCCACTAGGATAAGATTCTGAATCCTGAGTAATAGGAGAGTGGGAATTAAGGTACACGTTTGGATGCCAATACTGACATACACCTTTTATTGTTTATAAAGAAAACAAAACCAATTCAATCTTACACATAAGGAGCATCTACACGTGCAATTAATGTGACTGAATAAACTCAGTTTATTTGAGCCAGAGTAAACGAATTCAGACATCACCATCTATACATGTATTTAAGCACAGTAATTTACTACGCCATCCAATAGTACTCGACAGGACTATCGGACAGCTTAGTAAATTAGTCTACGCTGGATTAATTGCTATGCACACGTAGATGGTGACACTTTACTTCACGGCAAATTAGTGTGGTGTACAGTAAAGTACACGTGTAGATGTGCCTCTTGTGAACTTTAAAAAAGTGCTGAATTTATTTCCTATTAAAATCAATGGGTGAGATATTGATTTTGTTTCATTTTGACTTTTTTCATGGCTGCATCACTATAGTGCTATGTACTTTCTCAGAAATGTTGAAAATGTCACCAATATATTTCATTAATGTTAATTCTTATTAACAGGTATTAATTTTCTTTGTGAATTTTAATGTTACTGTCACTGGAGTTTTCCTCCAAAGTGAAGTCTTTCATAAAGATATAAATGCAGCGTTTCTGTTTTTTAACTAATTTGTAAAGTAAGAGATGTCTCAGTTAAGACCCCAGTGTTGCAAACATACAGGTAAGTAACTTTGTTTGCATGCATAATTATCCATCTAAGTGCTCAGGAGCAATACTTTATCATTGTACACCGTTAGCAGGATGTGTTTTTCTTTATGTCAAGTTTTGGCTCCACAACCAGCAATTTGACCTGGCCATCACTTAGCTTTTCTTTATTCTATAGGTCTAAGGCTTCCTAGAAATGCTAGATAATAAACATTTCCAGAACAGCAAATTAGTTTATCTGTCACAACTGGAACATGGGTGGTTAGGCCTAGTAGTGTTTAGGCCTGGGGTCAGGAATCGGAGTCCAAGATCTAGAGCCAGTTGACAAGCTGGAATTCAAAGGTCAAAGTCATGGTCAAGGACAGGTAAGGGTCATGGAACTAGAATTAGGGAACTCTGATTCAAGCCAGAGCTGGAAGCCAGAGTCACCAGCCAGAGATCTCGCTGGGCTCAAGCTAGGTTCAGGCACTAGAATAAAAGCAAGCACAAGGGTTAAGACTGTGCAAGATCACTAGCTGTTTTGTTGTGCAGATACCTTACTGGTGTCTCCTTGCTGCTTTTAGGGCTTTATTAAGGATGGCATTGGCTTCTTGTAAATGCAGCAGCCAGTGACTGACTGCATGAGGGGTCTGCAGCTGGAGCATGTCTCACTTGGGTATCCACTCCTAACAACAAACTAATTCAGAAGGATAAAAAAATCATTCCAGATATATGTCCAAGTGTATCCTGTACATACACCCTCTTCATCCAAGACTGAAGACCTTTGAATAGCATTTGGGCTGTGTTAACACTGTGCTTGTCCTCATATCTCCCTTACCCAAGGGCAAAATGGACAGAGTAGCCACAACCATTCCTCAGGCTCTTCTTACTACCTGAGTTAGGAAGACAGAACAAGCAATTGCCTTTTGCAGTCCATGCACTGCCTTTTGCAGTCTGAATAATGAACAGCTGGTAAAGTTAACTTTATTTTATTTCTCTTGTCCTCCTCCCCTCCAATACCCTTACATGTAGTATGTCCTGCCTCAATTTTCTTTGTCTCTACCCACAACCAAAAAGACATTCAAAGCTGGAAAGCTCCAAATCATCTTCATTCAATGATACATATTTTACACATGGACAGCTACTCTCTGTTCTGTCTTGCTAGTAGCAATGTGCCAGAGTACTAGTTAGTGTGCCATTCCTTGGGCAATGTGAGGAGTGTCAAATCCTGAAGAGTGAGGGTCAGCTTTTAAGCCAGATCCAACCTTTTCTAATATCCATGTAATCCAGTATCCCAATCAACCAGTATACCACACTCACAGCTGATATTGGCAAAAAAACCTTCAGCACCATCAGGACAGGATCTAGTGTTGATGACTGCTTTGATACTGGCTGCCACCTTGACAACAACCACCAGTTCCACACCTACCTGAGACAGAGGAGGTAGGCATGGGATAGGCATGATACCAGGTAGCAGTCCCCTTTTTTTTTCCCCATAAGGTGAAAGTTTCAAGTCTTCACTTTCCAGGGAATAGAGCACTAGGATCATTTTTCCAACAGAAGCAAGTGACACTTTGGCTTAATATCAAAAAATTGTGAATGATGTTTAGTACTCAAACTTGAAAATATTGGCAAAACACGAAATCCAGTATTGACATCAATACTGACATCAGCAATGATATCAATATCAGGTCTGATGCAAGGTACTGAGATTGGCAACATCAGTGGAAGCTGCGGAAGTACTTACTAATATAGTTTTGAAGGAAGTGACCTATACTATTGCCAGCATGGGTGCCTTTGTTTGGCAACTATATGTTTCTGATATCACAGTACCAAGGCTGCTTCAAAGATTGGTACTGTCTTTGAATATATTTCTTCTTTGTCTCCATTACCAGGCCACATCTTCTATTTGTGATCCAGCAAGAAATCTTTTTGATCAGAAATGTCAGAGATTCTCATTTTAGAGCTCCAGGCATAGCCAATGGCCAGGTAAATCTTGCCAGAAGCAGACTTACAAATGAATATATGAGTTGTCAGTTTTTTGTGGTTGGACACTAAGAATTTTCTCTGCTTCTTCTCTTGCAAAGGCATTATTCATAGATGCATCAGGTACAGGTTGCATTGAACACTCAAGCCACATCTAAGTAAAAAGGGCTTTGTTTGAAAAGTATTCATTCACATAAATGTTCTAAAACTCAGCAATCAGATAGGCTTGTATGGCATTTCATCCTGTTCTACAGAACTTCGTAGTGTTGATTCTTACAAACAAGTTCAGTGTAGTATATATTATTATGTAATATTGAATGTATATTAGGGGTGCACTGATAAAGATTTTCTTGGCCAATACCGATAACCACTTATTCACCAGGCAATATCGACGGATACCAATCTGATAACTGATTTACAGGAATGCAGCTGGGCAGCGTGGAGAGCAGTGCCCTGCAGGTAAGCCTGTGGAGGCGAAGAAGTGGGGAGGGGCAGATTGAGGCCCCCTAGTGAGGGAGGGAGTGGGGCTGGGGCTGAGGCTGGGGCAGGGTGGTGAATGGGACCCTGGGGCCAAGGTGGGGAGTGAAACAGAGCCACAAGTGGCTTGTCCAGGGGATCAGTGTCCTGATACTTAAAAATGGGGGGGGGGGGGGCGCTTGAACTAAAGCTCAAAGAATGAGCTTTAGTTCAAGTGCTCCTGCCACCATTTTTAAGCACCAGGAAGCTTTTACTAGTAGACACAAGTGGGATGAAGGCAGAGGTGGGCTGCCTGCTGTGGGTTCAGGGCACTCCGCTGGCCAGGGGACACATGGCCAGTGTGCAGCTCCTGGGGCAAAGCAGCAGGGTGGGGAGCCCTGAGCCCACAGCAGGCAGCTTACATTTGCCTTCACCCTGCTTGGCTCTGCTTCTAAAATATCCCAGCGCTTAAAAATGGTGGTGGTGGTGGTGGTGCTTGAACTAAAGGTCATTCCTTGAGCTTTAGTTCAAATGCCCCTGCTGCCATTTTTAAGCACTGAGATGCTGATCTCATGGACGAGCAACCTGTGGTTCTGTCCTGCTCCCTGCCCGTGCCCTACTCCTCATTGTGGGGACCTCAATCTGCCCTGCTGCCCCACACCCCTTCCCCTCCACAGACTTACCTGCAGAGCACTGCTCTCCACACTGCCTGGCTGTATTCCTGGCCATGTTTGGAGGCCCTGGCTGGAAGGCATATTATGTTTATCAGTACATTATTGGCTACACCAGCCCATAAAAGCTGATAGCCAATAATGTTAATTTTCCTTTTATCAATGCCAATCTGATATGGTGCCAATATATCTGTGCACCTCTAATATATATAACACTTGGTGTGTGTGCGCATATGTTTGTGTGTGTGTGTGTGTGTGTGTGTGTGTGTGTGTGTGTGTAAAGCAGAGATCCCCACTCATTATCCTTGTGTCAGGACACAGTAAAATTGTTAGCCTTGTGGCAACACCACAGGCAAATCTCAGTTGTTCTTCTTCTCAAAGTTAGCAAAAGCCTACTGGACTTCTTAACCACCAACCAAGAGTGATGTCTGAAGAGTTCTGTCCAGTCAATATTCCATTAGTGAGGAAATCCCCTTAGAAACTTGTTACCACCAAGGACAATGTGAAATATCTGGCATTTTGTTCTAGCAAGTCATAATGATCCTCTTCATACAGTAGGAAAGGATCTCATGTATGTAGTTCTGATGCTTTTGATGCCAAGTCAGAAACAATACAACAGCACTAATTCTGATAGCTCAATATTGGAGCTAGCCATTTTTGGCTAACATCTTTTATAGATGTCTACTTGGCATCAGATAACACTTCCAAACTGGCCAGACATACTGCTATAGAACAAAGATCAGATAATTTATTCAGAACCACTTACTACATCAGACAGCTTACCTTTTGGCTGATAGAGAATAACAGAGACTATTCCCCAAAGGCACAAGAGGTCTTACTGCAAAGTAGAAAGCTCTCCATCTAGAAGAATAAATAGAAATAATTTTCATTTGGGGCCACTTGGCACAACATCGACCTAGTGAAGGGTTCCATAAGTGAAATTCTCCATTCTATTCTGTATTTTAATTTTTTTGGACTCCCATTCAAACTTGTTAAGGTGCCTGCTTATGTAATCATACAAACTTGGGTGGAAGGTTGGGCACAGATGCACCTTACAGACTAATTGAATCAGATGCATACACTTTCATGAGCAAAAGCTCACTTCAGACGCTGTAAAAGACGTACAGAGAGCAGACTATCAAATAGAATGCTCTAAAAAGAAAAGGGAAAAGAGCGAGGTTGGGGGCAATGCTGAACAAGGCAAGGAAGTTATAAAACTTTCACCCCACCCCTCCATCAGAATGACCCTGGAATACTCCATTCAGCAAATTCATTTCTTAGACACCATGATGATGTAGGTTTGCAATGGCCAGGTTGCTACCATATTGTTTTGGAAACCTACCAACTGCCACAGCTACCCCCGTGCCACTAGCTTTCATCCTAAACACACTGCTATATCCACTGTCTACAGCCAAGCTCTTCATTACCAACTGCTTCACCTCCACCTACCTCCCTTCCCTCATTTATATTTAGTTCATTCTCTCTGATAGCCTTCTCTCTGCATGTCGTTTCATAATATCTGCTGAAGTGAACTTTTGCTCACAACTTTTGTATCTCGCATTCAATACATCTCTACTCTGCTTTCTGCGTGGCTTCACACTAACACAGCTAACTGTCTCTTTCTGGTCATATGAACTTAGAAACAGGACTAGAAGGGAACTGCTGGATCATCAAATCCAATTCTCCACATACTCTACCCCAAAGAAACAGAAGTCGAAGAAGATAAGTAATATATTTGAGGAAGGTAGTGAATTTCCTTTTGGCCTTTTCAGACAATCTTGTAATAATCAGGTGTCCAGAATGGTCCACAGAGACATCCACTCTAGCCTATCCCATGAACTATAGGTTCAAAGCATGCCATACAAACTTAATATCCTTTGTGCCAAAAGAAAGAAAGAAAAGGGAAAAAAACCCACCTGCAATGTGTCACAGGAAGACAGAGAGAGGGGACACAACCAGTGCTATAGTCCCTGCAATGTAAGGAAATTAGTTATGTAAAATATACATAAAATCCTAGGAAGTGGACTCTTACCTGTGCTACAGAAGGCAAAACTGCCTAATGGTCTCTGCCAATCTATCATGGGGAAAATGTCCTTCTTTATCCCAAACCTGGTGCCCAGTTTAATCCTGAGTGCATGAGGAAAACCCAGCAGCTAGCCCCTGGAGATTTCAAATGAACATTTAGGAGCATTCTGGCCAATGTGTGATATGGCAGAAGGAGAGGGAAAGAACCACAGAAGCCAAAGAAGGTATTTACGACAGAAAGAAAATTTATTTCTGGTTCCTGCAGGCAGTCAATCTAAGTTATGAAGCATGCAATGTAATATATTACAAAAGGAATTCAAGCATAAGGCAAATTCAAAAGTAAAAAGAATTAACAAGGAAAGGACAAGGAATCTAACCCAGAAAAGGCTATTGCAGCTACCTAACCCAGACTTCCTTATGTGGACATGAAAATATAGAAACTTAAAGCATGTATTCAAAACACAAATTGCCCCAAGAATCTGGGGATATTGAAAGCCTACCATCACAGTGTAGAACTGTTCTAGTGTTCCACTTCCCCAGTGTTCGCAAGCTGTGTCTTATTCTGAAATTGCTTTCTCCAACTTCATATTGTGTCTCTAAATCCTGCCCTTATATAGCCAATCCGTGCATTTATTTTCTTTTTTAGCCCTTCCTGGGAATACCAAACACCTGAAGTCTGATATTACGTGTTCTGCTCACTGTTCCAAGAACATTGTTAATTTATCATACTATCCCTTCCATAAACTTAGCAAATTCCATCTTGAAGCATTTTGGGTTCCCCCGCTGCTTTATGGTGCTCTGATTGCTTTGTTTAGAAAACCGTTCTAGAATTGCAGTCCTCTGGTGGTTAGAAGCCACCTTTTTATTTTTAGTCAGAATTTATTCATTGTTATTTATTTGACCTTGTACCAATATTGTCCTTCATCTTATGTAGTCTTCTTTCCTGAAATCCTGTTCTGTTTTTTTCTCACCCCACATTATCTGAAAGGGACTATCCTACAGCAGAGTTAATTTGCCGCACCCTAATACCAGTGCACGTATAGGCTGTGACTCTTTATTGCAGAGCTAAGTTCATAGATTTCATAGACATCAGGACTGGAAAGGACCTCGGAAGATCATCAAGTCCAGCCCCTGGCCCAAAGGGCAGGAAGTCAGCTGGCGTCATAGGATCCCAGCAAGATAAGCATCCAATTTGCTCTTGAAGGTGTTCAAAGTAGGTGCTTGAACCACCTCCTATGGCAGGCTGTTCCAGACCTTGGGGGCTTGGACACTAAAGAAATTCTTCCTTATGTCCAGTCTGAAATGGTCATGGAGGAGTTTGTGACCGTTTGTCCTCATCATCCCCTGGGGCGCTCTGGTGAACAAACATTCCCCCAGATACTGGTGGTCACCCCTGATAAACTTATAGGTGGCCGTCAGATCACCCCTGAGCCTGCGCTTTTCCAGGCTAAACAGCCCCATGCGCGTGGCTCTTCTCTGGACTCCCTCAAGCTTCTCTGCATCCTTTTTGAATTGTGGAGCCCAAAACTGGATGCAGTACTCCAGCTGCAGCCTCACCAAGACAGAGTACAAGGGGAGAATGACGTCCCGGGGTTTGCTTAATTAGTCAACTGCATTAAAGCGCACAAGTAGATGCACCTAGTATGTATCAATCTGTGATTATATGATTAATATACCCATTACACCAACTATTAAATCTCACTACATGAGAGCAAAAGCTTCATCCTGTTCATTTACCCTACA
>NW_017729032.1:143129282-143129751 GCF_001723915.1 Gavialis gangeticus
TACAAGGGGAGAATGACGTCCCGGGGTTTGCTTAATTAGTCAACTGCATTAAAGCGCACAAGTAGATGCACCTAGTATGTATCAATCTGTGATTATATGATTAATATACCCATTACACCAACTATTAAATCTCACTACATGAGAGCAAAAGCTTCATCCTGTTCATTTACCCTACATCTGCAAATCTTTAGGTAAACTACAAGGCATAATTCCTTTGTTTTTGTTAAACAGTTGTTCTGGCCACAAGACCAGATGCCAAATTTGGTAGGACAGTATTACAGTCATATTTTCCTTTTTGATAAGCAGTGTTCCTCAGTCCCACATTTCACATTGGGCACTGCTTTCTACCACCCTAGTTTGTGATTCACATAGACGTATACTTAGAAAAGAAAGAACAATTACTTAACTAAAAATAACCACAGTCCTTTAAAATGTGTTCTTGTGGAACCCACAGCATGCTCTTGATCCT
>NW_017729032.1:143129762-143137604 GCF_001723915.1 Gavialis gangeticus
AATGTGTTCTTGTGGAACCCACAGCATGCTCTTGATCCTTGCTTTTTCTCAGTCTATGTTATCTGGGATTCTTAATTAGTAAGGAAACTGAGGAATAGTTGCAGCCCCTTTTTCATTTGGGTCCTTGAGTGGCAAGGGCCTGAGAACAAGCATAGGTATAGGCCAGAGGACACTGCTATTTTTTAGCTGTTGATCCAGCATACGTTAAACATGTGTACTTAAGAGTGGGATCCTCATAGAAAACATCATAGCTAACAAGCACAGGGTAGATAACAACTGTTCTTTTTAATGGAAACTTTGGCTGTTAGAAATGTCCTTTATGGGTGTAAACTGTCTGCTGGAGTCGTAGATATATATATCTGCCAAGGTTCTATCGTATGTTTTTATTTTGATGCCCCTCAGAATATTCTCTTGCCACTTACTAAAATGTTTTATGGACAGATACAAAGATTCAGCATGGCAGCTTTGTAGCTGCCAAGCAGCCTGATTCTTCTTTGCTCAAGAGGGGCAACAAAATATTTCATGAGCATGCTCAAAAAGTTTGCCAATAGCGCTTATGCCACTGTTACAGGAAGGAAGTCTCAAGAGATTAAAGGGGCACTGAGATTAGAGAAAGAGGTATTTGTCTCCTAATTCAGAATTAATCTTCCTGGTATAGCTGCAACACCCAGTTCCACTTGACTTAAATCTTTGTTAAGTATATATGGTAATGTTGCCTTCTCTGATATATAAGTTTAATGCAGACTTTTCTTCAAGGAGATGAGGTTTATGAAAAATTGTTTCTTGTTGCAGCCTTTATCCACATCTCTACTCCAGAGCATACATTAACTTTAGAAATCCTGAGGACATCCTTCTTTTTAGAGATCGATTTGATGGCTATGTCTTCATTGATAATAAAGGTTGGACTATTTGTATTTTTAAAAATCTCAGTGCAACCTGTTGATCATATACATGATATTTTTCCTGAAGTGTCTGGAATTGACATGCATAAAGGGATTCTGTAACTCTCAAGAACAGGAATTATTTTGGAAATTTTTGCTGAATATAAATAATTACGTCCCAAAAAACTATATTAAAAAACCTTCAGATTGTGAAATTAAGCTATAAAAGTTAGGAAATATCAGAAATAAGTTTGCCTATGCAATCTTCATTTGTCTCTTGTGTGTATACATTCTAGTAGTCTCTAATTAAACCATCAGACTATGTTGTTTTTTTCCTCTGGACTCCTGCTTCATTCCATTCCATGGATGATGCTCATGAATGGAGAGTAGTTCAGTAGTTTGAATAATGGATGGGAGCAGACACTGAGAGATGTGAATAAAAGCCGCATCTCTCAATCTGTGCTCACATCCATTATTCTTTAAACCACCCGAACCCTGTTAATGACCGCCTGGCCTCTCTGTGGCATTCATCACTGTGCTATTTGAGTAATTTACATGCATTTATTAATTTATCTTCACAGTAGTCCTGTAAGATAAGGTGGTATGGTTTATCTCCATTTTCTACCTGGGAAATGTAGAACAATTTTAAGTCTACACTAATTTTGGGTGCTCCGTTTTTGCTACATGTGGCTGTATTTTACAGAATACTTTCATTTTATACACTTTATATGTTCAGAGCACAGTTTCCATTTGACTACGGTGTCAGTTGTGACACTGTACTTCTACTGATGAGACCCCAGGTGTCTCAAGTTGGGTCCCAAGAAAATGAGACGCACAACCTAGTTGTCATCTATGAAAAGTTTGATCTAAATAGTGTGGCCACCATCACATAGAACTCTGTGATATAAAGTGCTGTCTCTAGGTGAAGGTTTTTACTTGAATTCCCTTCTTAATTCATTTGAGCTAATTGATTACAGTATAGTAGTACAATAGACTAATTAGTAGCAATATCAAGCTATTAACTTCTTTGTGAACCAGCCGGTAGTAGGTGATGAGGCAATTAATTAGCCAGTGGGTTTCACAGTTGTTTGCTAGCCAGCAAAGAGATGTTGTGATATAGAAATGTGTTAATTCTAGAGTCTAGAGGGAAATAGGGTCCCATCATATCTCTGGGCCTTCAGCCTGTCCCTGTTGTCCTCTGCCTTCTGCTCTTTCATCTCTTGAGTTTCTGGACCTGTGCTCCTGTTCCCTTCTTGAGCTAATGTTTTTGCCTCCCCTCCTGCCTCTGTTCCCTTGAACACCTCTCTCCTGCCCTCTTTCCATGCTATTGCATCCCAGTCCCCATCCCAATCCCCAGCTATCTCAGCCATATGGGGATTGGGATGGTCCCAAACCCCATATGGCGGGGAGACAGCTGCCCTTGCAGCTGGCACAGCTCCCCTCTGCTATTGCAATGTTCCTTTCTTTACATATTCTCCCTTGCACCTGTTCCTGTCCATCCCATACTCCTATCCCTATTTCCCAGCTATAGCGCATACTCTTCCCATTCATTCTGGTCCTGTCTTACTTCATAGCTCAGACTTTTGTCTTATCCTGGCTCCTCTTTTTACCTCCATTTCTACTTAGAGACAGATTGTTTCCTCCTCCTGCACATTCTTTAGATGTAAACAGGAATACCATTCAGAGCACAGGCAAGGTAATCTCCATGCTTTCAATTTTGGTGCTTGGTTACCAGGAAGAGTATCTCAGGGAAAGTCCAGCTTAGCTCCAGTAGTCCTGGCAAAAACCATGCTCAGCTGCAGTGTAATGATGTAACTGGGACCCTGGAGCAAGCGGAAGAGGCAACTTCCAGTTGCCACTGTGATCAGGAAGTCAATTGTGCAGTTACCAGCAGCAGCTGTGTTTTTCACCCCCAGTTGGTGCCCGGAGTGGTTGCCTCTATCATCCTCCCCCCCAGCCTCGTGGTTATGCCACTGATACTCAGTGGCCACATCTGCATGTGTAGTTAATGCCCCTAAACTTTCTTCACAGAAAATTCAGACTCATTAAAGTGCTCCAGGGTACATGTCTGCGCCTGTGCCCCCATTGGGAGCAAATTGCACCTGACAGGAGCAGCCCCAGTCCAGCCTACACATGTGATCCGCTGCAACAGCCAGGGGGAGCTCCAGGCTCCCTAGGGTACAAGCCCCAGGGTTGTCAGGGGGCACGGGCTGGGTCCGATCCCCATATGGCTGGGATGCAGCAGTCTCGGCTGCCAAAACAGCTCTCTGTCATGTGGGGATCAGTATGGGACCCAGTCTCCATGTGGCTGAGACACAGCACTCCCAGCTGCTGAGACAGCTCTCTTAGCTGCGTGTGGATTGGGATGGTCCCAGTCCCCATATGGCAGGGAGACAGCTGCCCTTGCAGCTGGCACAGCTTCCTTCTGCCCCTCCTCCACTGCATCAGGACTTGACCACACAGCAGCAGGTCCCCTGCTGCCTGGGCTGTCTACATGTATGCTACTGCACAGTAGCTAATACACCCTTAATCTAGTACTTTTATTTCCTGGTACTAGCAAACAGTGCATTAGCCTAATTTACTGTGCAGTGAGTCCTGCACATGTGTAGATGGTAATGCTTTATTGCATATTAGATTAGTCTAATGCAGAGTAAAGTGTCTCATGCAGATGTACCCAGTCACTCTTTGCAGTAATCCATGCACAGACTAGTCCACAGAAGGGATGAAGGTATAGAGCAGGGGTGCCAACCTGCGGCATGTGTGTGACAACTGGCATGGACAACCTCTGTGTGTGGCATGTGGCAGACTGGGGAGGGGACTGGCAGCACAGTTGCAGATAGGGTAGGAACCAGAAAGCAGAACAGCAGATTGGGTAGTGGCACAGGGCATGGAGTGGTAAGAGCAGCCAGTTGGGAAGGGGAAGAGGGTCAGATGGGCACTTGGGGAGAGTGCAAGGCTAACTGGTGGCCTACCTGCCAAAAAGGCTTGTTCCTGCCCCCCCGTTCCCACCCCAGTATAGAGCATGTTCAATGGAGGGCAAATTTTTGGATAATTTAGCTGCCAAACTCTGATAACCTTCTACTGAGTGGCCGACCCCGCTGCTAGATTTCAATTCCTTTCCCCTGTACAAAGAAAGATTAGAGCTTCCCAATAGAGCATGTTGAGAATTTTTTTAAAATGGCAAAACATTACATTTTTCCTAATTTTTTTTTTTAAGTTACAAGTGGACTGTTTTAGCTTACATTTTGCACAGAAAAAAATTATCCTCAGGCAAACACTCGGGATGGACATTTTCATTCTGTACGGTTGAAGTTTGCAAAATCATAGGCAAATGAAAATAAATCTTCTAATGGGAAGTATCAGACACTTGGCTATAGCTGACCCTATTAGCTCCACCTTTAATACAGTTTTAAGTTTGAGTACAACTAGCAAATAAAATGCTGCTAACTTATAAACTAGGGGTTGGCAGTGTTTTTGGGCAGAGTGCCAAAAACACCCAGAACTTCAACTTGGAAGATGTTGGCGAGCCAGGGGCAGATGGTGGGAGAGCCACAGGAGCCCAATTCTTGTTGTGGCATCACAGCCCTGGCCCGTGCCATGCCATCTGCCCCAAGGCACTCATGCCAAGCAAAATGCCTTCACGTGCCACACTGGTACCAGTACGAGGGGTTGCCTACCCCTTTATAAACTATGTCCTGCTACCTGCACAGACTGCAATTAGTCTGCATCGACTGTGTTTAACTGATTTTCTAGGTAGGATTGAGCCTGTCTCAGTTTTATTTTCAAACCAAATAAGCGCACAATTGGTTTACCTTTTTTTGGGGGGGGTTCCTTCAAGATTTTTGGGGGGGTTCCTTCAAGATTTTTTTTATTTTAGGGCAGAATATAGGATTAGTTAACTCATGGAACTGAAAACAAACAAACAAAAAAGACTTGTATGATCTGCTATAAATTGAAATAACTGAAGTTCATAGGGTTCTTAGTTTTAGTATTTCATTCCGAAAGATGTCATTTCTTTCTGGTGTATATTGCCCAGCATTATCAGCTTTCTGGTAACAAAATATCATTGAAATAGTGTTTTGGTACATTTTTTCCAGAGAATTCTTAGTATTCTTTATCCATCAGGCTGAACTCTGATATGCCAGTTTTTCTACCCAGTTTCTTATAAATTTATAGGTAAATAATCAAATAGGGTTTAGGATGGTTATGCAGATTTCTCTTACTTTTAAAAATCCTAGTAAGCATATCACAATAAATAAACCAAGAATATTTTTTCCCAATTCTTTTGTACATGCATATCCAGGAGTCAAATGTGTAGTTCAAAAGCATGTTATTTTACTCTGTAGATTTTATGATATAAAATATTATTTATTTCTATTACAGTAGTCGTTTAAATGTATGGGTCAGGTTTGGATTTTCAAAAATACTCTTTTGACTTTAATGGAAGCAGAGTTTGGCAAATGTAGGGCACTGCTTAAAAATCTCAGTGTTAAATCACAGTTGTTCCATATTTTAAAAATATGTATTTGGTGTCTCTAAAGGTTTGGAATATCCTGCTGTGGTGGAATTTGCACCATTCCAAAAGATTTCAAAAAAGAAGCTAAAGAAAAAAGATGCAAAAGCTGGGAGCATTGAAGATGGTAAACATATTTTCTTGATGTCATCATGTAAAACCTTCTTTCTGTCTGTCAGGTCTTGCATACTTTTAAACATTTTTTTTCAAAAATTTTCCCTCACAGATCCAGAATATAGAAAATTTTTAGAAAGTTATTGTGCCGATGAAGAGAAAATCTATGCCAATCCTGAGACTCTGTTGGGAGAGATTGAGGCAAAAACAAGGGAACTCATTGGTCTGTTTTATTTACTTTTTCCTCATTATTGAGAATTTTGAGTATTTTCTTCTTCATATTTTATAATGCTACCAGCAAGATCTACTCCATTCAGTCTGGTAAAAATTCAGACTATTGCAGAATTCATGTTCCTAGTCTCCAGGAGTGACTGGGAAAACCTCAGATTGCTCGTTCTGCTGCTTCTGCTTTCATGGAACTCATCAACTTCCATGAGAATTTTGCTGGCTCAGTGGTTTCAGAAAAATCCTTAGTACTTATCAATTGATAGTCCATGAGTCTATTATTAAAAAATAGCAGAAGGGCAGAAAAGACAACCTAAGGAGAGCCTGAAAAGTGCACTCAGATTCATTCATAATTCTGGTTGTCTGATAGAAGGTGAATTACCCTCTTAGTTCTCGTGGTTAAGATCATCTGGGCTCTGTCTGAAAAGGAATCAGATTAGAAATATCTTGTTAACTATAAAAGCATAACTTCCCTTTTCTAGAGCAAAACTGGGTCAAAATTAATTTCTTCAGGATTAAGGTGCATCATGTTTGTTTAAGTTTCTACCATGTGAACATTATTTATTCTAGGTGTATGTACATAGTTCATTGGTGTGTTGCAAGTAAGTAGCAAATTATATTTATTCCCTATTGTGCTTCATTGCACTATATAAAAATAACCTATTTTTTCATAATATGCAGTTGTTGGGCTAATCTTAATGGCTAAAATTCTGAACTTTCATGTCAGAAGTCTAGATTTGATTGCCACCGCAGGTTTCTGGCTGTAGGGGGAGGTTGTTGTTAGGCAATGCAAGGTATTTCTTACCCTTATGCTACAAAATATGAAAAAACAAGCATCAGAATCAAATTAGGGTCTCTAGAATAGCAATGCTGAGTACTGACTGCTGGGCTAGCCACTACAAGTCTGCCAGTGCTTAAGGGTTGTTTGGGGTTTTTTTGGAAAAATGAACTACAAAGAGAAAAATTAAACTTTTTATAGGGAAAAAGGAGTAGGCAGGGGATAAACACAAATGTTAATTAAGAATAAGTGATGCAGAACCTCAGGGTGCAGAGAGAGGTACCTATCTGTGTTAGCCTGTAATCAGGCAGAATCTGAAGAAGTAGGCCTGCTGCTTATGAAAGCTTTAGCTATATATCTCCAGTTTAGTTCATCTATAAGATGGAAATCTATCCTAAGGGTGTAAACAGGGGTCATGACCAAAGCTACATGTCTGTTGTTCCACTTTAGATGCCTGTGAAGTATGCAAAATTTATGTGATTAAATTAATTTACAAAGTATTCATTTACAACCTGGATACCTGTAAATTTTTGGCTTATTCAAGTTAATTGCCAGTCATTCCAGAGATAAACCAGAAAGGCTGCTAAATTTGCACACACACTGTCATATATAAATAAGTAATTGCACGATAATGATTGATAAAAATAAATGAATAAACCAGATACTTGGATGTCTGTATTCAAATATCTTCAGGCTACAAATTTAGGTGAGGTTTAGACTTCATTATTTTAAATTTGATGGGTCAGATAAATTAAGAACAGTTTCAAGGAAATGTTCCTTTTTCCCAATGCTGTTAGTTGTTTTTAAAATTATACCATACATCATGATGGTCAGATTGTCCCATGCTGTTTCTCTGTCTTCAGTGAGACCCCTCATATACATTCAAGAGCAGTTTTTGGTCCTAAATTTTCTCCTTATTATAATTTTACTCCTGTGCTAGTAAGACTAACAGAAGATACTAAACATTCTTTATAGTTCCTCTCAGCTCTAGGAACAAGTGTCAAGTTTCAGCCCACTATTAAGGACCAAGTAGGGAAACTGGGATTTAAAATTAGAAGCAGCAGTTTGGATATGACTTCAAATTGTAAAGTTCATAATGTTTCAAACTATGAGTCTCATACTTAAAATGGAAACAACGAGAGACCTGTTCGCAAGAAAGGGAGTGTGGGCCAATGGATGGAACATCTGACGAGAAGCGTGGATTCTGTCACTGGCTCTGCTGCTAGCTTGCTCTATGACTCAGGGCAAGTCACTTCACTTTTCAGTGTCTCGTTATCCCCATCTTTAAAATGAGTATAATGATGTTTCCTTTGCAAGGTGCTTTGACATCG
>NW_017729032.1:143137615-143139250 GCF_001723915.1 Gavialis gangeticus
AGGGAACGGGAATGGGGATAGGGGAAAGTGCCAGAATGATGGTAGTATTTCAAGAGTAGGACAGACAGGTACCAGTATTAATATTTAGGTAATTAATATTTAGTATTTTAACATACTTCTTTTTTGTAAATAATATAATATTTTGCTGAACTATATAAAAGTTTCTTGATTGATCATGACAATATATGATTATTACTTAGTAGTTTAAAATAATCAGAAACTATCCCTGGTTCACGTCTAATTTTAATGATGTTTCAGTAACAGAATGGGAATGCTTTCCAACAAATATAAAATAAATAGCATTTATATAATTTAGTTACAATACAGTTAAGAGCTAACAGAAAGAGCAATACTTATAATAAACAAGTACATATTTTAGGAGTTGAACACTACATCATACATTTTTTGTGTTTTTAGCTAGAAGAACAACACCTCTTTTGGAATATATTAAAAATAGAAAATTAGAAAAGCAGGTACGTCCAGACTTTCAACTGAAGTTCAACTTTTATGTTTTACATACGTTTTTTCTTGTGGACAATTTTATCTAAACAACATTCCAACTCTTCAGAGGATACGGGAAGAGAAAAGAGAAGAACGGAGGAGAAGGGAACTGGAAAAGAAACGTCTGAGAGAAGAAGAGAAAAGAAAGCGCAGAGAAGAAGAAAGACGTAAAAGAAAAGAAGCAGAGAAGCAAAAGAAAATTGCTGAAAAAGAAATAAGGATCAAGGTATTTTTAAGAAAAAGATTGAAATTGTTCTTCACTGGAAGTTAGATATTTTTTCTGTGTCCCAGTAACTCCCAAAGTACCAACCTCAGTCAGGTGGGATAAGGGAAAATCTAACTCGAAAACCTGTATTAAAGAAGCCCATCAAGCTGCCGGGATCATTTGGTCATAGGGCACTTTTTCCATTCTTTTATAGACATCTTAGCCTCCCTCTTTCTGAACCACTGCTTTTCTGATTCACTTCCTTTACTTTTGGTTTTTAGCTCATATTGTAGATATATTTTGGAACCTTAGCATGAAGGCTAAGTGAATTATTGTGGAACTTCTGTATTTCATTTCCACCACAGGTTGTTGTGCTGCCCATTATTCTCTATCATCCATAAACTAAAAGTCTGCCATGTATGCTGAGCTTGGGCCACAGGAAGAGGTGCGGGCACCTTCATGCCCTCCTGGCTAGCTATAGTAGCTATTTTTTCACTCCTGACCAGAGGCGTTTCACAGGGCTGCTGTCCTGGTAACCCTCCTCAGTTATTTAACTGGCCTCTTGCTACAGTGGAGTTATAGGTTAGATTAATTTGGCCAGGACTGCTTATTGGCTTAAAATAAGTTTCTCCTTGGGAAATATAATGGTCTGTGAATCCTTTCAACTTGGCCTTTATACCATCCTTCAGAATCACAGAGAAGTACCATTCTTATTTGTGTATAAAACCATATACCTATTGTATTCTGTCAGATTTTTTTGCCAGCACTTTATTTTGATATGATTTTTCTACATGAGACCTATAGTCTCATTAATTATTTATTAATGTTATTCAGCAAAGAAGTGGGAAGCTGTGTTGGTCTTAAGTCAGGCAGAAGGCAGGGCAGCTGATGACACTAAGATGTGGGGGGACGTGGGCACACTAGAAGGA
>NW_017729032.1:143139669-143158807 GCF_001723915.1 Gavialis gangeticus
CAAAAGAGAAGGCTGAGGGGGGATCTTGTGGCCGGTTATAAACTAATCAGGGGAGATCAGCAGGCATTGGGGGAGTCACTGTTCCCCCGAGCACCGCCAGGAGTGACCAGGAATAATGGTCACAAGCTGGCAGAGGGTAGGTTTAGTTTGGACATCAGGAGGTGATATTTCACAGTCAGGGCGGCTAGGGTCTGGAACCAACTTCCAAGAGAGGTGGTGCAGGCTCCTACCCTGGGGGTTTTTAAGAGGAGGTTAGATGAACACCTTGCTGCGGTCGTTTGACCCCAGTACTCATTCCTGCCATGGCAGGGGGTCAGACTAGATGATCTGCTCAGGTCCCTTCCGACCCTAGAAACTATGAAACTATGAAACATCCTGCCGGCCCTGGGATGCACAGGGAGGCTGGGGCAGCTCTGTAGCTGGACTCCATTTCTACTTAGCCCAGGTGGCGGTGGCTCCTTGTGGCTGCCACCACCACTGATCCCAGCCCCATGGAGACTGGCGAGAACCCACGTGCAGAGCCCTGGCCCTGGTCCCAGCCTGCTGTGTACCTGCTCTGGACTTGCCCTGGCTGGAGTGGACCAGCTCTGGACCAGCTAGGACCTGTGCACACAGCCTCAACCCACTACATGCCTGCTCCAGACTTGCCCACCCATGCTGAGCAGCAGCAGTAGTTATGGTGGCCAGGCAGAAGCTGCTGCTGAGTGTGGGGGAAAAGCAGCTGCCTCCCCCTTTGCTGCTGCCAGGCCCTTGCTGCAGCCACCTGGACTCCTCTCTGCTATGGTCATCACTGCCACCAGCACTGTCTCTGGGACCCCAGCGGGGCAGCAGTGGCTGTGGAGCCACAGGGTAACCTGGGCATGGGCTCCAGGCAGCCACAACAAGAAGGGCCTGACAGGAGCAAAGTGGGAGGCAGCTGCTTTTCCTCCATGCCCAGCAGCAGCTTCTGCCATCATGGGTGTGTGGTCTGGATCCGGCAGGTGTGCAGCGTACCAGGGTCAGGACTGTGTGTGCAGGTCCTGGCTGGTCTGGAGCTGGTCTGCTCAGTCTGGGGTGAGTCCAGAGTGGGTGTGGGGTGGGCTGGGGTGGGGCCAGGACCGTGCACTCAGTTGCTGCTTGGGCACTGGTGGCAATGGCAGGGAGGAGCTGCAGGGCACATGGGCTTCAAGCTGTTGCTGGGAGGGGGGAGGTGAGAGGGGTGCTGACTGGCTTGCAGTAGCTCCTCAAAACTGTCTGTTGCCCGCAGGCCCAATTGCTCACTCCTGCCTTGCAGACTGGTTCCAAGGGGCCTGTGCTTTCATAGGCAACAGCCAGAAACTTTATCAGAAACTTCTGCCTGACTTCAGACTAACACAGCTTACCACCTCCCTGCCTAATACAGTATTCAGCAATCCTCCCATGCCTCCTACAAAATATGGCACCAGATTTGAATAACAGAAGAACAGATTCCAGTTATGAGCACAAGGATTCTACTTTTTGTGATATGAGAGGCCTATATAATATTTTGAATATACTGAAGATATATATTTAATTTTATGAATTTACATGTGCTGAACTACAGCTTTATTAAGCAGTACAATAATCTGATTTAACATACAGGCAACTTAACATTGTACTAATATTATTGTATTTCTTTAAAGATGTGAATAAAATAACAGGTATTTGTTAAAAACATAAACAACACTGCTCATTTTAATACAAAATTTAACGCAAATGGTCTATATTATGCTAGTTTTTAGTTAGTACTAAACAGTTTCTAGTTAGTTCAAAAATGTACTCAGTGTACATGTTTTGTAATGTGAGTACTTGAAGGTATTTTTGCTTCCATATTTGTGTCTTTTGTTATATTTTAACAGGATGGTTCAAATTCCAAACCAGTTTTTCTCATCTATTTTATAAGTAAATCTACATAAAGTTTTCCATAGTTATGTTCAAGAACAGATTTTCACAGTATTTTTAACCATATTATTACAAACACTTGCTAATTTCACGCTTTTTTGCCTTGAATTTCTTCTGTATCAAATTGAAGTGGCCCAGATTATGATACACTTTATTTGTTTAATAGATGGTGGCTGCAACCAAAGGGTGGATCAGGGGAGTGCAACGATTAAGTTGCACTACCCCCCCTGCTTTCATTCCTTCTCCACCCAAACTTAAAAACCAACTCCCTGGAGGTGCAGCAGCATTTTTATTCAGGCGTACTGAGATAATCAATTGACTCCATTGACTTTATGGCTCATTATCATCTCCCCAATTCCTGCTAATCTCTCTCCAGTTCACAGGTTTTAATAATCCTCTATACCTTTTTACTGGTCTTCATGTTCGTATTCAAACTATTCTTTTTTCTGGAATTTTGCTGTCTGTTAGCCATTCCTGGTAATATCTCTCTTTTATTTCACAGCCCTACAGACTCTTTTTAGCTCTAGCTAAAAACCTTAACTCAGGTGTGGTAATAGTAACTCAGGTGTAGAAATGACTGATAGTGAAGGGACTATTAAGATGTTCAAGAAAGCTAGATTTTGCTTTATGAATCCAAATAAGAGATGTATACTGTACTATAGTGACTATGGGACTAGTGATGCAATGTCTTTTGACTTTTTTGACTCTTTTTGACTAAGTTGTTGTATTTTTTTAACATAATGTATAATCCAGCAAATTAGTGCACATTCAAATAGTTATATTTGTTTTTGCTTTGATCTTATACTGAATAACATAGTGCTAGCCTCCTAATTGCATTTAAATGGAGAAAAATAAGTGTTGTATTATATGTGATGATGTGCCGTACCATTTGCCAACCCCCCTTTTCAAAATCCTAGATCTGCCCATGGCTATAGCCATATTTTATGCCATTATTCAGTCCACTTGCAAAGCTTTATTAACATAGGTTAATGTTAAGAACTATTCACATGATAAAGATTTTGCAAGCTTTGGCCCAAATTTTACAGGAAGTTCAGGGTGTAATTAATGATATGCTCTGTTGCAGTAATTTGCTTTTTTTGATCAACAAGATGCAAAACCTATTCTAGCTCTCCAGATGACAAGAAAAAGACAATTATTTCCTTCGAAAATTTATTGTCCCAAAAATTAGTACTACTCATGTATCCCTGGCAATTGGATCTTGAAAGCTGGTTTCTCTGCAAAGGGAAGAGAAAAGTATTTTCCATTTTACAAAGTGTCTATATTGCTACAAGAGGAATATAGTAGATCTTAAACATCAGTGTACTCAATTAAGACAAATTGGTGGAATGAGTAAATAGGTATGTTTTAGTCTATACATTGGAGCAGTAGTTAAAGAATGGTTCATCTTTCTGCAAAAATTGTTCTTGTAATGCTGTATAGCTCAGATCCTGCACCCACTGAGAAAATGATGGTTAAAAATCTTAGTTCCTGAAAGGAAAATGCAATTTGATTTCTTCTGCCATTTTTTCCTTCTTGTTTGTTCAGTTTTTGATTTCTTCATGCTTAATATCTACCACTTGTTGACAAAATGCTGCCAATTTCTATAAATTACAGGAGTAAACAATTGATTCTCCTTCTTTAAAGCATTATAGCTGGTTGGCCATTGCTTTCATTGGGAGTAGGATTGAGCTCTGCTTTAGGATTACTCCACATAAGTGATACCATCATGTACCTGTCCCTTTGTGACTTTGGAAGTTATTGCAGAATAAGAACCTTTGTAGGTAATACCCAAGAGAAAAAAATGGGTAAGTCTGTATTCTCCTGTTTTTTTTCCATAAGCCTATAATTTAACAGTTGCGGCTGTATGACTTGTATTATGCTCTAATCATCCATCAGAATAAGTAAATTGTACTTTTAAAATGGCACTTTAATGTTGTACTTTGCAAAAAATTCAAATAATTCAAGTAAAATAGAAATGAAATAGATTTTAGAGCTCAACATCAGTTGGTGCTAATTGGAATATTGCAGTAAGTTATTAACATTTCTGTAACAGTATAGAAACCTTTTATTTTATATCATAATATAAAAATTATTTCTTAGCTTCTTAAGAAGCCTGAAAAGGGAGATGAACAGGCCAGTGAAAAACACAAGGAAAAAGGAGAAGAAGCTGATATTGAAGAAGGCAAATGGGAAAAATCACCTGGATCTGGGAGTATAAAATCCAAGTCATTGGAAGGTCCATTAAAGGAGCTTAAGGAAAAGTAAGTAATATTTATTGTTCATGTTCAGACTTGATCCTAACTTGCCCTGTTTTAAGAGCTTAAATGTGTCACAGGTCATGGTGCATGGGTCATGAGCTGTCTCATTGTGGGGTGAATTTTACTCTGAAAGGATCTCAAACTATTATGCAAGCATGGAGCGACTGTCTCACGACACCTTTACACAGGAAATACATTATTAAAACTATAATTATAGGTCTGTGATGTAAAAGACACAGCCCACAGAGCCCCCTTCTCCAGCCTCCTGTGCTGACCCTGAGCCTCAAGTTCACCCACACTGCACATGGCACATGGTAGACCAGCACACAAGGCCTGGGATGCAAGCTGCATGTGGTGCCCAGCTCAGCCAATCCAGGACACATGTCACATGCAGTGCCTGTTCCAGCCAGCCCAAGACTATGCCACACATGGCACTTTCTCTGTTCAGTCCAGGACTATACCACATGCAGGGCCTGCTCCATCTAGTCCAGGACTACACCTGCATCAGCTGTTCTGGGACCTGTGCTGTATCAAGTGCCTGCCCTGGTCTAGGTGGGCTGGATACATTGGTTCTGGACCATCCAAAATGGGAGCTACATGCAGTGCACATCCTGGACTGGTCAGAGCAGGTGCCACATGCATACAGAAGGAGTGGTGGTCTTTGGGCCCACTCTAGCCTGTGGGACTTGCCGTATACCAGTCATCCAGCTTGTGGGGCCAGATGAGTTTGAGACCCCTGCTATAGATGATTGATTCCCAGTGGTTGCGCCACAACACACCAGTGTGCTACAAGAGCAGTGACAGTGTGTCATGAAAAGTGGGCTGGATGGGATCCCAGCTGGAGCCCTGTGCTGAGGCACGTGGAGACAGGGGAGCAGGCAGCCCTGGGCTGGTTGCTCCCTGGTCTCAGGGTATGGTGTGCCTCAGCGTGGGGGCTTCACATGCCTTAGTGCAGGGGCTCCACAGCAGACCCCCACTCCGAGGTAGGTGGAGACAGGAGCAGTCAGACCAGGGCTGCCTGCTTCCCCTTCTCCAGGTACACTCCTCCCCAGCCAGCTGGGCTGCCTGCTCCTCTGTCTCCATGTTTGTCCCAGTGTATGCCACTTTGGCATGCTTTGTGACACTTTTTTATTTAGGATTTTTTTATGCTACTGTTGGAAATCCTGGTAGCAAATTTTGTCCTGGCACAGCAAATTAACAGTGCCGCACACAATTTAACATGCAATGCATGTGCTTTGTAGTGCCACAAAGAGGTATGTGGTGCCACAAACTGCATGTGCCTGCACATCTGGATCCAGACTTAGGGTTTTTCTGCAGTATGCAAGAGGGTGCAAATGTAACTCTACTACTTGTGTTTTCAGAGATTTGCCTCTTGGAGATATAAACAAGAAAGTTTCTTAAAACAAAGAAAAAAGCAAAGGGAATTTGTTCATTCAATGTAAAATAAAATTCTGAATTAACTAGTTGGAGAAATGATTTGCCATCATGCAATACCTTTTGCATTTATTATTGAAGATTTATCATCTGTGAAATCATGGTTTACCGGAGATGCATGGAGCCCAGCTGAGATGGAGCTGCAACAGAGGCAGCCTATATCATGTTATACAGGCAGGCGCACTGCTTCTGCTTTAGCCTTTTATGACTTCTAGCCATGTACCTCCTGGAAACCAAGGAATATGGAGCAATTTCACCCTGTGGCAGAGACAGCCTAGTGATAGAAGCTGTTGCCACCAGCTAGAACTACCTCATGCACCTTAGCATTTGGGAAGTATATCAGAGCCAAACTGATATAATGTAATGTATATGCATGCAGAGCCTTTCTCCTGTAGCTGTTTCTCAGTCCGGGTCCTCCTGAAAATGTAGGTGCTCAGGGCAGTTCCACCTACCTCGCATGCCTGTTTACAAGAAATACTGTGCAAGGAAGGGATGCAGCAAAAGCATATGCTCTTGCCACAGCTACTTCCCAGTCTGGTTCTGCAGGAGACACACATTTTAAATCCACCTGGCCATGGCAGTGGTAGTAGTCAGTGAGCATAAGATAAGGATCCAAAAAAAAAAAAAAAGGATTAACAATGAAATTACTTTTAGATTTTACCGTGCATAATATATTGGTTTCTAAAATGGAGTGCTATGAAATTTTGAGAAGTGCCTTGAGTCTAAAAGGTTGAGAACCACTGAACTAGACCCTTTATATGTGCCAGGGCTTTAATTCAATGGTCTTGGGTGTAATACAGCATCAGATTTAACAAATATTAAGTTTTTTCTATCTGAGTGCTTTTAAGATTGTGATGAATGGTCCTGTTTATCTGTTCATAGACTTTAACTAGATCGGGAGCCATATCTGAAACTGTTTTGCTGTGTACTAAAAAAGCAGTAATGAATTACTGTCCCTAGAGCTACATCAGAGGGGTTGGTTGCCTACTGGAGGTCACTTTGTAAATCCTAATGGTAATAGAGTTCCATTGTAAATGGACATTTAAAAAAGTGCATGAATGTGCAGGCTCATCTGTATATCTGAAATTATGTCATGTGCAAATAAGTTTTCTCTCTCTCATTTATGCTTTTTCCCTAGCTGCCCACCCTCTTCCTTCTCCTCCTCTGTCTCTCTCCAGCTTTTAATTATTTTGTTTCTCATGACTCCCACCCATACTTATCAGTTCCTTAGAACTCATCTTTGGAAAGATACAGCAGCCCATATTAAACTTGAATTTGTCATCCAATGACCTGCCATTCTCAGAGCTACCATTAGGCAAATCTGTCCTGCCATCTTTGTTCCTGCATCATCTCTAATTGAGACATTCTCTGTACTCAGTAACAGGCAGACTAAGAAGCAATGTGCCAAGCAGGTTCAACAGCAACAAATCCAGGAATGTTCTCCAAGCAGGTGGGAAGGTTGTTGCAGAATGAGCGGACTACAAAACTTGTCAGGAGTACAGGCACTTACAGTGCCTACAATGGCATGCCTGTATTTAAACGGTTAATACATCAAGTAAAGCAGGCATGGCTTGTCATACCCTGGGGAACTAACACGGTATTTACCAATAATACCCATATTTAGAAATATACCTTATAGACTTACAGACCTCATCAGTGTTTTCTGATTAAATGAGGTCTTGCTCACGAAAGCTTATGCATTTCTGATTCAGTTAGTCTATACGATGCATCTTTACCCTGCCTTCTGCCTCACTTCTGACTACCTCTCTCTGTCCATTTAGAAATATGTGCCACTATTAATAATTGTACATTGTTTTAGTGTCTCTCTCAGTGGATGCACAATTGCACATGCACAACTACAGGTACAGTTAATGTGATGCGATAACCTCTGGAGTGCTGGAATACACTACTTCCAGGCACAGCATATACACATGTGCCCAGGACAGCAGCACTGAACTATGGCAGAGCAGGCCTGGGCTGGTAGCAGGTTTATGGGGGTCAGCCCTGGGCTCCAGGTGGCAGTGTTGGGTAGCAGAGAGGCTGGCTAGGGCATGAGAGTGCGGAACATGCTGAGCCATTTGGCTAGGCAGCAGGCAGGGGTCTGGCCCCCTGGCAAAACTGAAATTCCTGTTTCAGTTTTAATTTTCCTCTTCTATTATATACAAGAAAAGTTTAAGGAACTACTAGCTACTTACTCTTGTCTGTAATTAGATTAAAATATTCTGTAATTTCTTTCATAATTTCCAGTTTTGCTTTAGGAGGAAGATACCTGGTTACTGAACAAGACCAGTGAGATGAATAATGGGGCTGAAAGTTGCATCAACTTAAAAGAGTGTTGAAAGCAATAGGCATTATTAAGAACATAAATCTCTTCAGGCATATATAAAATAAAAGATTGTGATAAAGGTAGTTTGCCTAAATAAATGTGGGTTACATTACCTAGCAACTTGATGTGAAAGGGCTGGGGTAGAAGCATTAGTGCTTATTTTTCTAATACTTTCCATGTCTTGCAAAGTCTGTGAACAATTTTTGTGAAGAGGACCCATAATACTTTATGAATTCAGACTGGAGCTTGCATGCTCTGAATGCTGCCACTGAAGACAGGAAATTTCTCAAATGCTTACATTGTCACAGGATCAGACTCATAGGGTCTGTACCTGGAACCCTTACTCACATGAGGAATCTTATTAACATCAATGTTGTTATTTCTTTAAGGATTCCAAATATGAGAAGGAGCTACAGGATAGTCTTTTTAAACAGTTCTAAAGTACATCTGGTTTTCTTCGAAAGTGACTGCAAGACTTTAATGTTTTCTTCTGTTTTGTTTTGAACTGAATGCACACCAGAGAGCTGAGTTTATCTGTACAAGATGAACAGCAAAAGTGCAGTGCATCTCATTTGTTCTTAAAAAGTACATGTGGTTTCACTGCAGGCCTGATGTAAAGCACATCGAAACCTATGGAAGAGTTTGTATCATGTCCAGTGAGCAGAGATTCTTTTTCTAAATTATTTGGATTTTTTTTTTCCTTTTTATACACATGCAGGCCACAAAATGATAGTGATAAAGAGCAAAGGGATTTGGAGAGAAGATTTCGAGAAAAAGAACCTGAAAGACAAAGGTATCGGTTGGATGATGGCAGAAAGCATAGAGCGCACTATGAGTTTGACAAGTTTGTGAGAAGGAATGAAGAAGAGCTGAAATGGGGGAAAGGATACAACCAAGACAGAGGAAAGAAAGGGAACCACAACTACAGCTTCACTGTGGAGGCAGTAGACAAACTGGGTAAAGAGGACAAGTGTGATGACATGGCATCCAAAAAGGAGCGCATAAGAAATAAGGTTCTTTTATTCATTTAGGATAATCTTTCATTAGTAAAGTATACTTCGAGGTCACAGGTTTTACTTTTGCAAAAACATCATAAAGATGCTTTTTCAAGGAAAGCAAATTGATAATTTTATTTTCAGTAAAACCAAGACTTCTTTACAAAAATAGCTAAAATAAGGTGATTGGATATGTCTTCCCTCATTATCTCTATTTACAAAATCTGGGGTACATTTTATCTTTCTTGGCATCCTAGCAGTTTACTGAACATTATTCTTGGAAGCCTAGCATTTTTTGAATGTTTTAAACCTTGTTATACTACTGATCACCATGATATAATTTGAGAATTGTGGCCTGCTAATCTTTTAAGAGCTAATTTATACTGCATAGAGTCTTAAATAGCCTAGCTAATTACTGGGTGGCCATCAGTTGTCCAGTGATGCAATTGAAAATGAATCACTAAGTAATTTATCCAAAAACTAGCATATTTAGATAACTTCAATATGAAAAATAAGGAAATAAAGAGCACATTAAGTAATCTTTATGTACTTTGCACTGAAGTAAAGGAGGACACCTTATCATATAGAGAAGTATTGAATGGGCCTGTTCACAAACCTGCCAAATTCTCCAATTTTCTTTTGGTCTGGAGAGAGATATAGAAACAGCATTCTCCTACCACCCTTGAAACCTGTGGATGAACAGGGTACAGTGCTGTGTAGTTTTCTTGAAATAGCCTTTTCTGTTTCTTTTTCTAGACTGAGCCCAGTACTTTAAATTAGATGTTAAATGGTGTTTCTGCATTCCATCAAATTCTAATTTTTGTGATTAGTTAAAATAAAGAGCCTTACTCTAGAGGCTTTCAAATAGTAACAGTTAACTACTGTATTTGCTCAAATACAAGATGAGTTTTTTATGAACTTGATTAAATGCAGCCAATAGTGAGCATGACTGTAAAACAATGACCCCCACATTGGGCAAACTTGCTGATGGAAACCCTTTTATTTATTTTTTTTGCCCTTAAAAAAACAGGCAGGTGTTCCCTCCACAGGGAACTGGCATCAGGCCTGAGGATACTGGAATACAAGGCCAGCACCGGAAGGGCTAGATGCAGCTGTGATACCCTCCCCTTAGTGCCAAAATTTTTTTACCTTAACCAAAAGGCTAAGGAGTTGATGGGAACCTACCACCAGAATAGGTTAGTGTAGCTCATCTGAATAAGATGTACGGTAGTGCCCATTAAGTGCAGTCCCCCTCAGCAATGACCCTTTTTCAAGTCATGGTGAGCCACAACATTACATACAGTTCAGCCAGAATCCCTCTGTTGCTCCCCTTTCTCAGTCTGGTGCATGATTAGTGTGGTCTTGCCTTCCACGAGGTAAAATCAAACCAGGTTGCCCTGTGCTTCATTTACATACAATTTTTGGACCGTGCTATGACGCATAATGACAAGAACATGTGATTCAGGTAAAATAAGTGGGGGCTTATTAGCACATAGCTCCTTTGTCTGGGGTACCTGGAATACACACATATACTGAGCAGTGCTGAGCTTTGGGGTCACTGTGGCTTGAAATGCTGTTGACTCTGCTGGGGCCCAGCCCAATGAACTATATGGTAAGTTATGAATCTTTGTCTTTGGCCCAATATCTTGCAAACTGTCTACATAGTTTGTACTTTGCAGCCTTTTGGCTAAGATCAAGGGAGACAGGAGTATTTGAACCCCAAGGCCTCCAGGCATGGGGCTTGCATGTAGGATGCCTGCCTGGATTTGGGGAGTATCCAAAGCCCTGGACCAGTGGTAGAGCCATACAGGCTTGATGATTGAGCTCTGCTCAATTTTGGAACGTGGCTATTAGGCTTTGCCCAATTGATTTTGGAACTGATTTAGCCTTGAAAAGGATTTTTTAAAGTTTTTTCTACTACATATAAGTAGGTACTAAAGTGCTGCTCAGCAGTGTGTTTATGGAATACTTCTGCTAAAAGTTGCACTAGTTTCAAAAAAAGGTAACATGCATCAATTCTGAATAAACAAAGTGCATGGGTACTACATGCAAATTGCTACAGCCATGTTTAATTTCAAGTTTATTATTTTCAGATTTGCTCTTCATTTCCACAGGCTCATGGAAAGCAGGGTCTGACTCTAAGGAGAGAGGGAAGGAGCAGCCAGCAGAAAAAGTTGGGAAGAAGCAGAGATCAAAGGGCTACCTGACCCCCCCAGATTTCTTTTCCCTGCTGTAGCAATGGGAAGGGGACAAATTCAAGGCAAACCTCCCATAATTAGATTCTTTACCGGTAAAATTATAACAAAATTATAAATTTTCCATATATAGAATCTAATTATTGTGAGGTCATCTTATAATCAGGTATTCAAGTAAATATGGTATATTTTACTGCCATGGAAAGTCTATATAGCTTAGATAGGTATGTTTTAAAGGGCACGCAAGAGCTGTCAGACAGCTTATTTGAGGGAGATTCAGGTATTGTTTCTTACAAACTACTGATCAGCAAGTTTCTGGTGGTTTCAGTTACTATACTTCTGCAGTTAACTATCCATGTGTTGTCCATATTTTCTTGATTTAGTCACAGTAGGTGAAATACATTCTGCCCACACACAACATGCATATGGAAGTAGAGTGTGGTGGCCATAGGAACCAGACTGAATTATATAGGTGTTTAAACATGTGCATCACATGTTTTAACTTTATTAATAGCTTATGAGTTTATATGGCCTTTGCACAAATATCAATGAGGGAGAAACAATAAAGGCTATATACATCAGCTGCAGGTGTATATTCTAGTTTTATCAGGCCTTGATTACCCTGGTATTATTTTATTTATATTATTATTTTAACAGCATTTTTCACAGATGTCTCTTGTCCTTCTTATACTATTTTGTCAGATAATTATATCTTTAATATTTGTCATAGCTGAAATGAAATTTGTTTATAAGGACTGTAATTTATAGTTTACTTAATTTACTCAGAATGTTTGGCTTCCAAGAATAGAGTTTTAAACAAAGCGGATAATAAATACTAAGGCAGTTCTAATTACACTTCAGCTTTTTCCCAGTCCTTGTTTAATGTGAAGTGATTTGATACAAAATCCCCTTTTCACAAAAAATCAAGTTAATCGTTTTAGAATCCCACATATGTAAATAAATGATAATTTATGGAAAAAGTTAACCCTGTGCACTTCTTTCTAGGATCGTCCAGCCATGCAGTTATACCAGCCCGGAGCTCGCATTCGAACACATACGGGGTCTACAAATAAAACCTATGATTGCTGTGGGAAGTTCTCTGAAGATACCTGTGATAGAAAATCTGAGGCAGATAATTCAGCTGGAGGTGGTTCTGAGAAGAGTGAAGAAGCAGAATAAAAGAAAAAGAATAGAAAATATGTGAAAAAGACTGACGTTAATTTTAACTTCTCCACAACATTCATAAGGCCATTTCAGAACTGCACAGATTATACCGACAAAAGTGTAATACATCTATCCCTTGCTTTCTTCAATAAGAAAAAACATGATTTGAGACAGATGTCAAATTAATATGGCAAAGAAATATAATTTTTTTTCTACAAGAAGTGTAAGCAAACACCATTTTCTTAATTTAATAGCAGTCCAATATTTTATTAGTCTTACCCCAAGATAAGAAAAACCTCTAATAGTTTTAAACTAGTATTTATATAAAACTTTTCAGATAACATTTCACCTTTTCAAGTCTGTTATACTTAGAGAAATAAAGAACTGTAAGTTTGTGTCAGTTTGAAATCTGAAGCACTTTAAATGTGTTCTGTGAATGACATTAACTATAAAGGACCTAGTCCTTCAAACATCACCAGGCATAAAGCTGACTATGAAGAACAGTGCTAGTGGAATCAATGACACCATGGCTAGAAGCATGCACCGTAGCCAGTAATGTTTGCAGGATCTGGCCCAGGGTTTGCACATCTGTGAGCCGTGTCTATTGGTATTTGTAGCTCATTGTTTACATTGTTTTCAATTAGCTATAGTGTCAGGTAAGTGTAATTAAAAGCTACAATACATTGTTATAACATTTGCCATTCTCCTGACCATTTTTGCCTTGTAAGTTTTAATGTATTCCTGTGTTTAAAATGGAAACGCAATCCTCCACATTTAAATGCTGTATCTGGTTTTGCAATTGCAATTTTTTTTAATGTTTTTGGCACTGACTTTTAAAAGGTATTGTACAGTGGTGACTTTTTATATGTTAATGTTTCATATAAGTTGCAGTTGTAGGATTTGGAAATTCTATGATGCATATAAGTTATAAAATATAATTTCTTTGAGAAAATAAAACATCTAATAGTGACTCTGACATACTGTTCTGAAGATTTAGGCCAAATACTGTGCTCTGATACATCTCAGTGACTCCAGTAACAGGTATGTGTACTGAAAGACAAAAGGGCTTTTGACAATTGTCTGATGATTAATACACTTAAACTAAGATCTGCTTTATCAGTGAAGTTAAACACTAAAATATTTATTTTTGGCATCATATTGAAACTTTTTCTTATTAAGCATAACACTTGGTTGTTCTAGTCTTAACAATAATTTATTGTACTTTCCAAACGTTAAACAATTGATATAAGAGTAAAAAATAGTTTTGGCTATTTAAGAAATGATCTTCCACAGTTTTTTTCACTTAGGACACCAAAAAGGATAAGAAAGATACTATATTACTTAGTAGTGTCAAAAGGTAGGTTAAATATACAGGTAATTAGTTAATATTAAGTTCTGTCAGAGCATTGATATGCTAGAGGTTATCTAGTTTTTAAGCTGCTTAAATTACTTCAAAGTAGAAAACTCTAATGTAAAACTTGTTATAGAATGGATTGTCCCTTTATTAGAATTGGGCCCAGCCTAGTTCTTTTTGCTCGGATGATGGATTTGGGCTTGGACTAGCAGTTGGGTCAGGTGATGGTAACCCAGAGGTGGGGCTCCATATCAATAAAAGATGACTCAGTCTGAAGGGTGAGACTTCTCCAGAGAGCAGGAAGTCTCTCCTACAGTAGATCCAGATGCAGTCACACTGAACTCTTTGCAGGATTAGGGCCTAATGAGAAAATATTCCTAGCCTGTTTGAATTGCAAGAGAGGATGGCAGAGCCCAGCAAATTAAAATACTATTTCCTTAGGTGAGGGAAGTCATCATATGGCGAAGAAATGTAGTTCTTCAAATGTTTCCATGTATATTTCACTCTTGGGACCAGATTCTATTCCAGCAGCAGTAATACCTCAATTTGAGGGATGATCACCCTCAATTCACGGGTGATCTCTCCCATAGGTCACTGATGAATCTTCAGGTAACTTCAGAGTCCAATTCTTGAGCTACAGCTCCACACACAGAAGTTGCAGGTCTTTCCACAGGAGACAGTAGGCTGCAGGGCCAGATTTGTCCTTTTCCTTTCTCTGCACTCTTCTCTGCTTTGAGGGCAAGATGCTTTACCTTGAGCAGGGTGGCACTTGGTTGATGTGGCACCATTAGAGTTGGTTAGCAGCCAGCTCCTCCCAGGTCTTGATGCCAGCATCCATTTTCTTGCGGTATGCCTTCAATGTGTCCTTGTAGTGTTTCCTCTGGCTGCTACAATATCTCAGGTGGCAAGATCTCTCAGCTATACCAGGAGCAGAGCACTTGTTTTGGGAGTCAAGTTAGGCAGCCTCACAGAATGTCCAGTCCAGTGAAGTTGGTGCTTGAGGATTACTGACTCAATGCTGGTAACATTGGCTTCAACAGGGATACTAGCATCTCTGATGCAGTCTTCCCATTTAATGTGGAGGATTTTCCAGAGGTATCATGGGTGATAGTCACAGAAGTCTGAGATGACAGCAGTAGGTCACCTTTGTTTCACATCTGTAAAGGAGAGTGGGGATGATGACTACATTGTAAACCTGGATCTTGATGTCTTTATGGAGATCGTAATCAATAAAAACACATCAAAGCAATTTCCCAAAGGAGGTGCTTGCACAATGGGTCCTGTACTTGATCTCCTTATCAATGTTCACTCTCTGAAACAGTTGGCTACGAAGGCAAGGGAAGTGCTTGACTACCTCTAGCACTACCTCCTCGATTTGTAGTTTGAGGAGAGGGCAGTCATATTCACAGTATGACAGGCTTATAGAGCACTTCCATTTTCTCCATGTTGAGAGAGACATCCACAGCTTGGTAGGCTTCTGCAAAGAGACCCAGCATGGTCTGGAAGTTTTCCTCAGCATGTGCAAGGATGATTCAGTCTTTAGTGAAGGTCAAGGGTGGTTGTTTTGAATACTTTCGTCTTTGAGTGAAAAAGTCCCAGGTTGAAGAGCCCTCCATCTGTTCAGTATTCAGTGTCAGTTCTGGAAGGGAGGTGGCCCTTGATGAGAGCCAGAATGACAGTCAAAAAATGGAGAATAGAACTGGGGTAATGAGACACATCTTTGCTTGACTCCCATGTGGATGACAAAAGGATCTGTCTCTGATCTGCTACAAAGAACCATCACAGTCATCTGGTCTTGGAGAAGCCTCAGAACCTTGATGTATTTTTCATCAATAAATTCTATTTATTTATTATTTATGTAGAATAAATTGCATTCCATAAAAGTAGATTTAGGTGCCGAAATGTGATTCTGATCCTCCCTGCTTGAGTTCCTGAAGAACAGTTAATGTAAAAATTGGGTGTGTCCTTTTTCTTCTCACTGCTTTTTGTGATTTCAATCTTAAGGGCAAAAGGATGGTATGTTACAAATTAGATGCACTGATGGATTTTCAGGGACTCAAACAGGGTGGAATAGAATCTACTTAGATACCTAATAGGTGGGATTGAATCTGGTTCTTGGTGGGCACCTGTCCCATGACTTTGGGATCAGTATCTTTTGGCAAGCAGTGTGTCTTTCAGCCACATCTCTAACCTGCGCCCTGAAGGCATAAGGAACAAAGCAGAAGTGTTGACTTAAAATTCTGCTTGTGATACTAACCATATCAATGCCAGAATTTCCAGTGCCAGGAGATCCAGCAGTGACTTTTACTGAAGACTTTTTCTTTTACTGAATCACTGCAATTATTAGCAGGAATGAACATTCCTACAGCGTACATATTTCTTCAGCACTGTCTTTATGGTACCAATGAAAGAAGCGCTCAGACTGACCACTAGAAGTCTCACTAAACTGTCACTTCCATTAGGGGAGGAATAGTCTTATCTTCAAGATGCAGTGGAAGAGATCCATGGGGAGGATTGCAGGGGCAGGGGGGAGGCAGAGTCTGCAGGGAAGATTGGGGAGCAGGCATGGTCCATAGGGAGGTTGGTGGCACTGGGGGGCTTGCAGGGTCTGCAGGAGAACGTGGGGTAATGGGGGGGCTGTCTTCCCCCACCCTCTGGGACCAAGATCTATTTTTAGCCCCCTGATTGCCCCCACCCCCAGACAAACTGCCCCCCTCAAGTGAACCTAACTCCCTATTCCTTTTGCCCTTTCCCCCACTGGGACTTACTTCCTTGGCTTCTGGTATTGGTGAACATTGATAAAGCTAGCACCAGGAGTGGGTTGGGCAGTTTGGTGGGCTGGGGAGGACTGACTGGTCCACGGATGGGGGTGCTGTCCATCTGGGGATGGGGTGCGAGGGTGGGGCTAAAAGCCAAGTGCCAGGAGTGGGTAGGAAAAGTGCAGCCCCTGGGACTGGGGCCAGCAGTTGGGTTTTTCTAGATCTGGAGCTGCACTGGGAACTATGGAACCAAAGTTCAGTTCAATCAGCCTCGCCAGACCAGAGCTGTTAGACTACCCTGGAGGTACACTTAACTTAGATTGGGTTGGCCACTTTTAGACTGATCTAACTGCCCTGAACCTTTGTACAGTTCACAAGTAGAGATGTAAATATCATTTACAAAAATAGGCAGATGGGTTCTTCAGGTAGATTTGATATATTTTATTAGACCAACTAAATAGTTGGAAAAATTGTTCTTTGCCTGCCCAGAGCAGGTGGGGTTGGCCTCTATCTTTTGAGGTCCCTTCCAGCCCTTAATTTCTATGATTTTTTTGGGCACAAACACCCATTTTCATTTAACCTTCTCTAATTATTAATTTAACCTTTAGTTATATCAATTAAATGATTAACTGATAACGCAGCAGCTCTCACACAGCTGCTGTAGGGATCTGCTTCCAGGGCCCTTTGACTGGGGTAAAGAAGGGAGGAAGCAAGCCCAGACCACAGCACAGGTGAAGCCCTGTGCTGGGCAGGAGGAAGCACCTATGAACGAGCAGCTAATTGCTTAACTGATGAGTTATTAGGCTGCTTGTTGTTTTCCTCTTAGACTATGGGTACTAGTCCCCCCCGCCCAACCTCCTTGCTCCTCTCTCCCTCCCTCCTGCCTGCCCTGCTGCCTTCTGATTCCTGCTCGGGCACCGTGTGGCCTCCCTTTTCCCCTTCTCTGCCAGGCTGGGCTCACCCAAAGGTAAAGGATAACTGGTAAGCTAACTGGTTATCACTGCACTTATTGGTTAAACAATTAACCATTTAACCTTCCACATCCTTATTTCCAGGTAGATCCACCTAAATAATGTACAGTCTGCATCTGGGCAAACTAAGTTAGATTGGGTAACCTTTTGCTTGTTAGGTCCTAGAAATAATCCAAATGAAATACTTGAGTTATACCATCTCCCTCCTTACACTCCTTTTCAGGGACTTCTTTTAGAAGAGGCTATTGCAACAGGAGATGAAATACATTTTTATTCTGAGAGCTAAATATATTACTATTTTAATAAAGGTGAGGGAAATTTTTTATATGTGTAATTCTTTTACTCATATTAAAAAGGGTGATGGGGCCCTGTTCTGGATTTGATTCTGCAGTAGCAAGAACACACCTGTGTGACACTCTCCCCTGGTAGAGGTGTTCAAGTTGATTGCCTCTTTTGGCAGAACTGTTTGATGGCCTCTCTTCAGGCAGACTCCAAACATGTACCTTCATGCTACTTCAGGTTACTGCTTCTTGATCACAAAAATAATGGAATATACCATATACACGTTTGAAGAAAGAACAGTTACTTCCTTGTAACTGGTTCTCTAAAGTATGTTATATATAAGTACTCCATGATCCATCCCCATTAATACTACGATGTAGTATTATAAAACCTGGATTCTGTATTGGTGATGGAGACAGTTGGTCCCACTCTACCATCTATGCCCTCAGATGTGTGTGTTGTTGACTATTGACGCAAGAAAGCTCAGGGCACAGGAAGGAAATTAAACAGGCACTGCTGGCCAAAAGGCTCTAATGTCAAATGTATGGAGTACATGAGTGCCCAAAGGGAACTTTAAGGATAGCACATTTCAAACAAAAGTGATAAAATAGGAATGGGAGTGTGGGTTAAAGGTTTAAAGCAGTGGAGCTGAACCTCTGAGAGAGACAGGGTAGGTGCTTGTGACCTGGCTACACTGTGGGGCACCACTCCTCTCACATACAGAAAGGGGAGAAGAAGGTGGCTGCCAATGCTAAAGGGTGGGGAGAGAGGAAGAGAGCTTACCCCCAGCTGTAGACAGGATCAGTGGCATTGGAAGGGGAGGCATGGGCCAGATCCAGTCATTTTGGGAGGCAGATCTGGTCTGCAGGCTATAGATTGAGTACTGCTGGTTTAAAGCAAGAGCAGAGGAGGCCACTGAGCAGAAAACCCAGAGTATCGACTGTTCAGCAAAGGAGCTCAAGGAGTTAATGGCCACTTCCTCGAGGAATGCAGCCTAGGGAATGAGAAAAAGGCTCCACACTTGCGAAGAACATCCCCTCACCCTGGACTGACAGTGTGGTTGACTTGTTAGGGACATACCACAGGGTACAGGAAAGAAAGGATGCTTCATGTGTTAGACAAGCACTTTAGTCCCATCAGCCAGAGTCCAGAATGGTCTGATTCTGGTAACACCATCCAGGACCCACCTCCAATGCACTGAGGGGGCCTCCACTACTTGTACAGGAAGATTTCATAGATTTCATAGACGTTAGGGCTGGAAGGGACCTCAGAAGATCATCAAGTCCAGCCCCCTGCCCAAAGGGCAGGAAGTCAGCTGGGGTCATAGGATCCCAGCAAGATAAGCATCCAATTTGCTCTTGAAGGTGTTCAATGTAGGTGCTTGAACCACCTCCGATGGCAGGCTGTTCCAGACCTTGGGGGCTCGGACAGTAAAGAAATTCTTCCTTATGTCCAGCCTGAAACGGTCTCGCAGTAGTTTATGACCATTCGACCTCATCAT
>NW_017729032.1:143159197-143165032 GCF_001723915.1 Gavialis gangeticus
CCCCACATATCTGAAAAAGGACTTTTTATTGCCCTTGATGCTCGAAGCTAGTTGGAGTTCAGTTGCAGCCTTGGCTTTAAGATGGGGTTTAAGTAGCAAGGGGTGGAGAGGAGGCCTCTCCTTTTGTAGCTACCATCAGTCTGACTTCTGAGCCAAGCTTCCAGGCCCTAAAATGTTCTTTGTAACCTCCATACTGTGTGTCAGGACCAAATGGAAGGGAAGGTGGAAGGACTGACTCTACCAGCTCTGTGCTTGTTGAGAGGTCTTGGCTACAAAGAGAACTGTTAGCTGGCCTTCTGGTACCATACACTGGCTTTCTGGTACCATCGTTTTCGGAAAGAAATAGATTGCACTAAACGTGACAGCTGTATTCAGAAGATGTTCACAGGGAAGGACAGACCAAGGTGTCTCTGAAAGATCTTCATCTGCTCCTCCAACTTCACTCTCAAATGACACAAGTTGAACATGGTCTTAGGTTGTCAGTAGTTCCATAATACTACTTCTGTCAATATGCACTGTTTATTTTTCAGGAACAAACTAAATATTTGTCTCAAATGCACTTCGTGTACAGACTTTTAAAAAAGGTGTAACAGGGGGAGGGTATGAGGAACTGTTTCTGATTAGCTGTCACAACAAGCCAAATCGGCTTCCCAGTCCCTGACCCACTCCTCATTGCAGCATATGCTCTACTAGTGGCTTTTTGTGCATGTTGCGGGGAGGGTAGGAGAGGCCCTTGTTAAAATCTTAGGGAACACTTCCACCTGCCTGCTGCTATGGAGAGGCAGTGCTGCCTGAAGTTTCCTCTTCCCTCCCTCTGTTCAGCCAGCGAGCTGCTGTTCTCCTGTTACTAAGTAGGAGCATGCTCAGTCTGCCCCAGAGGACAAAGAATAAAGCGCTCCTCTGCACTCCATTCTCTCACAGCTCAGACAGGAGTACAAATGTGCATCTCGCCTCCAGGTTTAATAAAAATAAACTGAAAGATTTTATTTTAATACCAGTAACTTATTTTGACTATTCAGCCTTGCTGTGAGTAGGTCCAGCTTCATTGACCATTGGAGAACATTGGAACTGCCTGCATTTACACCACAACTGTATTCACTTCGATATATTTTCCTGCTTTATGATGGCTGTGAGTAGTAGTATTTGGCATTTAACTTTTTCAAATGTAATGATCAACCCACAGCCTCCCCTGCCCCCCAGCTCCTTTGTATCACTTCTTAAGTCATTATGTAGGGCTCAAGTCTTTTGTTTATAATTTCTACTGCACTGAGTGAACCATAATAAGTGTGTGTATGTCCAATGAACTATTTTTATAAGGTGGAGTGAGATAGAAGCTAAATAATCAGTAATATTCATGACTTGAAGCAGATTTAAAGGAATAACATTTTGGAAGATGTTATGTTTATGACTTTAAAAGCTCAATAAAGCTCAATTACCTGACATTAAACTAAGAATTTAAAAGAGCAAACTGTTCCTTTTCCCTTGTTTCTTTATTTTTCAATGAGTCTTTTGCTGGGCCTCTTCATTATTCTCTAAGCCTGGTCAGGATGACCCTCCTCCTTCTCCTTTATGTGTACAACTTTGTATACGTTACTGTTTACTTTAAGGTTCAACACTGTAGGGCCTGTATCAGTAGCATAACAAAAGCGGGGCAACCTGGGCAGCTGTCTCAGGTGCTGCCTTGGATGGGCAGAGGAAGGTAGCTAAAAAAAAAATGCTGCTGCCACAGTTGTATAATCACAGTGGTGGCATGGTAGCAACCAGAATTAACCATTGCCCTGTGTGTAACAGCTGCCCAGCTGACGCACCCAACTGTATTGGTATTCCTCTGACCTGTATGAGAAGCTATAAAGTACACAAAAAATCCTTAACAAAAGAAAAAAAGTATAAATATTGCTGTTGTTTCCATCCCAGTAATATGATGAATTACTTATAATTAAAGAATTTCAAACAATTTAGGTGGAAATGTGATTTGCAAACTAATGTTGCCATTCCAATTGTAACTAATGAGGGAAGGGACTGATGAAATCTTAATCCTCTAGAGAAATTGATATTTATTTATTTTAACTTCTTAATCTTCCTTTAGTAGTAGCGATATAATAGGAAAATGCATGATTGGCCTGTTAGGTTCATTCCAATAATACTCAAACAACATTAAAATAGTGTAGTCTGTCTTCTCTGAATCTGATGGTGCTTTTGATTTAAGTTTATTAGCTTCTTGTAAACTGGGAATGCCATCATCCTCTTATCAAGACTCTGTTCATCTTGAAGCATTCCAACTCTCTCCCAAAATTCTTTGCTGCTGCATAACTGAAAGATAAATATTTTCAATACATATTGCACACTATGCACTTTCTAAAGGTAGGTTCTCATCTTATTTACACTCCATTTACTCCAGATTTATGGCAGTGGAAAGAAGAGTATTACCTGACTCATTAATGAATAGTATTAGGATTATTGCCAGGGGTTTTTGATATGCATATTATTCATTTTACTGAAACCAATGCGGAAAAGCTGTTTGGTTAAAATTGGCATAAGTATAGAAAAGGTTTGACTGTTATTGTCAAATAACACAGAACAAAAGGAATGCACAGAATAAAAGGAATTTGCACAGATCCAAGATTTTCCACAGAACAAATTCAACCTTTGGAAATGTACCCAAATCTTTCTGAAGCAACACTTCCAAAGGAAACCACAGCTTCCTTCCCAGTTCAATGCCTATTCTCCAAATAGACTAGGCAGCTTCTATGCCAAAGTTTATTTTTAGAACCAGAATCAGGGTTGAAGATTCCTCATCTGGTTCTAAATGGAAGGTAGAAAGAACAGAGACTGATGGAAGAAAAGGAGGGGGGAATGAGGCAGGAGAGAATACAACTACATGTTAGAAGTGGAAATCTCAGTGGAATTCAAAACAGGAGGAAAGGAAACAGTAAAAGAGATAATACAACTAGGTAGAGTTTTTCATTTGGTCAGCAAGATCCTAGGCACTACCTTCAGAGGCATAACCAGTAAGATCTGTGTCCTAGTTGCAATGTTCCTGGAAGCCCTGGTCCCATAGTCAGTCTTACACCCATTGCAGGGGGAAGTGTTAGCACAGTCAAGAATCAGGGGCTTAATGCCCCTGACAGCCACCACCCAATACTGCTAAATCCCATTGCCACCATGACAGGGAAACACTGAATTTGGCAGCACTCCTCTGCAGCATGGCAGCCTTGAACTTTACTCTGTCTCCAGATGTCACTCTGGCCCCTGCCCCTTTCTCAAATGCCACTTTAACCCTGCCCTCCCCACAAGTGCTACCACAACTGTTATGGGTTGACCCCCTGTACCTCAGCCGCCCAGGCCTCATGTCCCAGTCACCCACAACTAATTATGCTTCTGATCAGTTCTTTTGAATATGGGGTGGCTGTGGACATTAGAAACATTCATCTAGCCATTCAGAATATGGCTGTAGGTTATAAAGGTCTATAGTCATATTCTTATTACCATTAGGGAGATATCTGATCCTGTTACCACTGCTGCTTGGTTCCATATCTATTTACCAGAGAAATCTACAATAGCAGATCCATCAATCATAGTAATGTGTTTCTTTAAATGATGCTGTAAAGCTCTACCCCCATGAATTTGGATTGATCCCAGCTGTACCTCAACCTTACCTGCTGAAATTTTTTGCAAGTTTTTGACAGTTGTCCAATGGCATCCATGTTAAGAAATGACAGGATATATATAAGCAGATTGTCAGGCATTCGAACCAGGAAATCATAATGTCCCTGACACAAGTTCAGAATATATTCCAGCATCCTCTTACTAAAGACATCCTGTACCTTCCCTGTTACAGAAAAGAGAGAGGAGACAAGAAAAATAAGTAAAAAGTACTCTGCAGATAAATAGATCTCTGGAAATTAGTTATCTAAAGAACTGATTAAAACTACAATGCTTAAAGTTTAGGTGTCTGGTCCCCCAGGATGGATCTCCAAATTTAGGACCCTTAGGGGAATCAGACATATCTGAAGGTGATCTAAAAAAACTCCATATGCTAATAGGGAATGGTGAGCAAAGGGGTGTATCTGAACTCTTGTCCTCTCTCTGGAGCTCTGGCACTTGAATCAGGGCAGCAAGGGAGGAGACTCCATCTGCTTGGCAACGAGAATCTGGAACCTCCTGCTGAGAGAAGCTGTTGAGATTCAACAGACCATGTCAATACTTCAGCTAATTCTTTTATTGCAATTAAAAGGCTGGACAACTTCTATATGGATTACTTTAAGCATGATGCTACAAATGCTAAAAGTAACCTTGGCTACACAAACCAACAAATATTACTGAAAGCATTTACCATTTAGTTACACCCACACAATAAAGTCACAAGCATTTCATCAGAATATTTACAGCCCTTAAAAGTGAAGTTAACCTTTGCCTAAATAATATATAAAAAGCTACTGTGATTGGTGTTTATGGGAAGGAGGCTCTGGAAGACCATGATGTTTTTAAAACTTGGGCAGAAATACTTTAAGGCTAACATGGTGAGAGTAAAGAAAAAGATAAAGGAGATAAATTCCTTAATCTCTTCAAAATTACCCTAATCCTGTCTAAGACTGCATTTATGAACATCATAAGATCTCTTCCATTGACAAAACATTTGGCATCAACTTTAAAAGTTAAAAAAAAAATCCCAATTACATTAAAGACAAATTAATGTGTACTGCTCATAACCAAAGAAAAGTCACCCTACTGCTGCTATCACAAAAAATAAAAGGTTTGGAAAGGAACTCCCATGCTACCAAGTGAGCAAGCATGGGAGGGAATGATGACTAGAAAACAGTATTTAGAAGTTTGCTTTTGGGGATTGGCTTAGACAGCAGCAAGGGTTAATTGATTTCTAAAAGGCCTGTTCATGCCTTCAAGGCCCACTGTGTTTGACACAGGCAAGCAACAAGCAGACACACAGGCTAGAAAATTGAAGACATGTACCGCAGTGTTCCATAACATGAGATAAAGTGGCATTAGGTGCCCAACTGCAGAGCCCTTGAGATTTCCAGTTTCAGGGAATAGACCAAGTTAGGAGAAGACTGATTTGGAAAGAATCAAATTAGGATGTGTGCATGTGTTGGGTTTGTAAAACAAACGAATATGCTGAAGGGACAGAACATGGACAGTATGCTGACTACACAGAGACCAATCAGCAATACCCAAAGATGAAGAGTCATCTCAAAGGAAAAAAATATACAAAAGGATGAATCTCAAAGCAGCAAAGGGTCCCCAAGAGGAGAACCCAAAGCCATCATGGATAGAGGGCATACCACTAGCCCATCTCACCCACCCCACTGGGGAGGGAGGGCCTTGGCCTCTGACCTCCAGGCTGCTGACAGCTGACATTCAAGAGACAACCACACAGTGAAGTTTCCACTAGCCAGACATAACTTGACTCTGTGCAGCTCTAGGACTGGTAGATATAGAATTGTTTGAATTATTCTTATCTGCTATTAATAAAATTTGCCTATTATTGAATGGAGAGGTCATGGTCTGTCTGAGGGTTTGGGTCTGCCAGAAACAAGGTATCTGGGTCATAAATCTAGTGCTAACAGGAGATAGAGTAGACACTACATTGTGTCTATAATTTTTGTAAGGTTTAAAGAAATCCCAGGTGCAAGTAAGAGATGCTAAACTCAATAATATTATATAGTTAAGAGTAACTCCCCCAGGAAAGTAACAACTAGAGATGCAGAAATTTTGGGGGCCAATACCGATAGCCGATATTTAAGGAGGCATATCAGCCAATACCAATCCAATATTATTATCATCAGCATATAGAAGTAAAGCTAGTCTACACCACCTCTC
>NW_017729032.1:143165043-143180287 GCF_001723915.1 Gavialis gangeticus
ATCTGATACAGCTGCCATCAGGTGGTAAGTCTGGTGTGGTGAAAGGAGAGGAGAGAGGGAAGGGGCATGGGAGGGGCAGATCAATGCCCCCCACAGTGAGAGAGGAGGCAGGGGCAGGTGCTGCCCAGTTGGGGGGGGGCATGGGATGGAGGTGCGGCTCATGGGGTGGGGGCAGCTCCTGCCGCTGCTTGCACCCTAGGAGGATGGGGAGGGAGCGCATACCCCCAGATCTGCGTGGGGCGGGTGGCAGCTGCATGGTGGAGCCAGAGCTGGTGCTGCATGGTTCTTTTCACTGGGGGCTTGGCTCAGAGTGGGCTCCAGCAGCACTGGGAAGAGGCTGCAGCCACCCCAAATTTCACCACAGGTCTGCTCCCAGGCCCACCACCCAGCACAGCCCTGGCTTTTCATGGCACTTGGGTGGAGGCGGGGCGTTCAGCCAAGGCTGTGCCAGATGGAGGGTGGTGGTGCGGGGCTGGGAGCAGAGCTGCAGCAAAATTTGGGGTGGCTGCAGCCTTCTCCCAGTGCTGCCAGAGCCCGCTCTGTGCTAGGCTTCTGGCAAGGAGAGCCCCGTGCAGCACTGGCTCCAGCTCTGCCCCACAGCAGCTACCCACTCCGCGCCATGCAAATCTGGGGGCACATGACCCCCCACCCTCCTGGGGTACAAGCAGTGGAGGGAGCTGCCCCCAGCCCACAAGCTGTGCCTCCGTCCTACGCCCCCCCCCACCCCCGTGGGGCAGCACCTGCCCCTGCCCTCTCCCTCACCATGGGGGGCATTGATCTGCTCCCCCATACTCCTTCCCTCCCCCCTTCCCTTTCGACTTACCAACTGAAGGCAGCTCTCCACACCGCCAACTCTGCTCCATGCTGCACTGAGGCTGCATGCATCATGGGCATTTATCAGGCAAATTATTGGCCCCATTGGGCCAATATCCAATAGAGGCAATTTTCTTTATATCGGTACCAATCTGATATCGGACCAATGTATCAGTGCACCTCTAGTAACAACTGAAGGTAATCCATCAAATGCAATTAACTACTGAGGAAAAATAATTTAGCACTAGGCAGAGGGCAAGTTTCCATTATAATTAAGAGTGAGGTAATAAATATGAATTGCCTAGGCATGTTAAATGAAAGATATATTGTTTCCTTCAGCTAAATAAAACACAATGCATTTTCTTTCCTTATGTACTTGATCTCCTTATGACAACAACCTACAATGCAAATACTGTAACCGTTCTATACTGAAAGCTTTTCAGTTTCGTATGTAAACATGAAATAGCTAAGAAAACACTTTTAACTGTATCGTATCTGTCAGAAGTGGCAGGAGGATTTTCCATGTGTATTTAAGGCACTAACAATGATTAACAGATTCCTCCCTAGCTACTATTTTATATAGTGCTTACTCTGCTATTCATTACAAACAGCACCATGCAATAACAAGAAATAGGTAGTTTTATAGAGTATTTGACTAATCTAAAAAGAGACTAAAATGAATTACAATAGCCATATGCAAGGATTACAGTGTAAATCATAACATTAGTACTGAGAGTCTCATTAAAAGACCAAGCTGATTTGCTAAGGCCCACAATTGTATTATTTCTACAGAATTGTATTTTGTCCCCATATTATTTCCAAGAATCTTGTGTAATAGATAGTGCTTAGTGCTGGAGGAAGAAAGAAACAGACTCAATAGTACAATACAATTTCAGAAATGAGATATGGATTTAGGGGTAAAGTTTTCACAGGCAAATGAAAGATGACTTTCTTTCCAAACCATCAGTGATCACAGGTCTTATATGTCAGAGACAATTTATCATATTCTATTCCTTGTTTTCTAACTCAATACTTGCCGTGTAACAGTTTGTCCAGTAAAAAATGATTGTGGAGCTTTCTCACTTCTGTTGGAAAAACCTTTCCTTGATTTGGCCGAAAGGAAATCCTCCAAGTCCTCCAGATCACCTACAACAAACAGCAATAAGGAAGGATAAGCATGGAGAAAGTTCAAAGCAGTCCCTTTTTAAGCTTTGCCAAAAACCACAATACTAAATTCAAACAAAAAGCACCTATGCAGAAACTCATGCTGCAGCTTATTAGCAATGCACAAGAAAAGATACAGATCTGGTGCTAGATACACAAAGAAACTTTTCTCAGTGCTTATAAAGGTATTTGTAGAAGGCATAATTTATCCAGTCCATTGCAGCAATTGCAGCCCTGGAGATACATACTCAAAGACATTCATTTTCAAATCTCTAGTTACAAAAATATTAGCCCCCGAACACATACAATTATCTACAGAGTTTCTTTTTTTCTGCATAGACCAAGAAATTAAGGTGTCAATATTACCGCAGTCTAATAAAGTCTATTCACTTGTTTATCGTTTGACATTTTTAATTCCCTCTATTACAATAAAAAAGATCTTGTAGATAAAATTATCATATTATATTTCACAGATTGTAAGGGTCTGGAAGGGACCTCAGAAGGTCATCAGGTCCAGCCCCTCTGCACTAGGCAGGAAAGACAACTGGGGTCAGGTGACCCCGGTAAGGTGATCGTCCATTCTCCTCTTGAAGATTTCCAGGGTAGGTGATTGCACCACCTCTGAGTCTATTCCACAGTCTGGACACCCTAACTATGAAGAAGTTTTTCCTAGTGTTAAGCCTGAAATGGTCTTTCAGGAGTTTATGGCTATTACTTCTGATTTTCCCCAAAAGTGCCCTAGTGAACAGTTGTTCACCGAGCCCTTGATGTATTCCTCTGATAAAGATAAGTTGCTACCAAGTCCCCTCTCAGCCTTCTGTTTTTTAGGCTGAAGAGACCCAAGTCCTTTAGCCTTTTCTCATATGGCTTGCCTTGCAAGTCTCTGATCATATGGGTGTCCCTTCTCTGGACTCGCTCAAGCTTTTGCATGTCCTTGGTGAAGTGCGGCACCCAGAACTGGATGCAGTACTCCAGCTGTGGTCTCACCAATGCTGAGTAAAGTGGAAGAATCACTTCCTTGGTTTTACTTGACAACTACAGATGCATTACTTTGACTTCCCAATTTTTTAATGTAAAAATAGCAATAGATGTGAGAGTAAAGGGAAAACTGGATAAAATGCAACATGAAATTACAAGGTAGATTGTGTCAGATTAATTTGGTATCTTCCTTGGATACAATAACTTATTTTCTAGACAATGGAAATATGGTAGATCTAATTTCTCTAGGATTCAGTAAAGCATTTGATAGAATGCCATGTGGGAAACGATTAGTTAAAATAAAGAAGGTGAGGATTAGTATGGCAATTGTAAGGCAAGTAAGAAATTGGCTATTGGGGAGAAGACAACAGTTCATGCTGAAAGCTGAAATATCAGGCTGGAAGAAAATTACTAGAGTTTGAACTATTGATTTTGGGAACAACTTTATTTTTCATTGATGATGACATGAAAAGTAGGAGTGTACTGATGAGATATGCTGGTGACATAAGGTTAGGAGGCATTATCAGTACAGAGCAGGACTGAAATATCATGCAGGAAGACTTAAATGACATTGAGACTGGAGAAATAGGAATGGGATGAAATGTAATAGTATTAAGCGCAAGGTTACATTGCTCTTATCTAACTGGCAAAGTCACTAGGCACATCTACACGTGAAATTAATTTGACTGAATAAACTCTGGCACAGTTTGCACTGGAGTTTATTGCTCTCAGGCAGAGTATTGACATGTGCGCCTGGGACTGCAACACATTGAGCCAGGGCACAGCAGCCCTGGCTTGCAGAAGGATTTTATTAGTTTACTGCAGCCTAATAGGGCTGCACCTGTAGATGCTGACGTTCTACTGCAGAGCTAATTAGGCAACTGCAGTAAACGTCTTGTGTAAATGCTCCCACTGTGTCCAGCAGTAGTGCCCTCAAGCATGCTACACTGTTCTTGGTTGAGCTGCCTCCTGAATCCAAAGCAACACAACCTCTGTCATGTGACTCTGGAGTGGACTAATTAATACTTCTGAGTGACACTGCCAATTAGCCTACTCCAAAGCTAATTAGCCTGCCTCTGGGTCAGGAAACAGCCCACCTGGGGTAGTGAAGTATGCTTGAAGGCACTGTCCTCATTTCCAGGTATGATGAGCTAACCTTGGACATGCCCTTGCAGACTAGCAGACTTATTACTACAAGCTGAGAACTTCCCAGAAATGACAAAGGAGAAAAAAACCCTAAGGGGGATTGGTTGATCAGAGGATGCTTTTTACTGATGTAAAAAGCAGCTATGAAAAAGCATATGAAATCCTAGGATGTATCAGGTGAGAAATGTCCATTAGATATAGGGAAGTACCAATTCCACTGAATAAGATACAAAGCTGTTAACTAGTGGTCAGCAGCCTTTTCAGGCTGTGGGTCAGAATGACTCAGTGAAGCTAAGAGATGGATGGAAAGGCAGGCACCAGAGGAAAGCTCTTGCTGCTGCTGCTGCTTTTCCCTGCTGCAACATGGGAAAAACCTCTACCACCAAGCACCACCAAAGCCCAACATGTGCAGGTCAGATGCAATGGTTCCACAAGCCAAATCCAGCTTGCAGGCCACAAGTTGCTGATCCCTGCTGTGAACAATTCTGTATTCTTGTGCCCGAGAAAGATGGATGCCAACTAGAACTGGTGCAGAGAAGGACTTTGAGAACAATCAGAGCCTATCTTGCAAGAGAAAACTAAAAGAGTTTGGCTTATCAGCCAAACAAAATATGAGAGGCAATACAATTGCTCTCAATAAATACATAGCTGGTAAGAGGGAAGGGGAAGGAGAAGAACTATTTAAGATAAAGGAATATGACAGCACAAGAACAAATGGCTATAAACTGGCCACAAGGAAATTAGAAAAAATGCTTTTAACCACTGGGGAAATGAGGTTCTGCATTGACTGTCGGTAGCAGTACTAGGAACAGAAAAACTCAAGACGTTTTAAGAGAGAGCTTGGTATACAAAGCATTTTCTGCAATAGCAGCGGAATGGATTTGGTGACCTAGGAAGTACCTTCCAATCCTATTTTCTAAATTCAAAAGGATAGAAACTCTGAATATTAGAAACAAAATACAACATTCATATAATCCACAATTCTATCCTGTAGTTCTAGTCTGTTAATTTTTTCAGTAAGTCAAGCTTAGACACACTCTTAGAAGAAAATTAATGGCCTTTAAATTTCTCTGTATAAAATAATGAGACTAAAATTAAACACCAATGGAGATTGTGTCCTTCTTTGTATCTGGAAGTTTCAGTCTATGAATGCCTGAAACCTCTAGATACAAGGAAAGAAACCTTGCTAGTGTTACATTTTAGTCTTAGTGTTCTATACAGAGAAAACTACAGGTCTTTCATTTTCATCGTTGTGTGCTTAAGCTTGATTCTCTAAGACAGTTTTTTGGAAGGTGTGAAATAAAACCCTAGTTAAAAAATATGTATTGGTCAGGATTTTGTTTGCTCAAAGTTTCTGTTTTGTCAGAATTTCCAACTCTCTCAGTTTTAGAGAGAGAGGAAAAATGGGGTGGGGGGTCTTTCTACTTCCCCCTGTTGTATTCTATATTCCCAATATGGAAAAAGTTGAGAATTACTGAGTCAGATGTGTTTGAAATATAGGATGACATTTATAAAAATGTCCAAGTTCCATTTTCAGAAAATGACTTAGGCCAATTTGAAGATGTAGCTGTATTGAATTTTTATTAGAGTTTAGCTCTTAATTAAGCTCAAAAGTCATTTTGAAAAATGGGATTTATAATTTCTAAGTCATAGGTGCTGTTGAACACATTATCCATATACTGTAAGACAAGCGCATGTGAAAAACAACCAAGCTAATATTCCTGGTAAACACTTAGCTTTTGCATTTCTTACCTACATTATTTTAAATTCTTAATATCACAATCATTTTTGCATATAGTGCTACAATAGCATACTATTATGGCTTTGCCCTCAAACTACTGAAAATGATAGAAACAAATAAGTGAAAATGACAACTAACTACAGTCTAACTACAACACAATAGATGTCAGAAAACATCCAGCATGTCTGAAAAAAAACACGTTTATTCATTCTTTGTCCAAAGATATGCTTTGTTTTGAGAAACTTGCATTGCACAACATGAAAAAGCAGTCAGTATAACACACTTTAATTTTGCCAAGGAAAACATCTTACAACATTCCTACAAAATAAAAGATGGTTGGCACAGATGTGATGCTATATATAGTTAACATTTTTAGAAACCAGACCCAAAGAGGATAAACTTTCTTACAAAGCTAGTTGAATGTAAATTACACTAGAGAACAGATCTGGAACAGGAGTCCTGCTACCCTTTTACCTCTGTTTTGGTGATGGTAAGATGATGAAAATCTTTGCTGGGAGAAGGAGCCTGACAGTAGGTTTCATGAAGTTTATCGTGCAGGAGGGAGGTCATGGTGGCTTTTCCCTGTCACTTGCAGGCTGCAAGGCAAACCACAGTCTCTAGACTGTTTCTATGGACTCTGGGGAAGTGAGTAGTCAAACTCAACCTATTCCACGTGGCCTTATAACAACAAGAATGCTTAGCACTCACTTTCCTGAAGCCATCCTGCTTCATGGGAAAGTTAAGTGTTGGGTAAACATTTTCTTAGGTGCACAATATTTACAGCATTGACTGACAGTCAGGAGCTGTCAGAAAATAAAGAGATTAAGGATGTATATATTGCAGTCACTGCCACAGCTGCAGCAGAGATGTCCATCACGCACGTGAGCTAGATTTAAAAACACAAGCTTGATTACCAGTATCAATCTAGTCCTGGCAACAGGAGCTAAACAGAGGCTCCTGTTTAGCCCACCCACCCAAGAAACCCACCCAAGAATCTGAGTAAAATACCTGAGCAGCTAGTCCACACCGAGCTGTGTGTTGAAGTGGTGAAACAACTACCTACCTGAACTAGATAGCTTATAGCTAGCTTGGGAATGTCCACATTATGCTGAAGTCACAGTAACAACTGCAGTGCAAACATATCCTAAAATGCTATATTAGAGAGGAACTGGTAAGTGTGAAAACAATGTTCATCCTTCTACCATGAGTGGTTTATACTAGTGGCATGTTTCTCCAGTTATTGTGGATCAAAATATGTCCTATAGAGTATTTATATATATTAGTGATATAAAATATTACTTTAGAGCTAGTAAAGGAAAAAATGGACAGAGATGGCTCTCATTCTGATATTAGTATTATGTGATCAGGTGACTAAGTACCAAGTCATCTTGTACCCAGATGACTAAGGTCTTGGTTCTGGACCTGTGTGAATATGGAGGTTTGCTCTCAATGATCCACTAGTAGGTTTGTGGCCTTAATCATAGACTGATTTTCTTCATCCTGTTTTCTAAATCTAGACTGATGTTCAGGGCAGGAGCCATTGTGCGTTAATTTTTATATCACTAATATAAAAGAGCAGTAGTTTCAATATACCTGTCCATAGCTGATATAGAATTTACTAGATATTAGTTTCTTTTAAGAAATAGCTGCATGACAGCTACAGCCAGATGCCATAAGATGCTTGTTTTTATATATTAATTTTGGTCTCCAAGGCTTATATTGAGGGACACATTCTCTGGTCCCTCAATTGGTATAGCTACACTGAAATCTTGTTTAACACTTTACTAGTAGGTTGTAGACCAATTAGGTCACACAGGCCACATCTACATATGTGCTTTGCTGTGGAGTACAGTATCACCATCTACACATGTGACAGTATTAGGCTGCAGTAAACTAATGTTCCAGTAAGATAGGGACAGTACTATATTACACCAGGGTAATTTATTGCAATTAAACGCACGTGTAGATGCTGACAGCAAACATAAACTGTGTCCAGTCAGCCCAGCCAGCCAGGGGCCAGACTTCTGCCTGCCACCTACCCACATGGCTTTGCACTTTCAGCACGTTCATGCCCCAGCCAGCCCCTCTGCCCCCAATGCCACCACCCAGAGGCCAGGGCTGAGTGGCCCTGGTGTGAACTTCTTTGCCTCAGCTCAAATTGCTGCTGTCCTTGATGCATGTGTAGATGCTGTGCCCAGGATTTGTTTACTCCAGTTCAAACTGCTCCAGAGTTTATTGCTTCAAATTAATTGGATGTGTAAACATACCTACTGGTGGCAAAATGGGTGCATTTATGTACCAGCAAATAGACTAGAGGTAGCACTGACAGAATAGTCCCAATTAGAAATCCTAGATCTGCACATGGTTGTAATGGATCTTGACATCTCATCATTATTGAATGAAAAGATGCAATTTGGAAGGTACCATCATTTTTAGATTTCTACGCTTCTATATTGACCATGGGTAAAGAAATATGCCAGGCAGGTATCACATCTCTGCACAATATTTAAAGGTCCATTTTGTCCACAGTGCATTGGCCTTGAAGTTTTCCAGCAGGTCAATGCTATACATAAGAATTACAAAGAACATTTTATTTTAAAGACTATCCATTATGGCTGGGGGTGGCACCACTGAATATCAATAGGCAAGCAGTATGCCAAGCAATAGCTATCCAATTTAAAGTTTTCACTGTGCAAAATTTTCTTCTAAGGCAAGGTGGGTAACAAAAACAACTTAACCTCATGTTTACAAATTATTTATAGAGCTAACTGTTACTTATTTTGCCAAAGGAACCAAAACTAAAAGGAACTAACTGAATAGAGTATATCCCAGCTCCCACAGGATGCTTTCATATACCCCTCTTCAGATGATAAAATAGGGGTAGGCAAACCCTGTAGAGCTGAACATAAGGTTTAACAGAAGTTCAACCTCTACTGGTTTATTTAGAGGTTTGTGTTCTACAGGTGTGAACCTGAGGAGAGAACTTGAAACTTCAGGAAGAGATAAGCATTTTGCAGAAGCAGAGCAGGTAGCAGATTTCCACACCTGCACTTTTTCTGCCATTACTAAAAATACTCGAGTTCTCAAACACTTTACAGGGCAATGCTAGGCTGACAAGGATGAGAGAAGAATGGGCTGGGCTGCTGTCAGTAGGGTTGCTGCCAGTAGTGTAACAATGGGTGGGCAAACAGGGCATGAGCCCTGGTCACTTCCAGGGAAAGGGGGTGCCAGAATGGAGCTAGGGGGCTGTCCCTTCCATTTCCCTACATCCTGCATTCCTCACCTTCCTGGAAGCAGCTCCAGCAGCAGGGAGGGTAAATCAGTGGCTGGAGTTTCACTGTTGGTGGGGGACATGTCTGGAGATGAGAAGACTGCTGGGGTATTTAATAGCAGCCTTCAACTTCCTGAAGGGTGGTTACAAAGAGGATGGAGCTAAACTGTTCCTAGTGGTGGCAGATGACAGAACAAAGAGCAATGGTCTCAAGTTGCAGCAAGGGAAGTTTAGGTTAGATATTAGGAAAAACATTCTAACATGAAGGGTAGTAAAGCAGTGGAACAGGTTACCTAGAGAGGTGGTGGACTCTCTGTCCTTGGAGGTTTTTAAGACCTGGCTAGACAAAGCCTTGACTGGGATGATCTAGTTGGGGATGGTCCTGTTTTGAGCAGAGGGTTAGACTAGATGACCTCCTGAGGTCCCTTCCAAGCTTCATTTTCTATGATTCTATGTCATTTAATTATTTTCCCATTGAAAACCACTGTATAACTGGCTGCTTACATGCATGTCATCAGCAAAATAAAGGAGGTGACACCTTCCCTAGCAGCAGTGAACCTCCAGCTATTGTTTCTGTTCCAGGGCACAATACTGGCCAGTTACACTTCCAGTTACTGTAGTGAAATTAAAGACTCCCTCATTGTGTGTGAAGCATTTCACAGGAGGTATAAAGGTAGGTCCCCTCCTCCAGGGAGCTAATCTGCCCTACAAAAATTTAGGATGGCAGGATATGAACAGCTCTGAAACTGAGTGGTAAAATTGAGACATCTTAGTAGTTCTGTTTTAAAAAGAATATTAAGGCTTTCTCCATTTTCTTTTATGTCTTTTCAGCTGTCTGTGGGTTCTTTGATCCAATGCAGACAGGATACTTTCTTAGGACAGGATAAAAGATTTTGCTAGATCCCTTCTTCTCTTTGAAATGATACAAGCTGGTACCTTTTTCTGTTCTATGGGGCACAGCTATACTATCTTTCCATGATGCTTCCCCCAAAAGCAGATCTATGATTAGAATGCTTTCTGTTCCCCCAGAAGAATGGCAGTAGGGAAGGCAGCGTGGCACCTTCGAGACTGAGTGCATCTACATGGGATGCTACACTGCCATAGCAATGAGCTATGTTACCGCAGTTCAATGGGCTCCTGCGCAGTAGGTACTAAAAATAGCCTTGCAGAGTCCAGACTGCACAGTAACACTGGTTACTGCACAGTCATTTAGTACTTGTTTTAGTACAGTCCACTGCACGTGTTGACGCACCCACTGGCTCAGAGAGGCATAAGCTTTTGCAGGTGACAGGCTATGTGGCTAACAACTCTCTGGATAGCGCCTATCTGGAAAATGTGAACAAAAACAATTGACTCTCCCCATCTCTTCCCACACATAAACATGTTCTACCATGATGTTTGCTCCTAAGAGGAACAAGAGAAGTAATTACTTTTGAAGGCAAGTATGGAATAATGAAAGAAAAATCTATTATCCTTAATCATCATGACAAAAGCTAGCCAGATAGATTTCACAGCCAGGGCATGAGTGACTGGTGCCTCCTGAATCTGATGATGGCAGTGGCTCTGTTCAGGGGGCACCAGCCCTGCTAACAGCATCAGTGTCATCTGTCGGGGGGGGGGCACTGGCCCTGTCAGGGGGGCACGTGCACCCTGGTGCACTCCCTACCAGTCGCCTATGACCCAGGGTGAACTTGTAATGATGCTTTTTACTGATCAACTACTAGAGGATGATGATCAAAGTGTTTATAGCAGTTGTTCTGACTTTCCATTCAGAAGCAGGGTTATACTGGTGAGGGTCCAAAAATATGTGAGAAGCAAGGGCTTTTTTTGTGGTATCATTTATTGGATCAGCTGTAGTTGAGAGATGTTATGCAAGCTTTCAGGCTCAAAACTCGGTCACAAATGAGAGCCCAGCAGTTTTTTTATGCCGTACTGTTATGTGTGCATAATTCTGTAGTGATACAACTGTGCAGAGCAACAGTTCCCCTACCCCCTTTGAAGTCAATCCAAGTGTGCATTTGTCCATACCCTGGTTTTCACTCCATCTACTCTTGTATTGTGCACATGTTCACATTATACAATAGTGTGGAATAAGACACTGACTGGCAACTACTACATAACCTATATTTTACTGATTGAGTGAGCAGTATAAGGACACTCTGTGGCAGACACTGGAAATCTATGGATTTCCATTAAAATTATCCAGATCTTCCAAATATTTTATCAAGATACTAAAGAACATCACAGTCATTTGAAAGACTGTGATCTCCAACCAGGAATTAGCTGACTTGATGTTAGCTTTGGAGTTAGACAAAAATATGTCTCTGTGCTGCTTGGAATCGCCATTGATTTTGTTACATATTGAACTTCTGACATGAAAGCCAGAATTCCCTGGATAAACAAAGTGGTTGAAGACCTGGGCTTTGCTTAAATGTGCTTTCAGAATATGTCCATAAATAAAATGAAAAACCACCCAAAAATACAGCTTAGTCAGAATAAGTAAACAGTTATTATAATCAGCAAGTCAAAATTCAAGACAAGTAGTTCTTATAATCAGCTAGTCAAAACTGATGTACTCTCAGATAATATGAACCTTCTAGAAGAGGAAGTTTGTTGTTAATGAATTTATCTTAGGCTGCAGGCTCCAAAAGTCTGGTGACTGCGTCTATGATGCAATGATTTGAGAGGGTAAATGCTGCAAATCTATCAGCCTTAGCACTAGGCCATGAATTTTTACTCACAATGCATTAAGCATTCTCCTGCATGGGTCATAGTTATGGATGAGCAACAAGTGTGTCCAACAGAGATTAAGCAGTTTTTAGTGCAGATGTCTGCTCCAGCTATACAGAATAAAATAGAAAAAAAAGAATATATCCTGGATCAGGCCTTATTGGGTACCTCATCAAATAATACAGAGGGCAAGGTAGACTTGCATTCAAGTTTAGAGCATGCTGGAGAACTGAGTTCCTAAACAATTCTTATTTTGGCAATCCCAAGGCGAAGGAAAGATCTCCCCAGAGGAGTAGTAGTAACTTCATAGATCAATAATTTGAATAAATTATAAAGAACTGGTCCACATAGAATCAGTTGATGACTAAACAACCTCTGCTGTATGCCGCTACAAGAAACAGATTATTCTGGACTAAATTTACAAAAGCATCACAACTTTTCTGGTTAAAGCATGGTACTAATTTCAGAGAGCCTGGAACAAGCTAACAGGATTTAGTGGAAGTGAGTGCAAGCAATCACTGAGGGCCTGGAAAGCTCTAAGGAGACTGCTGAAGATCTTGGATCAGAAAGAGAGATTGTGCAAACTACAGATTGATCTTCAGTCAAATTTGAATAATGTTTACTTCTATTATTCCTCTGATGGTGTTTTTACTTAATTGCACCCCATTCTTAGGGACTATCTTTGTTTTCCAAATCTTTATTTTGAGGAAAGTGCAAGTCTTGCAGGCCTAAAGATTTTAAATTCCTTCTGTGACTGTGAATTTAAAATGTTACAATGTTGAAATGACTGTATTCAGTGAAGTATTTTACAACTTTTTCTGAAAGAAAAAAACTTTACAATTGTTTGTAGGCTCCTGGCATTTCATTACACCAACAAAACTGTAGGCCTTTGCTTGAAGAAAACTTTCAGTCTTTAATGCCTTTGTGAATCAAGTGCTATACTCTGGAATCCGGGGTGAAATGGCTGCCATTCTTTGCAAGAACAATATCAAACTGGGAACAGCAGCATCTCCCCTGAGCCAGACTGTGAGACTGCAGAGAAGCTGAGTAAATAATGCTGCCTTAAAAGGGGGTTTGAATAAGCTTATGATTTTTTGCCAAAGCTCTCTTCAAATTTTTGTCACATAAAACAAAAGGTTAATATTGGTTTTTACAACTTGTAATCTTTCTATGCATAGAGCTTGATATCTGAAAATATAGGTTGACCATAAGTCAGTAGACAGGAAGTTTAAAATATTCAGCAGTAGTCATTAACTGGAAATCAGACCTGGGGCAGGCAAAGAGGTGGTGCAGACCCATCTACGCCGTCCCACACCACACATGCAGGCATTCCTTGTGTTGCTACCTTGCAGTACAGAGGAGGTTTTTGACCCTGGGAGATCTTGGGGTCAAAAAAATCTGCACCTTAAAGCAGGGCAGCACATGTGGCGGCAGTGCGTGCAGAGCCTGGCCTGCTAGAGCCACGCTCTGGCTGCCAGCCAAGCTCCCAGCTGCAGGAGCGCTGTAGCTGCAGTTCTCCAAGACTCCATGTAAGGCAGTTACTGGCCTCAGCCTCCCCTACCCAACCCAAGGTAATCTTAAACTGCAGAGCATAAGAAGACAGCATAAAAGAGGTGTTTGTATGTGACACCAGCATTTACTAAATAAAGCCAAACCACAGTAGGACATGTGCTAAGCATCAAGTGCCCTCTCGTTATGAAAGGGTGGTGGCTGGGGTCCCTGGAGAGGTAATGACAAAAATACCCAAGTGAAGGTGAAGGCTAGAGATTCAAAACCATGCCGCCAACCAAAAGCTAGGCTCTGTTGCATCATTCCTGCTCCCTTTCTTTTCCCACCATTTCAATTCATTCATGTCTTAGGTTTATATCCTGTCCCAGCCAAAAGGCTCAGTGTAGCTTATAATAAACAAGCCACAGGCATGGTGCCCTACTCAACACCCCAAAATCTGAAACTCCCCTTCATCCCAATGCAACATTTTCTAATGAGAAGTTGTCTAATGAGATGACCATCCCCAGTTTTAGTCTCAGGTGGCTACACTGGGGAATCAAAAGATATGGGATGGGACCCCAAGGGACAGGGTTAGAAGCAGGTGAGGCAGGAAATACCTGCACTTGGGATTTCCTGGCTGCTCTGCAGGCAGAAGGCAGGGCAAGGCAATACCTCTGGGGCTAACTGGTTCAGGGAAGAATGGGCTTGTGTATGCAACAGCCCACTTCATAAGGACACAAGAACTGCCGTTTACTGGGTCAAACCACAGGTCCCTCTTGCCCGGTTTTTAGTGTCACACAGTCTAGTGCACACCTATCTTCAGTGCATCAGGCTACAGCCCCTTCACCACCTCCTCAAGAGCCTCTTGCTTAGGTTTTGGCTGTACTACTTCCTGCACCTTTATTTATACATTCCCTGTCCCTGGCCCCACCAAGTCCTACAACCTCCTGGTCAACCTCCTGGCCCTAGCCAAGCTAGCCATGTATCTGACCAGGAAGGAGGCTTTGACTGGGATGACCCCTGGTGACTTTGAGGCCGTCTTCCTGGCCCTCATCCAAGCACATCTCCAGGCGGTTTCAGTAGGCAGCGGCCACTGGTTCCTTGGACTCATTCAAGTATGCTCTGCTAGGTGTCCCCCCTTGGTGCATTCATTAACCTGTGACCATACTCTGGTTCCTGTTCTGTTTTTTATTTGTCCCAAGGAATCTGCTGGTGTGCCTGTAGTAGCCTGTCTTGGCAAGGAAGGCTTGTAGTTTGTCTTGGTGGATCTAGGCACACGTTTGCTGGCACACCAACCAGTCCTGCGTCGCACTCTGGTGCATGCCTGTCTTGAGCATGCCAGGCTGCAGCCTGTTCACTGCCTCCTCAAGAGCCTCTTCGGGTGCTGGCTGCACCACTTCAGCTTCTTTTTGTTTATGTGCTCTCCATGCACAGCCCCTCAAAGCCTCGCAACCTCCTGCTCAACCTCCTCCTGCATTGACCTGACCTGGGGGAAGCTCTGGCCAGGAGGACCCCACCCCACGACTGTGGGCTTATTTTCCCTCTCTGTTTGTATGTCCCTCTCTGCTCATATGTCTCCAGGCAGGGCAGGGTCCCTTGGCTCTTTGGCACTCAGTCACTGGCCAGTGTGCACTGCTCCGTCCCCCCTCCTGCACCCCTTAGCAATCTCTGCCCCTCACTCCCATCCATTTATTCCCACCCCCCATCAGCAAACCCATGGAATAAAAGGGAGGTGGGGAGGCAGTAGCAGGTTCTTTATGGGCATCAAACAGGAGGGTGGCAGAAGGGGATGCTAAAAGGGGAGTGAACTGGGGATGACCAGGGTTAGTTTTTTTTTCACTGCTCCTTTCCCACTTGCAGCCTTTAAGGGAGCAGTTCCCAAAATGGGGGTCGTAGCATCAGATGCTGGGGGG
>NW_017729032.1:143180422-143180800 GCF_001723915.1 Gavialis gangeticus
TGGAAATGAGGGGGCCATGCCGGAGAAACGTGGTGATGCTGAGGACAAATTTGGGAAGCACTACTTTAAGGTCTAGGTCCTCCGCCTGCAGAGCCGTGCCCCTTCCCCCAAGAGGCCTACTACAACAGGCTCCCCTCCCCCCACCAACGTAGGAATCCAACCCAGTCCCAGCAGCCCCGCCCCTCCCCTCTCCTCTCCGAGTGCGTCTGCGCACTCGCGCCCCTCTCCTTGCCAGAACACTGCGTCTGCGCGAGGCGGGGAAAGGGAGAGAAAGGGAGAGGGGGCGGGGCGCGCGCGGTGCCCTCACTTCCGGTTGGAAGCTGAGCGGGAGCAAGGCGCAACTCAGCAGCCGCCGCTCACCCGCTTGCCCCCTCCTCC
>NW_017729032.1:143181247-143187508 GCF_001723915.1 Gavialis gangeticus
CAGCGGCCGCCCCCAGCCTGAGGGGCAGCAATGGGGGGCGGGGCTTAGCTCGCGCGCGCGGGGGGAGGAGCGGGCGGCAATGGCGCCAGCAGAGGACGGGGCTTAACGGGTGGGGCTTAGCTCAGCGTGAGGGGAGGGGCGCTACCTCCTGGCCTGGCGGGGGAGGGGCGCGGGCAAATCTGGTAGTGTGGGGGGGGGGCTCAGTGGAGAAGAGGTGGCCGGGCCGGGCCGGGCCGCAGAGGGCAGCAGCGGGAGAGGTGCTTCTCAGTCTTGAATTTTCCCTTGCCTGGCTAGCAGGCTCCCCTGCCTCTGAGGAAGCAGCCCTTGGGGCCTGGAGCTGCCCAGGGTGATCAGAGGACTGTTTGTCCTGTATGTCCCGTCGTCCCTCCCCCTCCCACCCCTTCCAAATGAACAGTCTCCACTGGCTGTAGCAGCTAAAGAAGCTGCTTTGGCTGCCTTGTCTCACTGAAGGCAGGAGTTTTCAAACGTCCTGAAGTCACTGGATCCTCTCCTGTTGCTGCTTCTGTTGCAGAACCTGCCACTCCTGTCCTTTCCTACCCCTGTCCTACAAAGGATGTGGCAAAGTTAGAATCCAGAAGTGGGCACAAAGGTGATAAAGGGCTTGGAAAGCAAGTCCCATGGAAGAGCTAAGCACTTTCAGCTTGAGGAAAAGATGGGATATGATAGCAGTCTTCAAATACTTGAAGAGAGGGAAAGCACCCATTCTCTCTGGCTGCAGAGTTGAGGATGCAGATCAAAGGCTGGAAGTTGCAGCAAAGTATGGTTAGTTTGGATAGCTGGAAAAAACTTTTTTACTGTTAAAAGAGCAAGTCAGAGGAGTAGACTGACTAGGGAAGGACTCTCCATCACTGAAAATGTTCATAAAGATGTTGGGCAGCCACTGGTCACGTATAGCTATGCTTATGTTATTCTGTGGGTATTTCCCATGTTTTCTGGCATTTGGGTTCCTCTTGCCTCACCCCTTTCTTCCCTCATTGGGTGTTGGCTACAACCAAGGCTGGTGAATTTCACACCCAGTGCTCCTGCTGGGACCAAAGCTGGAGGTTTCTGGCTAGAGGATCTTGCCCCTCTGCTTGGGGTTGGACCATTCTTTCCTGACCCCCACCATATTTGGGGTCAGGAAGGAATTTTACCTCATGGTTAGATTGGTATAGAGAGAGAGAGAGAGAGTGTGTGTGTGTGTGTGTGGGGGGGGTCCTTCTTTTGTAGCGGGGAGCTTGGCCCTCTACCCAGAGTCTCTTGAGCATATGATGACAAAATTTCATAGAAGCAGGATGTTGGTTCCCCTACTTTACCTGTGGCAGGTTAGGGTGTTAGATCTGTGTTGTGTCAGGGTTTACACAGTCTTATGTGGAGTTTAAGTTATGGTTCGTATGGGACCATTTGGATAGGGATGATCCTGCGTCAGGAAGGGGGTTGGACTAGATGGCCTCTGGAGGGCCCTTCCAGCCTTGCTTCTCTGTGATTCTAAAAAGCTAATATAGAGCCCGGAAACCTGGCAGTGGTGACATGCTGCTTCTGCTATTGCCCCCAGTTTCTTTGGGGAAGCTCTGATGATGTAGTGTGGAACCCCAGGGTTCCAGGGAATGCAGTTTGAAAGCTGCTGGCTTAGGGTAAAAAAATACATTGCTAAACAACGAAGTGGATCGGCTGTGGCTGGCATGTCCCACCACAGTCGATCCACTTTAATTGATGAAACATACCGCTCTTTGTGCATCAGGCAAAGGCCTGATGAGAGACAAAAGGCAGCGTGTTCCTCTTGCCTGTAAATTTTCTGCATCTCCTTGCCAGGACCCATACTGACCTGTGATTCCCACACAACCATGGGGTGGCATGGGACCTGGAGAAACCCATGGGCCCTGTGCCTCCATACTGATCCATGCCTGAAGCATGGGTTGACACAGGTCCTAGCAAGGAACCACAGGGCATCATGGGACCCAGGGAATTTGCTCAGCATGGTTCCTGGTGTTGAGGCATGGGGCACTGGGGATTCCCCAGGTCCCATGCTGCTGTGTGGGTCCCAGCATGGAGGCACAGAGCTCCAGAAATTCCCTAGGTCCCTTGCTTCCACACCAGGACCTACACAGGCTTTACCCACTTAAGGAAAAGTGCCCCATGAGATCTCAAGGCAGGTCTCCATAAACAGGAAACCCCAACTTTCCCTGCTTAGAGGGATGCCCTAGGATTCTGTAGGATGTCTCTGTAAGTAAAGAAAGCTGGGCAGGTGCTTCCTGAGGGGGCCTGATTTCTGTGTGGGAAATCCTGAGCTGTGCAAGAGGGGGCTTTTCAATCCCATGGCACACCTGCCCAGGGTGGCTGGAGAGTCTGGGCATCTTCAAGCTTCCCGCACTCTCCCACCACAGGGCAAATAGATGTGCAGTTCAATAAAGCAACTCTTTTATGCTACTTTTTGTTGTGGATACACATTCAGTGCAACAAAAGGTATGGATTGTCTACTTTGTCATTGTTTGTGCTTCCATAAAAATATTTATAACAGCACAAATGCCACATCAGGCAATGTTCGACTCTTAGATACCAAGGATCGTTTAATAAAAATTCCATGTTATGAGCAGGTACCCGTCTGCAGTGAATGAATCCAACCATGGAGTCCCACACGGTTCAAAGATGGTATCAGAACCAAGCATTGTCTCCTTTCCAGTTTTCTCTATCTGAGCTCTTTCTTGAAATGAGATTCTGCTGTCCCATGGCCCCAGTTCCTGAAAGTGTACTTTCAGTCTCCTCAGCCCTCTTCCTCCCCTTCCTGCTCCCCACCCTTGTCTATGGGCACTTTGGGCCAGATTAGGTTCCACCTCAGTTGTAACTAGTGATTTCTGCACCCTAGGTGGATATGCAGGAACATGTGTGGTGGGAGCAGTAAGGGGGGGCTGCTGGGCATCAGAGAATCTTACTTGGCCCCAGGGCTGCCAGCGTGGCATGGTCTTCCACCATGCAGGGGTGCAGACTTCCTGAATGGGGTTTGCTGTTTTGGCACCCTCTCTAAATCGGTGCCTGTGGCTAGTGCCCCACTCACCCGTTCCTAGTTACACTACTGTGTTCCTCCTCTTAGGTGCCTAATTCAGCCCATATTCCATCCTGCTCAAGTCCCTAAAAATTGGTTAAGGTATCTGTTTTTAAAATGTGCTGTCAACTCGGCTTTAAAATTGTTGCAAAGAAAGGGATGACCCACCCACTCTGTGTTAAAGTCTTCTTAGATTTGAGTAGGGTTGAATAGGATTACATTTAGGTGCCTAGGATCTGAACCTTTGTCTTCCGGTGTAACTGTATTGGGAGCAGTATAGCATGGAAACAAGGAAGATAGGCTTACCAAATTAGTTTTTTAATAAGTCATTTTACGTGTAAGAAAATAACCGTTAATGGGCGCGATTAATGCAAAAACAAATTAACGCGTTAATTTTTTTAACGCGTGTTTAATTGCTGCTGCCAGGCTGTGTGCGCTGGGGGGAAAGTGGCCCCTCCCTCTTGCTGCTGCCAGGCCGCATACACCCATGCACACACATGTGGCCAGCAAGCAGCCAGGCAGGGTCGTGGGAGCAGACTCAGCAGCTGGATGCAGGTAAGCATATGATGTATAGGGACTGGAGGGCTAGGTCTTGGGGATTGTCTAGCGTGTGTGTATGTGTCGAGGGGTGGGTTTCTGTCAGCACTGGGGGAAGCTATCCAGGTGCCAGGGCTGCAGCAGAGCAGGCTGAGGTGCCTGCCCTTCCAGCGGGGGAATGGGGCAGGGTGCCCTCTGAGGGCGACGGGGAGCTCCGTGGCTGGGCTGATGGCACAGGGCCTGGTGCCTGTGCTTGCAGATGGCAGACAGCCCCAGGAGATGCTGCTAGGTGGGGGGAGCAGGGGGCTATGGGTCAGGAGTGAGGGGCCCCGCCAGTGCCAGGGGGTTGCAGGTCAGGAGTGAGGGTCACTGCCAGTGCCAGGGGTCTGGGGGTTGGGTGTGCCCCCAACTGATGTCCTCTTTTTTGGATTTGGAAATATGTTAACCCTAGTGTTGACCCTTTTTACTTTACTGTACTTAATCACTAGGTGGAAATCATGACAGTTCTACTCTGTTCTTATGGCACTGAGTGAATAAATATCAGATGGACGTAATGGAGCAAAGCAGCAAAAGTTTGGGTGTTTTGAACGGGAAATTTATTTATAGAAAACTTGTGGATGGTTCTCTGGATAAAAGGACGGTTATTTGTAGCTATTGCAAGGCTGAGTTCCAGTATCATCGAAGCACCACAAGTCTGAAGTACCACCTACGTGCTAAACATGCTTTCACCACTGTTCCTCTTGCTACAGATAACCCAATGACAGCAAATGAATCCTGTGAGCTGCGACAGAGTACACTTACTGTGTTTCAGAATTGCTATAAGCCCACAGATCAAACGAAGTACAACAACTTAACCAATGCTATTGCAAAATGGATAGCTATGGACTGCAGACCACTCAACATTGTAAATGACAGAGGACTAATAGAGGTTATTCAAATTGCATCTTCCAATCAGTCATGCACCCTGCCCTCCCAAGGAACCATTGCATCACGAATACGTGACTTGTATCACAACGAGAAGACTACTAAGTTGGAGCTGCTGAAAAATGCACAAGCTGTTGCTTTGACTGGTGATCACTGGACATCCTTGAGCAATCACAGCTATCTTGGAGTCACGGCACACCTGATTGATGCTGCATGGAGACTGCAGTCATTTGCTTTAACAGCAACGTATACTGAAGAGAGACATTATGCAGAAGCATGTGCAGAGCATTTCTTGGATGTTACAAAAGAATGGAATATTCAAGAAAAGGTGACAACAATTAGTACTGGTCGTGCAAGCAATATGATAGCAGCAACCAGTCATTTGCCTTTTGAACACATGACGTGCATTGCTCACAGTCTTCAGCGATCCATCACAGTAGCGCTCCGTGCTGGTGGTTTTGAAAATGTGCTGCTAAAATGTAGAAAAATTCTGGGCCATTTCAAACACAGTCTAGCTAACAGTGCAGAGCTAAAAACACAGCAACTTGCAAATGGACAGAAACAAGAACCTCTTGGACAAGATATTTCTGCCAGATGGGACTCTACGTTGGGTATGGTTCAGCGCCTGCTTAGAAATAAAGCCACTATCACAACCACGTTAGCTCTTGAAAAGCACAGCCTATCTGTGCTGACAGGTAGTGATTTTGGAAAACTGCAAAAGCTAGAAACACTACTTGAGCCCTGCAGATTTGTGACTGAACTCCTTGGAGGAGAATTATATGTCTCCTGCTCTGTGATTTTACCCGCACTCTGCCATGTATGTCGTGTTATGGCAGTCTCTGATGACGACCCAGCATATGTTGCTCGATTTAAGAACACTTTCACTTCAGATTTAACAAAACGCAAAGAGGATTCCAATATGAGATTTCTAAAAATAGCTACAGTGCTTGACCCAAGGTTTAAGAATCTGAAGTGCCGTCCAAAATCTGAGAGGGATGAGGTGTGGAACATGCTGTCAGAAGTCTTAAAAGACCAGCACTTGAATATGGAACCTACAGAACCTGAACCACCACAAAAGAAAATCAGCCTTTTGTTGGTGGCATCTGACTCGGATGATGAAAATGAAGGTGTGCCGGTCCGTACTGCTTTGGATCGTTACAAAGCAGAGCCCATCATCCCCATGGAGGCATGTCCTCTGGAATGGTGGTCGAAGCATGAAGGGGCTTATGAAAGTTTAGCATATCTGGCACATAAATACCTTGCAACACCAGCTACAGCAGTGCCATGCGAACGACTGTTCTCACTTTCAGGTGACATTGTAAATAAGAAGCGTGCAGCATTATCTCCCGAGAATGTAAACCAACTTGTCTGTCTAAACGATTGGCTGAAATGCAGCAAGGTTCATTGAAAAATACTATTTATTTTGTTTACCACTTTTACAGTGCAATTATTTGTAATAAAAAATAATACTATAAAGTGAGTACTCTACAGTTTGTATTCTGTGTTGTAATTGAAATCAATTTGCAGCAAGACCTGGATAGGTTACAGGGGTGGGCTAACAAAAACAGAATGTGCTTCAATACTGACAAGTGTAGGGTGCTGGACTTGGGCAGTAGTAACCAGCAGCACACTTATAAGATGGGAAACTCCCTTCTTGAGAGCACGGAGGCAGAAAGGGATCTTGGAGTCATTATCGATTTCAAGATGAACATGGGCTGCCAATGTGAGGACATGGTTGGCAGGGCTAACCGGACCTTGTC
>NW_017729032.1:143192508-143200081 GCF_001723915.1 Gavialis gangeticus
GGTTTAGATTAGACATCCTTAAGAACTACTTCACAGTTAGGGCGCCTAGGATCTGAAACCAACTTCCAAGGGAAGTGGTGCTGGCTCCTACCCTGGGGGTCTTTAAGAGGAGGCTTGATCATTTGAGCCTAGCTGGGATCATTTGAGCCCAGTTTTTTTTCTCCTGCCCCGGCAGGGGGTTGGACTTGAAGATCTACAAAGTCCCTTCCGACCCTACTTCTATGATTCTATGAATTTATTTGAAAATAGAGAAAAAAATCCAAAAATATTTATAATACATTGGGATTCTATTAGTGTTTATCTCCGTATTTAAAATTGTGATTAATTTCGCAATTAATTGCAGTTAATTTTTTTAATCGTTTGGTAGCCCTATTATAAAGTAACAAATGTCCTAAAATGAACCAGTCCCCATAGACAGGTAGTTAGCTATGTTAGTCTGAATTTAGAGGGAAGGCAGGGTAGGGTAGGGTAGCATTTATACATTAGCAACAGCCTTGAGTTAATCTCTCAATCTATAACTCAACTTCTAAGTAATTGCGGGGGAGGTGGGCAGATGGCTGGAGGCATCACCATGGATCACACCACTGTGCACCATAGTCCCCTCCCAAGCTGCCATGTGGGTGCCTCTTCTCTACTGTTCTGTGCAGGTGCCCCAGGTCAGAGGTTCCCCCTGCCCTGTGGGCTGTGTTATGCTGGCCACCCCTGGGGCAGGGGCAGGAATCGGAAGCCAGAGAAAGGATGGGGAGCTGAGATCTGGTTGCTGCTAGACCAGTGGGGGAGAAGGGCAGATGGGTGAGAGTTTGGGGGCTGCAGATTAACCTCTCGCAGGTTGCCAGTTGGACACCATTGGACTATCTCATTTAGACAGGCATAAACATTTGTAGGCAATGACTTACTTTTTAGATGCTTCTCTTTATGAGAGAGAGCTCTCTATCAACAGACAGGCACAATGACAGCAGACTCCATCTGTGGAGATGCAGTTGAAATCAGCAGAAGTACTTTTTGCTCAGCTAATTGCATCTGTGGATTTTGCAAGCCCTCCCTATAATATATTTTACTTAGTGACATAAAAAATGGCATAAGACTTTTTTCCCCCACAGTTCAAGAACAAGGGATGGTTATTTATTTATTTGCTTTATATGCCACCCTTCCGAACAAAGGCTCAGGGTGGCTTACAATAATTCCCCCATGAATAATTCAGTCAAATTAACAAATTTAAAACTGAAAAGGAAACTTTTCACACAGTGCATATTTGATATGTAGAACTTGTTGTGGCTGTTTACCACTGAGACAAATAGCTTAGTAGAACTCACAAAAGGTTGAACATTTATATGGATGTTAAACTAGTCAGGGTCTGGAAAGCTCAAGGGATATAAATTTCAATGTTTCAAATAAGCTTTAGTAGGAAAACTAGGAAAACATTTCCCTTAGGGCAGATTATTCCATATTTTCCTATTGTAAGTTTTCTTGAACTATAGTCTGAAAGATTTGCCATTTGTCACTGTTAAGACACAAGAGAACACTAATCTGATTTATTATTAGTTCCTCTACAATATTTTTATGATGTCAATGAATTTTAAATAAAGATTGTAGTGCTGAACTAATAATTCCTCAGAATTTCTCATGTAGAGTTCCATTACACTAACTCTTGCCTATTAATGCAGAAATGGTATTTAGTAAAGTTCCAAAACTGGAGCAGAAAGTTAGAGCAGCAGATTAGATAAGGGAGAGGGATCCAAGTGGCACTTGGGGGCATGAGTTTAATTTGTCATATGTCTGCCCAAAAGGTTGGTCCTCACTTCTTTAGATAGATTAATTACTTAATCTCATCAACAGATGGAGGGATGTTGTGCAGTTTGATGGCCATTTTATACATATTTGAAGCACTATACCAGTGGCCTAATCCATAATTTAGTTCTCTCTCTCTCTGTATATAGTACATCGATATGTAGATCTAGATAGAGGGCAAAATTTTTTTTTTATATTTAGGCTTAACTTTTTGTAAGTTTTTAATTTAAAAAAATATATGCACACACATATATACATGTATGTACATGCATACATATATATGTTAAACCTAAGAATAGAAAAAAAGGGTTTTTTTGCCTTTAGTGTGCACATTCAAACTAATTGCATGCAAGTATAGTTTGGGAAAATGCTGTTCTGTCACCTAGAACCTTTAGTTATAAATATAAACTTGCTTTAAAACAATGCCTTACAACAGCATTTCTTGTGCTGTTGTGACCTAAAAGTGGGTCTCAAGAATATATGAAGGGGTTGTGAACAAACTTTAAAAATGGGTTCTTTAAAGGAGAAAAATGTGGGAAACTGGGTTTTTCCCTTGCAGGCTGGCAGAGTTTCGGCCTGTGAGGGGCTGCTTGTGGACCCCATGCCCCACCGCACACTCTGTGGTGGCTGGGGGTGGGGGGGCAGTGGGTTGAGAGTGAGGGGCACTAGGTCAGGACTGGCTTATCAATGTTTTCAGGTGGGTCCTGGTACAAAAAAGGTTGAGAACCACTGTCTTACAAGATCCTTCAAATTAGGTTGAAATCTTGAAAAGGCCATTTTCCTTGCAACCAGTGTCTGTACTGCAAGAACAAAAAAAATCTATGGTTCTCATGTTACAACTTTGAAATGTCCAAATATTATTCTCCAGCCTAAAGGTATCCATTAAAAACAAATGAAGATGATTAGTGAAATATAGTTAGAATGGATCATCTATTTCCTTCAGTAATTCTCTGCACCTTGTATCACAATATGAGACCCAAGGAAATTAGCCACTTTTTTTTAAGAGTCAGTTTTTGTATGTTACACCTGTTTTAGTTTTTGTCATTTTTATGGTCTGATTATCATAATTGTTTATTTTCTAAACATGTTGAGCTTTCTTTTGCCAGGTGAGACTTGGACACAAAGAAACCACTTAAGTTCAGTCTTGTCAACTGTACCCAAAAAGTTGGAGAAAAATAATTTTCTCTACTTTTTCAGTGTTAGCAATCCTAGGTATTAGTTGTAGCAGGTATGCTTATTTCAGACAGAAAGATGATTTTTTCCTTGATAGTATTATTTTCTGAGAGGCAGAATTGTTTTTTGAGTAAAATAATCAATGAAGGGAGCAAATGGGTTAGTGGGTAAAGAGTTGACAGAGTCAAGCCTTCCAGATACTGTTTCCAGTTTTACAACAGTTAATTTGCTTTTACAGTTTATTAATCTATTAAATGAAGATAAATCTTGCAATGATTTTGCAAAGATTGACTATTTTAAAGTCCATTCTTGTTCTTAGATTAAATGAATCTTCCAGGGGAAAATGATACTTAATAAGTAAAGAAGTTTGTCACAAGAACCATAGCATCACAGTTAGCTGTTTGTTACGCAAATCCTTTCCTTTTGATTTATTTACAACAGGGCTGTCTGACTTCTTGGCAGCTGGGGCCTCATGCCACATGGGCTCCCACACAGAATGCCCTCTGGGTTCTCCCTGTCACAGTGAGGGCCTCCCCTGGCCTCTCCCTGCCACAACTTGGGCTCCACTAGATCCACAAGCTCTGGGCTCCCCAGGCCACGTGGTCCATGCTGCACCATGCCTGGGGCAGTAACAGGAAGCAGAAGCTAGAGCAGGGAGGTGAAGGCTAGAGAGTCTTGCAGCAGCCAGAGCCATGGAGAAAGTGGTAGCCAGGTGGGAGTGAGTTGGACAGCCCTGATTTACACAGTCCTTCTGAAGATAAGTAGCCATGAAGACTACCTAGTAAACAGAAACTAGGATTGCTAACACTGAAAACAGAAACTAGGATTGCTAACACTGAAAAAGTAGAGAAAAATATTTTTCTTCATTTTTTGTATACTTCACAAGACTTTGCACTTAAGTGGTTTCTTTTTGTCTAAGTCTCACCTAGCAAAAGAAAGCTCACTTGCTGTGCTGTACAGTGACTTGCAGAATTTAGCCAGATTTTGTATTTGGATCTCTCCATACAGGAAGTTATAGTCATGCAAATGTTACATATTTTGCCACAATAAAATCATTTATCAAATTTACATATTTTATGTTATATGGGAAGAACAGCATGGGTCAAATGTCTGGGCTGACCTGATCTGTCTGGGGTTAATTTTTAATTTAGAAACAGAAGAAAATTGTGTCAAGCTAGTTTAGAATGAAGATGTCAAAAGTAAAATTCATACCATATGTAATAATACAGTTTTCTTGACTATTTTCTGCAGGAACACAGAAGCTTGCTCTTGAAGATGTGTAGTACGGTGCAAGCTGTAACTGACCATAGAAAAATGGACGTGTTGCAGATACTGCGTAAAACCTCAGAGCGCTTAGAGTGTGATCATTGCAGTTTTAAAGGGACAGACTATGAAAACATACAGATTCATATGGGTACCATCCACCCTGAGTATTGTGATGAAATGGATGCTGCTGGTTTAGGCAAACTTATATTTTATCAAAAAAGTGCAAAACTATTCCATTGCCACAAGTGTTTCTTCACCAGCAAGATGTATTGCAACGTTTATTATCACATCACAGCACAACATGCAGTGCCTGAGAAGTGGAATGAAGAACAGAAAGATCAGGTAGAAGCAGAGTCAGAATCTGCGAAAACAACTGTCACACTGGAGCCACAAAAATCTGCTGTCTCCTCTGAACCACACAAACCTGACCTTTCTCCTGGACCTCCGAAGTCTGAACCTGTTGTTTCCCCCAAGCTTCAGAAAACATCTACATCCCCAGAGCCCCCGAAGCCTGCTCCAGCAGCTTCCCCAGAGCCCCCGAAGCCTGCTCCAGCAGCTTCCCCAGAGCCTCCGAAGCCTGCTCCAGCAGCTTCCCCAGAGCCTCCAAAGCCTGCCCCAGCTGTGTCTCCGGAGCTAAAGAAACCTGCTCCAGCTGCATCTCCAGAGCCAAAGAAGCCTGTCCCCTCCTTGTCCCCAGAGCTGAAGAAACCTGCTCCCTCTGTGTCCCCAGAACCGAAGAAGCCTGCCCCAACTGGATCCCCCGAGCCACCAAAGCCTTCCCCAGCTGGGTCCCCAGAGCCACAGAAGGCTGCTGTGACTGTGTCCCCGGAGCCGCGCAGGCATTCCCCGGCCGTGTCCCCGGAGCCGCGCAGGCATTCCCCGGCCGTGTCCCCGGAGCCACGCAGGCATTCCCCGGCCGTGTCCCCGGAGCCGCGCAGGCATTCCCCGGCCGTGTCCCCGGAGCCACGCAGGCATTCCCCGGCCGTGTCCCCGGAGCCGCGCAGGCATTCCCCGGCCGTGTCCCCGGAGCCACGCAGGCATTCCCCGGCCGTGTCCCCGGAGCCGCGCAGGCATTCCCCGGCCGTGTCCCCGGAGCCAAGCAGGCATTCCCCGGCCGTGTCCCCGGAGCCGCGCAGGCATTCCCCGGCCGTGTCCCCGGAGCCACGCAGGCATTCCCCGGCCGTGTCCCCGGAGCCGCGCAGGCATTCCCCGGCCGTGTCCCCGGAGCCAAGCAGGCATTCCCCGGCCGTGTCCCCGGAGCCGCGCAGGCATTCCCCGGCCGTGTCCCCGGAGCCACGCAGGCATTCCCCGGCCGTGTCCCCGGAGCCGCGCAGGCATTCCCCGGCCGTGTCCCCGGAGCCAAGCAGGCATTCCCCGGCCGTGTCCCCGGAGCCGCGCAGGCATTCCCCGGCCGTGTCCCCGGAGCCACGCAGGCATTCCCCGGCCGTGTCCCCGGAGCCGCGCAGGCATTCCCCGGCCGTGTCCCCGGAGCCAAAGAAACCTGCCCCAGCTGTGTCCCCTGAACCACGAAGGTATGCTCCAGCCGTGTCCCCTGAGCCAAGGAGGCATGTTACTCAGATGCGAAGGCCAGCTCCTACTGCTTCCCCTGAGCCACGGAGGCCTGCTTCCTCAGGTTCTCCAGAGCCATGGGGACCTGCTCCCACAGTTTCTCCTGAGCCTTGGAGATCTACCCCAGTTATTCCACATGAACTGCAGAAATCTTCCCCCAGTGTTTCACCTTGGGCCTCAAAATCTGCCCTGGCTCCACCCATAGAGCCCCGCAGGTCTGGCCCAGAGCCCCGAAGGCCAGGCCCCGTTGTGTCGCCAGAGCCCCGACGGCCAGGCCCTGTTGTGTCCCCGGAACCTCGGAGGCTTGTTCCTGACCCTTGGAAATCTACATCCTTCTCAGAATCTCAGAAATCTCTTGTATCTTCTGAGCCATGGAAGCCCATCTCATCTGTTTACCCAGAAGGTTGGAAACCTGTTCTTTCCCCTGATACATGGAAGCCGTCTCCCCCTGTTTCACCTGAACTCCGAAAGCCTAGTCACACTGTTTCCTCTGAAGTTTGGAAACCTTCCTTCTTTTCTGAGATCCGCAAACCTGGTCCCTCTGTTTCTCCTGAGCCTTGGAAACATGCTGAGTCCCGGAAGTCTACTTTCTTTCCTGAGACTCAGAAGTCTGCTCCTGCTATTTCCCCTGAGGTACAGAAACGGGCCCACTTCCCTGAACCTCGGAAACGAGCTCTCTTTCCTGAGTCTCGAAAATCTGTTCCTGCTGTTTCCTCTGAGGTGCAGAAACGTTCTTTCTTTGCTGAACCTCAGACACAGATGTCTGCTGGTTCCTCTGAAATGCAGAAACATGCTGTCTTTGCTGAGGCCCAGAAACCTGCTCCTGTTTCTCCTGAAATCCAGAAGTCTGCCTTTTTCCCAGAGCCTCAGAAACTTTCTGCTGTTTCCTCTGAAGCCCAAGAACATACCTGTTTCCCAGAGCCTCAGAAATCTGCTCCTGTTGCATCTCCTGAGAGCCAGAAACATGCCCTCTTCGTGGAGTGCCAGAAACCTGCGCCTACTCTTTCGTCTGAGACCCAGAAGCAAGCTCTTTTTGTTGATTCTCAGAAATCTGCTCCTGCTCCTGCTGTTTCCCCTGAGACCCAGAAACATTCCCTTTCTACTGAACCCCATAAACCTGCTCCTGTTGTTTCCTCTGAGGTACAGAAGCCTCCTCTGTCTGTTGAACCCCTCAAACCTGCTCCTGCTGTTTCCTCTGAGGTCCAGAAAAATACTGTCTTCCCTGATCTCCATAAACCTGCTCCATCTGTTTCCTCTGAGCCTCAGTCACCTAATGAGCCTGATGAAAGTGACTTCTTATCTCAGAATTTAGAAGATCAAAAACCACTGGATGATCTGTTGCCTCAAGAAGAGCAGCCAGTCTTAAGTAAGGAACCTCCAGAAGATGCATTGTATTCATGTCCAAAGAAGAAGCTCAAGAAGGAGAATCAGGAGAACTCTGATTCTGAACTAAATAGCAGTGAATGTGCAAAAACAGAGATGGAGATGGATTCAGTGGAGGTAAAGGAACAAGAATCCAACAGTGATCAAGAACAATTTGATGCAGAATCATCTGAATACAGCAAAGAGAGCAAAACAGAACCAGCTACTCCCATTCAGCCACAGTGTGTACTGCAGTTTACAGAAGAGAAGGAAGCTTTCATTTCAGAGGAAGAAATAGCAAAATATATGAAGCGTGGAAAGGGAAAGTATTATTGCAAAATTTGTTGCTGTCGTGCAATGAAAAAAGGTGCTGTCTTGCATCATTTAGTGAACAAGCATAATGTGCAGAGTCCAT
>NW_017729032.1:143205081-143206422 GCF_001723915.1 Gavialis gangeticus
AGAAGGAAGCTTTCATTTCAGAGGAAGAAATAGCAAAATATATGAAGCGTGGAAAGGGAAAGTATTATTGCAAAATTTGTTGCTGTCGTGCAATGAAAAAAGGTGCTGTCTTGCATCATTTAGTGAACAAGCATAATGTGCAGAGTCCATATAAATGTAAAATATGTGGGAAAGCTTTTCTTTTGGAGTCTCTTCTTAAAAACCACGTTGCTGCTCATGGTCAGAGTTTGCTTAAATGTCCACGTTGTAATTTTGAATCGAGTTTTCCCCGAGGTTTTAAGAAACATTTAACCCATTGCCAAAGCCGTCATAGTGAAGAGGCAAATAAAAAACATTTGGACAGCCTTGAACCGGTTGAGGAACAAATTTGATGTGTTTTTTCCTTGTACCAGAGAGGTTTAATTTAGTGAAATATTAAAAAATGTTGCTTTATGTTAGTCAACTAAATAGTTTAGCTGTTTTGACTAGTCATGCATGGTTTATTGTATTACGTTTAACTTGTCTTATAGCTGTATTACTGAAAGGATTTACTTTTCAAATGTTTTTAAAATAAATATCCATGTCTGTGTATTAATCACTGGTAAATTCGTACTTTGTTATCTAGAAGTGCTACATTTCTGAAACCAAAACGGATTAAACTTAGTTTTGTAATTGTTAAGAACATGGAGGCAGTAGAGTCAAGGTGTGGCAAGCAGCCCATATGTTACTGTGAAGACTGGACAAAATTTTTCACATCTGTTAGATGTCTTATTTTTCAAAATGTGGAGCATGCTTTCAGAGTTTGAAGCCTCACCAAATTGAATGTGAATGAGTAAGGCATGAGAGACTGACATTGGTTTTTTTGAGTAATTATGCTCTGACCTTGTAATTGAGTATATAGCCATTTGTTGGAAATTTACTGTACTCACCCCTGGATTAAATGTCTTAAGATCTGAAAATGTCAAGGTACTTTTTTGTGTTGATGTATTTTGATCATGTTTTTAAGCATGTACTAATAGACTTTACATTTATAGAGTGTAATATCAGATTGACTATATATATAATGAGAATTCTTGAGTTGACACTGATGTTATGCCAGGAAAAACTGATTTTCTTGTATCTGGTGAAATGTTACACTTAATACTTTTAACAATAAAAGGCAAACCTGGACATTGGATATTTTTCTTGTCTACTCTTTCAAATTTAAAGCAAAGCCTTTGGTATTTCATTACATTGTAATCTTCTAAATACAGCTGCCTAACAGCCTATAATGTGGAATTACATAGTATTTTTACAAGATCTGTAGATATCACAGCTGTTTTCATCAGCATATAGAAGTAAAGCTAGTCTACACCACCTCTC
>NW_017729032.1:143211976-143217443 GCF_001723915.1 Gavialis gangeticus
CTTCCGACCCTAGAAACTATGAAACTATGAAACTAAGACTGCTGGGGTCGAATGACTCCAGTAAGGTGTTCATCAAGATGCTTTTTGAAGATCGCCAGGGTGGGTGATTGTACCACCTCTGGGGGGAGTCTGTTTCAGACCCTCGGCACTCAACCTGTAAAATAGTTTTTCCTTATGTTTGACCTGAAGCGATCTTCAGTCAGTTTGTGCCCATTGTTTCTTGTCTTTCCCTGGGGTGCCTTGGTGAACAGATGCTCCCCCAGGCCCTGATGCATGCCCCTAATATACTTATAGGCTGCCACCAAGTCCCCCCTAAGTCTTTTCTTCTCCGGGCTGAACAGTCCCATGTCTTTCAGCCTGTCCTCTCATGACCTGCTCTCCAGACCTCTAATTATACGTGTGGCCCGCCTTTGGACTCTCTCAAGCTTCTCCACATCCTTCCTGAAGTGCCGCACTCAGAACTGGATGCAGTACTCCAGCTGCGGTCTCACCAAGGCCGGGTAGAGCAGAAGGATGACATCCTTAATCTTGCTTGAGATGCATCGGTAGATGCATGCCAGTGTTTGATTTGCTCTACCAGCTATGGCATTGCATTGGTGGCTCATGTTCATTCTGTGCTCTGTCACGACCCCCAGGTCTCTTTCAGTTCTGGTGCTAGCAAGCATAGCACGGCTGAGCCTGTAAGTGTGTTGCAGATTATTTCTCCCCAGATGGAGCGCTTTACCTTTCTGTGTTAAACATCATCAGGTTATGATCTGCCCACCTCGCAAGCCTGTCCAGGTCAACCTGTATTGCTGGCCTATCCTTGTGCATGACCACATTCCCCCATAATTTGGTATCGTCCACAAACTTTGCCAGTACACTTTTAATACCCAAATCCAAATCATTGATGAACATGTTGAAAATCAGTGGTCCGAATACTGAGCCCTGAGGGATGCCACTCATCACCTTCTGCCATCTTGACTCAGTTCCGTCTATTAATACTCTCTGGGAATTTGTGAAGAAGTAAGGTCATTTACCAAAAAGGTCCACCTTCTGAGATGCTTTGTCTCTGGGAACTGACCTGTATAATCCTGTTTTCTCCTTTGTTACTGCTGCTTCTGAGGAGTGTGGAGTGATATGAAAAAAGAAAAACTTTCTGAGGAGTCTGATATTTTTACAGTTCACTCTTTCTTATTGGTTGGTGAGCCCAATATCAGATTTTGCTATGATGGTTTGGTGGGGTTAGTGACTATATGATAGATGGGCAGTACCCATTAAGATAGCTTGAGATAGTGCAAAAAGGTCCAGTAAAATATATTAGATTAGCTTCTCTGGTGTAAGGTTACTGGACCTTTTGCAACTGCCTCATCAGATTAGGAATTTTACTGCATATCCTATCCAGGATGGTGAGTAGGAAACCACTGACCCAAGCAAGGAGAAGAAAGGTGACTCTCACAAGGCAGTTCAAACAACTTCAGTTCCCAAGGTGGATATTCTAGAATCAAAGGCAGAAGTTGTCCCAGATCCAGTTGGAAGGATGATACAAAAGACTGGAATGGTAGTTAGATCATCTGGATCTTGAGCCTGTTTGGAAGCTCAACATCTACATACCATGTGGCCTGTGACCATGACAAATTGATTTGTTACAAGACTGACATAATAGAGAAAATGGTTATGGTGGAGACATGCCAAACTTAGGGCCCAGAATTAGATGTGAAAGAGGAAGGAGCCATGTCTATTGGCAGTACCAGTGAGCTTGGGGCTGCAGGACTATCAGAATCCAGAGCATCAGTAGCAGCCAATGCTGGCTAGGGACTGTTAGGGTGACAATATTTGGATCTTGGGGAGCATTTGATTTGCAGCTGAAACAACCCCCAAATCATTGGCTTCAGCAAAGCTGCTGACCACAAGGCAGAATGATATATTAAAAGTAACATTGCAAAATGCTTAGGCAAGCATTTTTAAAACAATATAGTAGTGTTGTAAAATATGTATTGTTAGAAGGTAAAGCAGATTTTGCTCATGAGTGCTTATGCTAAGTAACCATCTTCACTGTGTCAACCATTTTTGAGTGAGTCTGTGTAAGTCTGCATGCTGTAAATGCGGTAAAGCCTCAGGAATGTGGAGATGGTATAACCTAGAACTGAAAAACAAACTGGAACATGAAATACAGCACGTAACTGATAACAGAATCCAAGATGAACATATGCAAAAAGGTGAATGGTGATTGGTGAAGAAGCTTCCAGGTTTTGGTCAAAGTCCGCCCAGTGACCGAAGAAGTGGGTTTAAGGTCTTAGGCATGTGCTCATAGCAAAAAGACATGTCAATAAGTGAAATGCACAGGCAATCCCATGCTACTGAAGTAAACAGTAAACAGAGGTGGAGCCTGAGAGGGGAGGAGATGTGGGTGGAACCAAGGGAGGGGCGAAGGTGGAGTAAATGTTAATGAGCATGAACCAAGGTGTATAAATATGGAAAGAACTATTGTTTAATGTGGCTCCCCTGGTTTCACAGGCAGTGTGTCTGTGAGGGAGCTAGACCGAACCTGTCTCCATTTTGAATAAAGCTGTTGCGAGCAATGTGTGCTGGTGTTTGCTCCCTGCTTGCTCTGGCTAATGAGTAACAGGATCCATGAGCAATTGGATCGTCGTCTCCCTAGGTGTTGGGCGCCACATGAAGTTGGGGTCTAACAGGGACCAACTCTTTTTCAAAGGTCATGCAGGAGAGCAAAGATGAGCTTGTGGGAAATAATGAGATTCATTGGTACAATTTGCTTGGATACAGGGGCTTTTACAATCTATCTCTTGAAAGGAAGAAGTAAGGCTGCAAGCAGAACATAAGCCACAATGCAGACCAGTAAGAACATGCTCTGACTTAGCTATGCTTTTGAGAGGAACTGGAGAGCAGGATGCACACACTGCCTTTTTTGCCCTCAGTTTGGGAGAGGTGTAAAGGGTTGGGGTAATAGTGCACATATGGATACCAGATTTCTGCTCAAGTTTCTCAAGCATCTGTTGTTTAAAATAGCCTTCCTGGTAGTAATTGATGCTTTGATAGCTGCTCTACATTGTGGGCTCCACATGGACAAAGTCATTGTTAGACTTCATTCCAGCATTATCCTATAAAGTAATCTCAGAATTCCATCCGTTTTAAGGACGGGGAAGGCAGGAACTTGCAGGACTGTGCCCATAGTGTGCGAGTGCCCAGGAATTTCACTGACTTTAGTGGAAACTGAGAGGGCTCAGCACATTATAAGAGGATAGAAGGGCAAGCAAATCATTATCACAAAAATCTGTGGTATGTCCTGTTCCTAGTTTCTTTCATAAGAGGGCCAGGAGTATTTCTTTCTCCACTTTTAAAACAGCATTTTAGTTTTGAAAACAACATTAACATGCATAACAAAACATTATGTTCCCCTATAAAAGCTTCATTGTGGTCAATGCCAACTCATGAGATTAGTACAAAAAGCCCTTTAATATACAACATACTCATTTCTAATGTGTGTAAATACTTGAGGAAGGAGGTGTGTTCATTGATAAAAGTAGTGATGTAGAATTCAAATATAACTTGGCATTCCCTGAAATCATGTCTTCACAAGTAAGGAATTGTCTTACCACACCTATTTAATATTCATAAGGTCTAAGAGTTAGAAATAATTAAAAAAATTGGCAACCAAACACAGCACACTGCATCTTGGTTGTTTGGCTGAAGTGCTCACTACAATTTGGAAAAGATTAGCAGGGACATATATTCATATAGACCATGTAAACTAAGTACATGATAGACCCTGTTTAAATCACACTGGAAGGAAGTTTCGGGTACTGGTATAGTACATTTGCGTTAAGTGTGAATGTTATTTATCCTTTAAATGATTACAGGTTCTGATTCTACCACTATTAACAGTGCAATCTGATGCTGCTAATAGTTAATTACATTACTATAATTTCCTTTTTTGTTTGCTTTGGGATCAATCATCACCTAGGTAGGCAAAATTCTCACTGTAAATAAGTTTGGCTGAAGGAAAAATTCATCACCTAGCTGGCCTGAAGGCCAGGCAAATGGGTTTTCGTGGATAAATGCAACAGGGAAGGGGAGGGATGCAGTGCTTCCTCCCCAGCTTGTAGGTGGAAGAAGACAGCCTTGCTACAGCTGCTGCTTTAGCCTTGTCCTAGAATGGACATTATAAACCATACTTGTGCCCTGTAGATCGATTCACATAATCATGGCACCAATGACTTAGCAGGCTTTTCTTGTGCTTCTAAGCCTTGATCTATGCAGAACTTGGGTGGAATTCAGCTCCACCTGGTATATGAAGTGCTTTTTATGCATATCCTGAACCTGCAATAATTTTGCTGCACTGGGAGCTTTTGACAACCTGGTTGAATTTCTCCCTCTGTGCAGATGGTAGGATCAGACCCCATTACTCTGAATGTAAATCATGTTTTATAAAACAGCTTTAAAAGTATAGTAATATTTACAGAGGTAATGGCAGAAAGGTTGATGGATAGCAAGTGGTGACTGTATTGTGTATCCAATCCTGTGAAGAATATTGTGTCATATTTCTGCATGAAAATAAATTATGAACTGTTAGCAAATTTATATATATACCTTCTGTAGTAAAACCATGCATTAAAGTGGCAAAGCCATAATTTGTATTTGTATTTGCTCTCAGTTTGTAAGTTTAAAATCTTAACCCTGCCTCAGTCTAGACTGAAGAAAAAAAACCTTGTTGGGGGTGGTGGGGGTGGGGGTTAAGCACTGGAAGAGGCCACCCAGAAAGGTTGTGAAATCTTCATCCTTGGAAGTTTTTAAGAGCAGGCTAGACAGACCCTTGACTGCGATGGTTTAATGAGGGACTGGGGAAGGTTACTGTGGTACCCTTGTCTATGGCCCTCCCAACTATATGACTGATCCAATAAAAGATACTACCCACAAAAATCTTTGCCTCTCACTACTTTTTACCATTTACAGCTCCTCTCAACCCATGTTGTGTGACAGTCCAGTAGAGGGAGGCAGAGAGCAATTTGTTGCCAGGTAGATCATGGTAAAGGTACGGCTGTGGAATAATTAAAGCATAGATAATAAGCATATTACATATGGAATTGGGATACATGTGCATCTAAATTAGGTGCACAAATGCAGTCAGAGCTTGTATGAGCACCAGGCCCTCAGGGGAGAGAGAATGGTAAACAGGGAGCTTATCAGAATCCTTCCTCATCACTTACTCCAGAGTTCTCAGTTGTGAGTGTGAGATATCTATCTATCTATCCATCTATCTCACAAGAGGGCCTGACTCTTATCATTTAGGAGCCCTCTCACTAGGAGTTCTCTCTCTTTTAAATAACAAAAGCATATTTCATGAGGCAGCATTGAACTCTTGGTTCCTGATTTCAGTGGGTGCATCTACACATTCATTAATGTGCAGTGGTTACTTTGCATTTAATTTAGTAAATGTGTAGTAACCAGAGCTGCTGTGCAGTAGTGC
>NW_017729032.1:143222443-143234714 GCF_001723915.1 Gavialis gangeticus
TTCATGAGGCAGCATTGAACTCTTGGTTCCTGATTTCAGTGGGTGCATCTACACATTCATTAATGTGCAGTGGTTACTTTGCATTTAATTTAGTAAATGTGTAGTAACCAGAGCTGCTGTGCAGTAGTGCCAGTGAATGCCTTTTTAGTGATGCTACTGTGCAGTAGCCTAATAATGCCGCGTGGTGGTGTATTAGCACTGTTTGTGCCGTAACACACTACTGTGCAGTATTATTAGGCTACTGCGTAGTTAGCATCTTGTGTAGATGAGCCCCATGATGTTTAGTAGATGATTCATAACTACTTTGAGGTTTATTTAGGGAAAATAATGATATATTAAGAATTAGGTTTCATGATCATTGGATCTGGGATTTGGTTTTGACTTGTTTATGAGACCAGACACAACGTACAGATTGAGATGCACTTTGTATAGATGTAATAACAATGAGGTATAAGGCAGGGGAGGTATAAGATGCTGAATTGTCATTAGAGTCCTGCCATGTGCTGCCCAAATATTGTCCTTAGATTAAATCTGGCGGTGCTTATTCTAACACATTTCTTATTGCAATCAGTGGGACTTTGGCCTGAAGAAAAATTGCACCAGTTAGTTTATTGAAAGGAGATTTTATATGCAGACAGACAATAAAATCTCCATCCTTGGAAGTTTTTAAGAGCAGATTAAACAAACAGTTGGATGAGATGATGATCCTGCCTTAACTGGGAGGTTGAATTAAATGACCTCCTAAGGTCCCTTTCATCCCTATTATTTTATATAATTCAGTGTATACCAATGAACCCTGCAAGTTCTGCCCTTGCATTGTGCTTTAGTTCTAATTTGGTCCTATTGCAACTTTTTTCCCCTCTTCGTTGTCATACGAGACAGCAATGAGTTTGGGGAAGTTAAATGACCTATTTAGCCTTAGATTTTTAAGCATAAGAGTTGAAATTGGAAATTAGGAATACACTGGCTTGGTTTTGTGCACCTAGGACTTTCCTCCTCTGTTTGTTTCCTCCTCTGTTTGTAGTGAAAGAAAGCAAGCAAGCAAGCATGGGCCTTTGTACCCTTTTTGAACAATAATACAATTAAAACATTGCGAGACTACTTTTTGAGGTGGCTGTGTGGTTGGGAAAAGCTGAAGTTAAAAGTAGCATGAAGTTTTTAGAATGTCCTTGTGTGATGTTTTAAAGTTTGACAAATCATTTGAAATTCAGCATTTGATTAACAAAGCCCATGGGAAGCTGAGTGCATCTTTTAACCATATTAACAAAGACAAAAGACAAGTAAAATTAAATCCATTTGAAGAAAATGTTATCTCTGAAAAATGATCTCCTGCTGCTATTTGAAGTGCCAAAATATTTATGAAAAATAAACTTTGGAGAGAGTGTGCAGACATTCAGCTGCCATTTTCAAAAGAGTGTGCACGTTTTGCATATCCCTGAATTCATTTCAGAACTGGAATCTTTTATCTTTTTAGTTGGAAATCATCCTAACTTGGGGTGATGCCCAGTTTCTGTCAGAAGAATGTAACAGGTCCTGCAATATCCCCAGTGCTCTGGAGCTAGGCTGGGGGGAAAAGATCTAACCTTTGTGCCATTATAATCCAGAGACCACCTGTCAGCCATTTAAAGTTGTTTTGAATTACTTCTTGACACGGAGATGGTACCCTATGACCCAAGAACAGAGGAGTCTAGAAAGGCAGAGTGAATCTTTGCATCTTTTAAGATTGAAGTGACCGATTTTGGAAAAAGGATGTGGCATAACATGAGCTAGCTGTAAAGCAAGTTTCCTCCCATCACCCAGCCAATGTGCCACAGCTCTAACCTAGTCAGGGGATCTCTAGGAATGAAAGGGTAATTATCAAGCCTCTGTGCCTATTAAACCCTTAGCCTCCCTGGCAAGACTGCCAATCTGGGGGCCAACTGTGTCAGTGTCTGGCTTGCAAACCCCTGTCCATTTTGAAATACATCTACTCTCCCAACTGATTGATGAACAACAAATAGCTACTTTGACTTTTCGGTGCTATTGACCTGGGCTGTACCCTCATCAAGTTTTTTTTTTAAATAAACATTTTACTATTTGTATATAAATTATTTTCTGCAGATGCTTGGGGTTAGGAGTCTTGGCTGATTCTTTTTCCACAAGGTGGGAGCAGGAAAAATCTACTGCCATCTAATATAGCTGCTGCTATTTATTCTATCTAGAGCAATGTTGAAAACACGTAGGTTACAATAAATGTGAAAAATTCCAAAGTTAATTACAGATCCTATCTGTGCCATCAGCCCATTCTGGTTCCCATTAAATACCTCCATTGTCTACATCAGTTTAATATATTTCTGAAATTCATTCCGGCAAGGTGGATGGGTAGCGGGGGTACTATTAAACCAAAAGATTCTGTGCCTTTGCCCCTTGTCCTTTGTGGCAGACAACAATGTACTCTTGTCTGCAACGACCCTATTTCTTTCAAAGTGAGCACTGCCATGGCTTTGGTGACAACAAGCTTGGCTCTGTGCAGAAGGCCTAGGTGATTTTCTAAGGATTTATTCAAGGAAGTTTTTTTTTGTGGGAGAAGAAAATTAGAGACAAAAACCATGATATGATTCAAGTCCTGTGATACTATTGCTCTCTCAAAAAAAATAATTAAAAACCTCCCTATCCCTGCTCTGAAGAGTCATGTTAAAAACTATAGGATGGTACCTGTAAAGTCCCACAAGGCACCTGTACAATAAAGCCTGGAAGGGCCATGTATGTGGGTGTTTTGTGTAGCGTAGGTGCCTTACTCTGGTACTTGCTGCCTCTGCATTCTTAGACAAGGTATTTAACCATTCCATGTTAGCTTGGGAATAAGAACAAGGATACCACTGCATAATTAACACACAGAGGAGCTGTGAGGTTTAATAATAAACAGGGATCCAGGTTTTCTGTTTCCCACGGAAAAAAATGCGGATTTCCCCTTTTACCCGAGAAAAACATGGATTTTTCATTTTAGCAGAGAAGTATGCAGATTTTGCACCTTTCCAAAGAGCTGTCTGCAGGCTGGCAGAGTTCCAGCCTGCAAGGGGCTGCGGGAAGTCTGGCAGGGGGAAAAGGAGGGATTGAGGCCCCCATAGGAAGGGAGGGAGTGAATTTGGCAGGGCTGGGGCTGAGTTTGCTGCCCAGTCAGACAGTACATGGGATTTGGGGCCTGGGGCTGGAAGGCGCAGCTGCAGGGCCCAGGTGGCTCTTCCAGGGGAAAATGGGGCCATCTCCACACTGCTGTGCAACTCTTGGGGGCAACAGGGAGGACCCATGCCCCCCAGATCTGTGTGCAGACTGGGGCGGGTTGGATGTGGGCTGCCCACTGCAGGCTCGGGCTCCCTTCCTTGCTGCTCTCCCCAGGGGCCTCTGCAGGCCAGCGGGCGGGACTCAGTGCAGCAGGGCAGAGTGGGGCCAGGTGGGGAAGCTCTGTGCTGCTGCAAGCCCTGCGTCGTCCTGGCAAGGTGTCCTCTGCCTGCCCAGCAGTAGTGGGAGCAGCGGCGTAGGGTTGTGTCCCTCACTGCTGTGGAGTGAGCATGGGGTATATTGCCAGGGCAGTGCGGAGCTCGCACCAGCAAGGAGCTTTCTTGCCCAGTCCCGCTCTGCCCTGTTGCACTGGGTCCCACCCACTGGGCTGAGGATGCCCCGGAGGAGAGCAGCAGAGCAGCAGCCTGCCCCTGCCAAGCCTTTAGTGAGCAGCCTTCCCCTGCACCTGCCCCCGGCTCCATCCCCACCCTCTGCACAGATATGGGGTCACGGTTCCCCCCTGCCCCTGCCCCCTAGGAGTGCATGCAGTGGCTGGAAACCACCGCCCCACCCAAGCTCACAGCAGGCAGCCCTCCCCCCATGGGCTCCACTGCTGCCTGGGGGGTGGAGAGGGGTGCTGAGCTCCATGCTCCACTGCGCTGCAGCAGCCACCACCTCCTATGGGTGGTAGCCAGGGCTTGAGTGCTGCTGTGGGGGGCAGGGAGACTGCAGACCTGAGTCCCTGGCTCTGTAGCCCTGGCAGCTGGGCTGGACTCCCCCTCTGGCAGGGCTGGGGGGGCAGGGGGCTCTGGAGGGGGACAAGGGTCACCAGCATGGTTGTGGGGGGAATGAGGGGCACCAGCACGGCTGTGGGGCCATGGCTTGGGAGTCAGGGTCCTGGTCCCACGTTCCATGAGCTAAGGAGGCAGAGGGAGCTCTAATTTTCCATGATAAAAAACCCAGAATCAAATACCAAATTTATAGGTATTTAGAATGTATTTTATTATAGTGATTGAGGCACTGATAGACTTCCAAATTGCTTTAAAACTATAAATATATGAATAAAACATTGTTTTCAGTTGATACAATTTTCTATATATATAATGGTGTTTCATTTTAATTGTGGATTTTGGGTTCCTAATCAGAGAATTTGCAATTTTTTATCAGTGAAAACCAGGATTCCTGATAATAAGTAAATGGTAAGTATGATTAGTAGAGAGCCTGGGACAGAGACTTGTTGTAGGGTGACAGCAACAGAATGGCTCTGTTTAGTGGGTGCAAGTAAGAAAAAAAACCTTAGTGGACCCTTCTGAGACAGCATAGATATACACTACTTACACTGTCCTTAACATGAATTTGGCTGGCAACCTGGAAGTGCCATTGATCTAATGGTTTCAATATTCCACGCTCATGGCACAGTTACATCAACTAAACAATTCTATGCACTCAAGGAAATCCCAAGGAAAATTATTTCAATTAAAAAAATATTGGTCTCTGTATGGATTAAGACTGAACAACAAGAAATGTTATTACTCTTAACAATGAGGAAAAAACACCATTACCCATAGCTGGTGAAGTAACAGCTCCTTGTTGCTACTGCTTTTATAGCTTGAATAAATACAGGCCTAACTGTTGTGATAAAGAATTAGGCAATAGGATTAAAAAGAGATTGCTCCTGAATTGGTCCATAAGGATTAGCCAGGCTTTGTTCCATGGCAACTTAGCTAAGAATAATCAGCACTGTAAATAGTGTAGTTCCAGTGCTTTTGGGGCAGCTCTGAGCTACCTTTCTGGTTGCCAAACAAAATAATTCATTTAGAGCCCTTAAAAGTTAGTCACTGCTTTTAACCATGCAGTTAGAGCTGGTGTTTTACTGGCCAGTCTGGCCCTTTTCTAATGAGCAAGAGCTGGGCTCTGTCATAAAATATACACAGGGATGTACAATTTCTCAGGAGAATGGGATGCACAGTGATTTTGCTTATCACCAGGACTTTCATTAACAGCTTCCTACATTTCTGACTATGCTTGCTAGGCCTGATTTTCCTTTCACAATGCCTCAAATCAGAAGTCATCCCACTAACAGCACATTGGTGTAAAATGGGGATGTAAGTGTGAGGAGAATTCTTCCACCTTCTCCCTCCAGCTAGTTATTATCATCTGCAGAATTTTGGTGGGATTAAAACAATGTTAAAATTTCCATTGCAAGGTTAATGAAGCATCATCAGTGATCACATATCCACATTAATTTGTGACCAATATTTAAAAACACAGAGCTAGATCTTCTGCACCCATATCCAGCTCTTTTGCTGAATGAGACCTATGTGAGCAACTGGAGAGTCTCCTTCCAAGGAGAATCTCTGAGTAACATACAGATATAGTGTACTGTCTTTTGGAAGTGATGTTAATTCTCAGTTTTATTATAAGTCTTGCTTTATTTGTTGCTTTTTTTCTTAGAGCCTCAACTCCTTGAGCCAGATTATTATATCAGAATCTTTACCTAAAGCATTTTAAGTAAAGCGCTAAAGGGGGCCTGTACAGGTGCAGCAAGGCTGCCTCAATGTGCTGTAATTACAGTGCGTCAGAACAGACCTGATTAATCAAGTCTTCTGGAGCATGGTAATTACTGCTCTTCAGCAGACTCCAGTGTCATTTTTATCAGTGTCCCCACAACGAGCTTTAGTTAAAGCACCCCCCACTGCCATTTTTCAGTGCGGGGACACTGATGCACATTACAGTTTTAGAGCTGCTCTAATTAAAGCGACACCCCTCCTCCCCACACTCCCGGAGTACATGTGTAAATGCCCAGAATTACAGCACCTTTGGATATGCTTGCCCTGAATGTGTATAGACACCTTCAGAATTTTTATTTAAAGAGGTGTCTAGGTCACACATTTGTGGAGAAAAACTTGCTTTTTGCCCCAAGAATGTTAAAAAACCAGAATGCAAATACAGACCTCAAATTGGGGAATACTTCTAATCCCATTGTATGATTTTGGGGGGCCTGGTTCATGATTTCTCATTACTTGATGTTGGCAATACTGTCTGTGTCACCTTCTCTCAGCTATCTCAAGCTTAAGGAGCTTGTTTGGGATATATGAGGCTGTGCCCTGTGGACCTGGCATGCTGGTGATTATCAGGTGGGAGATTAGCTCTCAGAAACAGGGATTTAAATACAACAATGGTTTAGAGTAGGGGTTGTCAAACTGGTGGGTTGCGAGCAACTTAAAAGGGGGTCACAAACTTCCCAGGGGGTACGTGCGGCGGCATAAGGAAGCAGTGCGTAGCGGCAGCACTGAGTGGTGGATGGTGGTGGCGGCTGCCACGTGCGAGCTCCCTGTCCCCCGCCACTGCCATCCAGCACTCGGGGTTGTGGTATCACAAAGTTTGAGAACTCCTGGTTTACAGTCATCTTACTTGTTTCCACCACAGGGTGTACCCATGTGCATGCAAACAAACACACACACAGGTCTTGTGCTGCACGCAGCTGAGCGTGACCCTATAATCTGGCCCAGACCCAATACTGTATTAAAGAACATTTTCAACCAGAAAAGATAATACTATATATATGCAACATGACTAAGGTAATATTGTAAGAAACTGCAATCTTTCTGTTTCTTGTATATTGCTTTTATTTTTAATTGCACAGCATTAGATTGAAATATATTTTGTTTTTAATTCATGTGTATATCTGATCCATGCTTGGAATCTACATTAGACTTAGCATGAATGTTTTTGTCTTGAAAGATACTGAACTAATCATTAAAACAATTAATGTTGAATCAATCTAATAACTTCACTGCAGGCAGTACCATACTAGCCAAGTAGTTCAGCTGTCAGTTCTGTATGTTCACAAAACAGAAGAAAAAAATGACAGGATAGAAAATAAATAAGCTTATGGTTTTGGGGATTTAGTAAGTATGTTCACAATTTTTCCATGTTTTGGTAGTATTGAGGTGATATTATTGCCATGATGGTCCAAAAGATATGGTAGAGGCAAGAATTCTTGTGGGTAATATCTGTTATTATTCCAACTGTATGGTTGGTATAAATATAGACAAGTTTTCAGGTATCAGAGTTTCCTTTCTCAAGCCTCTGAGACATTCTTGCCTTCAAAATACCTTTTTCTCCCCTCCCCCACAACAACACACTGTAAGAAGACATAGCTATTAATTTGATGAAGGGCACTTGATGCCTAAAGGCTTGTCCACCAGTGCTGCCAGATACATAGATGGTTCAATAAAACGTATCATTAAGATTCCTTGTCTCTCATAGCTATTAAATCCTTAGGCCAGGAAGCATCAGTTTGAAGTACACCACAAGGGGGCAAGCTTCATTTCAGATATCTAATGTTCCTTGCAAGAACACTCTTTTGGGGACAGGTTTTGCTACCTTCCTCCCTTACTAAGGAACCATGCAATCCTGCCACCCTTATGCTGGATTTAGGCAGCTACCCTCCTTGCTTATTAGACGTGTTTACCAGACAGGCTGAACGGTGTTTGGCACTGGTTTGCAGTTTTCCTCTGAGAGTCTGTGACTGATTAAAATGGCTTAAAAACAAGCTCTTCAAAACAAAGCATTATTTATTCCCCCAAAAATGCATGGCATGCACACCAGAGAATGAAAAGACTAAAAGCCTATATGCATACTTCCCCTTCCTTAAATCTTAATCTTTCCTGGCAGGCTCTGGGAAGTTACATCTGGGAAACCCAGTCAGTCTCATCTCTGGCTTACGAGGGAAAGCCTGCTTGCTGCCATTTCTATGCATCTTTCCATGCTGTGGACCATATTGGGGTCATATTTTGTCAGTCTTGTGACAAATTAGCCCCTATCCCACTCTGATCCCCTTCGCCTCCCTGGTCTGCTGCTCTGCTTTCCACTCTTTACCCTGTAGTTCATGCCTGATCTGCTTTTCTTTATTTTGCTTCCTGCCCTGATTACCAATGTGCCATGTGCCTCACACAGTTTGCCTGTGCCACTTATAGTAAACATGCCACAGGATGACCACCTCCATCAGACTCATCTCCAGTTGCTGTGTACAGTTAGTTCAACATTTTTCCTTTGGTCAACATGTTTCAGGTTTTAATACAGCCCTTTGTCCTAGATCAGGGGTGGGCAAAATATGGTCCATAGGCTGGAAGCGGCCCACCAGGCCATTCTATCCAGCCCACAGAGTCCCTAAAAAATTTAGAAAATATTTATCTGCTCCTGGCTGCCTGTCAAAGATGACAGGATCCAGGGGCAGTAGGACCCAGGGAGAGCCTCAGCAGGAATGCAGCAGCCCAGTCCCACCCCACCCCCAGCCATTTCCCTTACTGCCCCCGCACTGCTCCAGCACCACATGGCTCCTGGCTGCGTCACCGGACTGGGGAGTATGGGGCTGCACCGTTAACCTGTGTGTGTGTATGTGTGTGTGTGTGTGGGGAGGGACTGTGTGTGTGTCTGTGTGTGTTTGTAGGGTAAGTCCCACATGCACACCCCACCATACACACTCACCCACACCCCCCCTTGAACTGCCATACATGCAGACCCCCACAACCTGTCACATACCCCAGTCCCCCTTCCCCACACACAGATCCCCCACAAACCCCATACCCACCCACACCCCACATATCCACACATACCCCCACATGCTCCTTCACCCCACACCCATCCCCTCCCACGTAGCCACCTCCCACAGACACACCCACACCCTTCCCCACACCCAACGTACCTACACACCCACAGCCCCCCACAAACTTATACCCACTCCCCCACAATATACAAGAGTAAGACTTCATTTAAGCTATTATATACAATCACCTCTATGTACATTACACAAACACACATAAACCAGGACAAAAATATTTTTTTAAATTAAATTATTGCATGTTTTAGATGTTCACTTTTCAGAATATAGTTTGGTATTTCTCTGGTTCTGAGATGGCAAACCCCTTGCTGAAAGGAGTACTTTTGGGGGCAACAGGAGGGACTTCTGGTGTCTAAGGTCCGGGGTTAGGGGGCAGGACCTCCAGGCACAAGATGGCAACCAGGGGGTGGGGCACCCATCAAGGGGCAGGGCTACCTATGCAGCCCTCGACAGCTTGCCAAAACTGGGTAATCAGCCCTCTGCCCAAAATAATTGCCTGTCCCTGTCCTACATTAACATCTGGGAAGGGTAGACCTTGCCAACCTGGGTAGATCCCATTAATAGGTACCATATTGTTTCCTCAAAGATACCTGATATGCTCTGAATCTTATCTTTGCCATTGTTTTATTTCCCCTTTGGGCCCCCACTAACATCTTTCTTTGACTCACTATCTTGTAATGAGGCAGAATTGATAAAATTAGGTGTACAAAATAATAATAGAACATCAATATGATGATGTATACAATAACTGCAACATGTATAAATGGTATAATACACCAATATGCTAATTATTATTATTACATTGTGAAGTATAATTTCATAAATATTATGTGCCTAATATCACACAAACTACTTAATCTCTAAAAATAATTTATTTTCAGGGTAGAAAGAGAGGATAGAAATAATCAATGTTGCTATTTTAGGATTTAATAGTGTTTCCAAAATGTCTGCTATTTCACCTTATCCCCCCATAAACAATAGTTAATTTAGTTTTAAAGTCCTTGACCCATGGAAGTTAGAGATGTCATGACAGGGTGTGTCCTAGCTGTGGGGTGAGTTGCATTTCTGATAACTAATTAAGCACATAATGCTTGCTATATGGGTAAAGGCCTCAGGCTTGTGTGATTGGCCTTAAAGAATGTAGGGCTTCCACCCTTGAATACAGTGACTAGACGAAAACACTTTCTTCAAAAATTGTTGGCAGAATGCAGGGCAGGGCACCTTTGAGATTAACTGATTCAGAAAGGCACAAATTTTCATAAGAAAAAAACCTGCTTCGCCTGAAGCTGTTGCCTACCAAAGCATATACTTCTCATAACCAGTGAGAGAAAAGTTGCTGATTCCTACAGAGCATAGATTAAATAATATAGATGAAATACTGTACTCACACCTGAGTTATAAGGCTTACCAGCAAGGAAGTGACATCATGCACTGGGGTATTTTATGATCAAAAGGTGCCCATCTCCTCTGAAATTACCCACAGGCTTATTAGTTAGCTAAGGCAGTGGTTCATGTGTCTGTTCATGAGTTTGTTGCCTCTCTGTTAGTGAGGTCATTATTTTCACTTGCCCTCTAGTCTTTTAATCCTACTAAATGTATCATTCCGTAACATGTTTTCCACAGGTACAGCCAGTAAATAGACTTTATTCAGCCCATTGTGAAAAACTACACTATTTTTTCCCCAGCATTGAGCTGATGCTAACACCAAAAGCTGCCGAACACCTGCAAAATAGCACGTACATTATATTCAGCCCAATATTTGTTTTCTTCATTGCTACTACAGATGGTGTTTACAGCATAAGCCAATCAAGGCTGAAATGCTATTCTGCAAAATGATGAAATAAGGATATAGTTATCTGGGAATAGCAAGAAAGAATATGTAGCTATTGCAGAGCACTTAGGCGCCCTGCTCCTTTAAAGAGTGGAAACTGCTAGGAAAAGAGCCCTAGCAGTGACTGGGGAGCCCCCAGCTGCTGGTTACCAGGGCAGCTAGAATGAGCTAGTGGCCTACACCTGCCAGTGGTCAGCTGACCAGAAGGGGCAGGGCCTGGCTCATATATAAACCCCAGAGCTGGTGCCAGGAAAGCAGTTCCCTGCCGGCAGTCAAGGGGGAAGGAGCTCTCCCAGAGCAACCTAAGGAAAGAGGCCTGACTGCAGGAGCAGCTTCTGACGCTGTTGAGGGATGGAGTATTCCCTGGTATGGTTTGAATGATGTTGTAGCTAGACAGCTTGAATTTATATTGCAGCCCAGGGGCTTGTGTTTTGTTTACTGCTGTATAAGACTGGTGGTTTGGGTGAGGCTATTAGGGGATGGAGGAGGCCTCATAGGGGACACACAGCAGTGTGGGGACCCCAGTGCCAGAGAGCGCACAGCATTTGGGGTGCATGGACCCCAGTGCCAGAGTGCGCAGCATTTGGAGGTGCATGGACCTGAGCGCCAGTGAAGGCACAGTGTGAGATGGGGCTGCAGAGGGCCCAGGGAGGACTAGGGGGCTAAATCATAACAAGACCCAAACCAAACAATGTCAGTTCCATCTGTGAGGCTTGGGGTGTGGTAAAGGGCTGGTTGGAGCCATGCATAGCCCATAAGGTGAGGGTGCCCCAAAACACCCATTGTGACATCCATCCTGGAGTGGGACCCACCAGGGGTCCGGGGACCCATGGGGTCCTGAGACACAATCTCGACTGTGTCCAAGAGAACTTGGAAGTAGCCTCCCTAACAATCATTCGATTAAAGACATGGCAGCCAAGAATCGAGGGGTGCCCATTGACCCAACTTGGCATGGTAAGGGGGCCTTGGGAAGATCACAGCCATCCTACAGGACCCCATCCCATGACAGTAGCATCTCCAGCGACCTTTGTCAGCAGGCTACAAAACACCTTTAACTTTTCAAGAAGAAATGTCATGTTCCTGCATTCTGCAGACCAGTCACTGCAGGGTTATCTCTGAGCAGGTTGGATTCCACCCGGTAGAGGGCAGTCGGGTACTGTGCGGGCTCGGCGTGTCCGATGCCGTACCCGCCTTTTCACACGTCTCGCCCAAAGCTTTTCCAATCGCTATGAGTCCCTCCTCTCGGCCTGTACACGCTTGATCCGCCTGCCATGACTTTGATGTTATTCCGGTTCAGTGATCTTACTCCAGCACGAATCAGTCCAAAAGTGAGACTCCGGGACTCTTGGGTTCCCTAGTCCATGAGGGCTCCTCCACCCCTACCCCCTCGCCCGTACCACCGGGTCTGTCGTCGTCTCGGGTCAACGGACCCGTCAGTAGGTCGCTCCCCTTTCACTCAGAGATATCTGTTTTATGCCATCAATTTTCCCAGCCAGGGGTTATTTGGGCACTGGGCTACCCTGCCCTCTGTGCCCTATTGTTACTACCCGGCTGCT
>NW_017729032.1:143234844-143242688 GCF_001723915.1 Gavialis gangeticus
CTGTAGAGAGTGCCCCTCTACTACAGTCTATACGGCTCCCGGCTTCTGCCGGGTCCAGCCGTTCTCAGCCATGCTGCGCAGCCCGGGTCTTCGCTGGGACCCGTCGTCCCTGCTTCCCCGCCCTGTGGGGGCTTTGCCTTACCCCACCAGGTCCGACAGCGCCTCCGGACAGTTCCGCTCCGCTTGCCGGTGCTCCCTCTTGCCGCTGCGGCCACCTGGCTTCCTTCTGGCTCCTCCTTCCCTCTTCCGGACACCGGCGTCCCTCTTACGCTGGTCCTCGCCGTCCGGGCCACGCCTCCTTCCCCACACCTGAAGACAGTAAGGGGTTGCCCACCATTCCGGGCGTGTGGGAGGGTGTTCAGCGCTGCTGCGCCAAGGTGGGAAGCCCCCGATCCGGCCCGCCTCTTCACTCCCTCACAGGTACCTACACATTAGGCAGGACTTTTCACTTTGCAGGTAGGTAGGACAGTAGTCTAAATAACAAAAGTACCCCCTTGCATAATTCCCATGTTAGGTGGTAACAGAAATGTTTCTTGTTAGTCCTACATATCAATTGCATTTTTCTTTTTTTCATAACCAAGTTTCTTTTTCTGAAGTGTTTTGTGCTCACAGGAAAAAAAAAATCTGAGCAGTTTATTAGATCCCTTTCACTCTTTGGCTAAACACATGAAAAACGCATAATTTTTTAACATTTTGCAGGGCACTGATATTTTTCAATGCCAAATTCTAAAGGCTGCCTTAAGCTATATAGACTGATGGAAAACATACTGCTGAAATCTACATGAACTGTACGGGGGAATATGATAGTTTAAAAAAAAATAACAGGATCCTCTTGGGAATAAAAGTTCATTCAAATGCAGTTGCTATACATCCTTCTTATTTTGAAAACATTTATCTTTACCTTTATTTACAGGGAAAGGGCTTCTCTCAGTATTTTGTCATTCTTGTTACATGTTGGTATGGTAACTGATTATTATAGAAGTTTCATACCCTGCAAATCTTGCCGTAATGGGAGAGTTCTACTATGACAACTCTCATTTGCCACAGAAACAAGCACAGCCTTGCCACTTTAGGGCAAGGGCCTTCAGGCAAAGACAGGAATTTGTGAGACTCGGGTTTTGTCTATACACAATTCTTGCACTGAGGTAATGATACCCATCCCATTTCAGTGGTATCAGTGCAGCTCCTAGCATGGAAACGGTTATATAAAAGTCCTTCTATTATTTTACTTTATTTTGGTAAGGTTACTCCATTAACATTTGATGTTGGAATATCTGCATCCAGACTACAGGTTCTGCTGACTTAATTTTACCAGTGCCCAAAACAAAAAGTGCAAACCAGTCATAAATAATAGAAAGGCAAGGCAGAATCTTAAATAAAGCAAAAGCATAATAATGGTAAAATATGTTTTTAAATAAATAATGCAAATCACTAAAAAGTTAATTGGACACTTCACCAACCTCATCACTTTTTTTTGTTCTAATTTTTAAGGAGCAAGTTTTTGACCTGTTTTCTGTACTATAAACCAAAAGCAACACGTAAAGCAAAACTGGTCCCTAGGCACCCACAATAGGGTGGTGATATGAGAAAATAAACTACATGTGATGGATGTGACTAGTCTTATTTAATGCACTGCTAGAAGGGACTATGAACTATTTGCACCAAAATAACATGGAATAGAATAGGGAGGTATAGTTAGCAGTTGATACATCTTAGCATTAATAATTAGATTGTTACTAGTCCACAATCATACTTCCGCACTCAAAACAAATAATGGGAGATTTTTGACATTAGAAAGAGGTTGCTAGCTGCAGGGTTAAGGGTGTACTCTGCACTGACTTGACATCAGAACAGTGGTTCTCAAGATTTTTAGATTCAAGGCACTCCTTGTTTGACTTGAGGCACCCCTCCATAACCTTTGTGAACTGAGAGGTGCTCCATTTAAAAAAAGTAACTTATTTAATACAGTGCTTATGTCCTTGCAGAAGAGCCAGGTCACAGGGACAAGGTAGCAGGCAGGGAGGGAGAGTCTGAGCCTGCTCTTATCTCCTCACACTTTTTGCAGCACCCTTCAAAGGCTGTCACAGCACCCTGGTTGAGAATTGCTGCATTAGAAAGTAGAGTTGCCTTTAGCTTTAGTTTGGGTGCTAAAAGAAATGAAACAAATAGGAATATCATTAATGGTATTCATTTATTTAAAACGAAGTCTTTATATAAAAGAGTCATTTTATTTTTCCTACTCCTGGTAAAGGTTGTTATCTTAAAAGAAACTATGAATAAATTATGGTCTGTCCTTATCTGGCATTCAGCCATAGGACATCTCTGCTTAGGTTTTTTAAAGGAATACTCTGTTTAAAACAAAAATTGCTATAGGTAGGTCCAGTGCCCTGTATTATGCACTACATCAGACTAAAGCATCCTAGTAGTCCCTTCTGAATTTAGTCTCTGGCTGTGTCCCAACGAGCAGGGGTGTGCGCTTAGAGTGGCACAGATAGTAGCGGCACAAATTTGTGCCAACACCTTGTGCCGCAGCGCGTGCCCCTGCACGTGTGCTTTTTAATGGGACATAGTGTTCATCTGTGGGCAAATGGCCCATGTCCAGCTTGTCCCAGCTCCTGGCATGATGCTCCAACTAGGTGGAGGGGGCAAAGGGTGCCTCAGAGCAGAACTAGCCAACAGACAACCCCCACGCTGAGGCACTATGCACCCAAGCCAGCCAGGGAGCAACAGGTGGAGACAGGAGCCAGCAGCCCAGGGCTGCCTGCTCCCCATCTCTGTGTGCTGCAAAGCCCCTGTGCTGAGGTGCATTGTGCCCCAGCCAGCTGCAGAGTGGAGTGGAGCAGCTGGCTGGGGCACAGTGTGCTTTGAGACAGGGCTGTGTGAAGCTACTTCCTGCTCACCTTCGGGTACTGTTTTGATTTGGAGGAGATTTGGCTCCATTGTCCGAATCTGAATCAAATCAGGGGACCTGTTAAAAAGTCCGAATCATCTATTCGAAGCTCTCCAAATCTATTCAGAAAAGATTTGGAGAGCTTCAGAGATTCTAGTAGTCCCTGCTGGCTGCAGCAGGAAGCTGGACCCAGACTTTGTGCTGAGAAGTAGGAGGTGGGGGAGGGAGGGCTGGAGGAGGGGGCAGGGGACCATAGGGGACAGGCCCCATCCTCTGCTTGCTCTCCCAACCCCTCTGAGTGCCCCCTGACCTCCCCCACCCTGCCTGGCAGGAGCCGGTGAGTCGGGGCATTTTTTTTTTTTAAAAAAAAGGTGACACAGTGCTCCTGGCCTACAGCCGGACCAAGCTTAGCCCTCACTGTCAGGCCTCAGACACACATGCATTCATACCACCCTCCTCTCACTAGGTACTCTCATGCTCCACCACTTCTCACAGGATCTCTTTCATGCATCAACAACTTATACCGCCTTGTTCCCCTTGGAGTGGGCCCTTTCAGCCATAGGCTTTATTTAGTGCACACCTTGGGTGGCAGGCGTACCATCTTTTGGGCCTCTCCTGCAACCCTCACCAGGGTAGTGGCCAGCCAGTTACCCAACCAGGACCAAGCTTGCCTTGGCCCCTCCCAGGGCAACTCTATACAAATTCTCATACACACCAGGCTCCCAGCCCTCTGGTTTCCCCCTCTCTGGGGCTCCACATCCACCCCCTCACTGGGGCTCCACATCTCTACCTCTTCACTGGGGTCTACTCTTACTGGGGCTCCACATCTTCCACCCCCTCACTAGGGCTACAGGGCTTCCCTCCCTGATGGGGGCTCAGGTGGCTGTAGCCATGCCTGGCCCCAACTGCTACCCATAGTGATGTGGGGGCTAGGGGTGGTTGAGGCACCCCAATCCACCTTCCACCAGGGTGGTAACTGGTCTGGTATTTTCCTGGAGGCTCCTGTGCCACTAGGAACCCCATGAGGCCACCCACTCCTGACAGGGTGCAGTTTTAGGTCATGCCCAGGACCAAGAGCCTCCTGCTGCTACCTGTAGATGTTCTTATACAGCAGTTCAGCCTGGCTGCCAGCAGCAAACTACTCTGTTTATATAGGCGGCCATAGTCCCAAAATGGCCACCACAATCAAGCACCTGCTGGCTGCTTGACTTGGCCCTTAAAGTGGCAGGCACCAACAGTGTACTGCCACATCCATCCTTAGAGGTTTTTAAGACCTTGTTAGACAAAACCTTGGCTGGCATGATCTAGTTGGGGATGGCCCTACTCTGAGAAGGGGGTTGGATTAAGTGGGTAGGACTTCTTGAGGTCCCTTCTGACCCTAATTTTCTCTGATTCTGTGTTGGCTAAAATGTTCAAAGGTGTGAATGTCTGTTAATAGTGTCCCACCTGAGACATGTATACCTGGAGATAGAGTAGCAGTCTTGTACATGACATATGGAAGTACTGGTAAGAGAGAAAATGGTCTTTATTCCATTGCAGCAGTCATTTAGCATGCCTCAGGATTACAAGAGGTGGTCTGATCAAGTTTTATGGAGCCCATAAATAAGACTTAAAGGACTGGAACCCTTTCCTACCTCTAAAGGGAAGAAGGGAAAAGCAGGTCAGATGAGACTAATTTACAAAAATTATAATATAGTGTACTCAGGATTCTATCTAGCAGGGTTTATTGTTTTGCTTGCAATTTGTTTGTTTTGATTGTATAAATAATGGTATATTACTATTTAGAGGTGCACTGATACATTGGTCTGATATCGGCTCGGTACCGATATAAAGAAAATTGGTGCAGCCCCTGCTCTTCCTGGCTCAACCCCTGCCTCCCCCCATGCAGGGTTCAGGACGGAGACAAGGCTCGTCGGTGGGGGCAGCTCCCTCCCAGCGCTGCTGCTGCTGTGTGCCTGGTGCAGCCCCAACTCTTCCCGACATGTGGGGGGAGGTGGGTGTTGAGCCAGGAAGAGCCAGGCTGCACTGGGTATGCAGCAGCAGCACTGGGAGGGAGCTGTGGTGAAATTTGGGGTGGCTGCAGCCTCTTAGAGCCCATGCCCCAAGCTCAGCCCCCGGTGAGAAGAGCCTGGCTCAAGCCTACAGCTGCAGCCTGTCTGCTCGCCCCATGCAAATCCCTCCTGCCCCTCACCACCTTCCCAGGGTGCAAGTAGTGGTGGGAGCTGCTCCCCCATGAGTCAAGCCTCCATCCTGTGCCTTGTGCCACCCTGGCTAGACAGCGCCTGCCCCCTCCCTCACCACAGGGGGGGGAGGTTTGATCTTCCCCCCTCCCCTTCTATCACAATGGACTTACCAGTTACAGGCAGCTCTCCATGCTATATCAGAAATCGGATCAGTATCAGCCGATATACCTCCTTAAAAATCGGATATCGGTACTGGCCCCAAAAACCTTTATTGGTGCACCCCTATTACTATTATTAGAGCTGCACTCATGAAAGAGTATTATGCCCTCTGAAAGGGCGCAACCCAAGTGCATGTGCACTGGCTCTGGATCTGACAGTAGAAGATAAATTCAGCAAAGGAATGGATGAAAAGTTTCTCTGTCCCTGGGAAGCCATTTCAAGGAACTGGAATTTTAAGCACATAGAGGTTCTTTGCCTAGTATGGCATGAATCTGCGGGAGCAGACCAGTAGTGGCAGAGCTCACTTCACAGTATGGCCCAAGTCTGGTCAGTGGGCAATGCTGGTTTTGTACCACCCTAGGGGGACAGAGCTGGTGGCTGTGAAAGAATTAGGTGATGTCAATGTACAACCCTTCTGGATTCACTACACATATAGAAAACACCAGCAGTGCCTTGTGGCAGGAAACTACACCTTGACTATTTTCCTCAGTGAATAATAATAATAATAAAATCCAAATTTATCTTTTTTTCTAATTCTAATAACAGACAAACACAATTACAATGAAGAACAACAACAAATATTGACCTTACGAAGAAAAACATTTCAAAATCAGTATGTCTGTATCTAGATCTATACATACAGTATATCTATCCATACCCATTATATTGCTCCTTGGTAGTGAATAAACTGCTAGCTGGCTTCACCGTCACTGATGTTCCTCAAATCCTGAGACTGGTGAGCAGCAGACTGAATCCACCTTGTTGGATCCATCCAGAGGATCCAGAGACACTTGTGTCACTTCTTCCCACTGGTACTCAGATCAAGACATGCTTCCCTTGAGCAGCAAGGGCCCGAGCTCCCACAGCTCTGAGCAGTCAAGTGTTCTCAGCAGGACAGTCTACTTCAGTCCACCAGACCTTGCCCCTCTTCACAGAGAGTCCCTCCAACACTCCTCTCAGCTACAGCCACCATGGCCACCAACAACCTTTCCATGATAGATGCATTTCCAAAAGTTCCTTTCACAGGACAAGGTGGTTGCAGCTGCACATCAAGGCCCAACGCTGTACAACAATTCCCTAAGGCTGGTAAAAGGGAATGAGCCTTGATTCCCATAGACCGTAAGTGAACATGCAAAAGGACCTTGAGGCAAGTAAGCTTCATGGTAGGACCAAGAAGTCTGTGCTTTCTGAAACAAGACACTTATTATTTGGATCTCTGGGGTTTGCCAAACTTTAGATGGACTTGATGGGTTTTTTTGTTTTTTTTTTTACTGGAACACAAAAACATACAATACACATAAAGGCAAAGCTAAAAGAACATGAAAGCTACTCATCCAAGTTCTTTTGCTATACCATATTTTTTCATCAGATCTATCTCCCACCCCACTGGCTTTCTCTTTTTCCAGCCATCCTGTCTCTCCATCACTTTGTTTTCTCATCCAGTCTCAGTCTCCCCTTCTGCCCCCTGCTCCAGTCTCCCCAAGATCATAGGCTCAGTCTCTTTGCTCAGCCATTTCCAACCTCCTCTGCCTTCCAGGGCAGCTTCCTGGGCCAGTTTCCCCTTGTTCCATATGCATATCCCCTTGTCTGGCTCTTGTTCCATATGCATTTTAGGCTTGGGGCTGGCAGCAGAGTTCAGTAGGCAGCACAGTGAGCATGAAATCCAGGCTCCCCAACTTCAAATTCTGGATCATAGCAACTGGGAACTGCAGTTGCAGGAAAAGTCGTCCTCACCCCAAGGCTGGAGCAGGCTCAGTTTGTACAGAACTTCACAGAGTTAAACTGTTAAACTCTAGCAAGTTTCTAGCAATTTGATATGTGTGACCTATTGTGGGATTTTGGGGTGGTTTTTTTTGTTTTGTTTTGCAGAGGCTTGTAACTTGGCTGGGTTGGAGTACATTTTAACATGAACAAGGAGACGCATCCCTGACATAAACACCACTCCTTGCCAAATACTGAAGCCCTGCTTCAGAGTATGGGGAGATTTTAAAGTGAGAGTCATCAACCTTTTTGAACATTTTCAATATATTCCCATTGCCCCATTCTTATAAAAGGCTGCATGATTTTGGTTGAAATCTTCTCCTCTCGGCTCCTTTAAAAATAGCAACAAACAACATGAGGCATGAAAAATGTCAGCCCCCTGTATACAGTGGGGCAAAATTATAAGCAGGGATCCTAGTTTTCTCTGACTAAAAAAAAATCCCCAATTTTTGAATTTAAAAAAGTACCCCTGAATCTGAACCCAGCTGAATCTGAAGTAATCTGAACCTAGCACTCTTTCCTGCCCAGGCTCAATGATACAATAGGTCCTTTCCAACCCTGAAATCTATGAAACCCAGAATCCACATTTTTCCATGATCAAAATAAAACATCACTAGTGTGTGTGTATATATGTGTATATATATATATATATATATATATATATATATATATATATATTTAAATTACTGTGTTGTCTTTCTAGGGGTGATGAAGAATGGAAAGAATGTCCTGATTATGTAACTACTGGAGAAAATAGCTGTTACTTCAATACATCTTACACCTCTGTTTGG
>NW_017729032.1:143247688-143276218 GCF_001723915.1 Gavialis gangeticus
TATATATATATATATATATATATTTTATTATATAGCAAAGCACCATAAATATATATCTATATAGATACTTGTGGTGTTTTATTATATAGTATATTATATAATAAAATTATATAATGGTAAAATTTTATTATATAAAATAAGTGGTATTTTATTTTAATCACAGAAAATGTGGATTTTGGGTTACTTTTTTAATCCAAAAATTGGGGGGGTTTTAAATCAGAGACAACCGGGATCCCTGACTGGAACTGGAACCGGGGTTTTATCACAGGTAGCCTCAGGCAAACTTAATATTAGATGCTGCTGCAACAATCAGGTGTTCTTGTTTCTTTGAAATGCTCTTTTCCTTTTCCCCCAGATAAACAGACCTCTGTATTCTGTGTCCCCAAAGAACTCAGAGATCAGATGCGGTGGAGGCCCCTGTGAGGACAATTAGGGAAATTCTTTTTTTCAATTTTGCAGAGCCAAAACCAGGAGTCTGGCTCTGGACTGGGGCTCTCTTCATAATTCCATTTATTTAAAAAAGGACCTTTAGTCAGACTGAGACCAACAATTGCCGTTGCCCTTGGCACCTGGCAGAAACTTGTAAGTACTTTCTTCTCTGATCCATAGCTCTGTAGAATCAGTCTCTGCCTTCAGTGGACCCCAAGGGGGTATGGTGGTGTGGTCACACCCTCCCCCTTTGGCTGTGCAGTGCATGTGCCCTGAGCTCTCTGAGTTCATTGGTATGTCAGTACAGCTGTTGGCAACTCCAGATGTGCTGTGATGGGCTTACTAGCCGGTTGGAGCAGGTTCTGTCTAGAGCTGCTGCTTGTACACAGCTCTGGAGCTCAGGGAGTGATTGCTGATTGCCCTTTCCCTCCTTCCCCCAGCTGGGAGCACTACTCAATCCTATTTTCACCAGCATCTCAGCTCAGAGGCAGAGTGCTGCTGTCACTCCTCCCCTGCACTTTCCCCTACAGCTGAACTTGGTGGTGGGAGAACGGAGGTTCACCCCCTAGGCTCCCAAGCTGTATGCAAGCAGGAGCTCTGGGTGGGCCCTGCATCAACCAGCTCATAGAGCTCATGGCATATGTGGAGCTTATAGCAGGAGCTGAACTACCATGTTGGTGAACAATCTTCACTGTGTATCCGCCACACCACCTAAGGGGTGTGGGTGTACCCATGTCAACCCAAACCTGGATCTGCCTGTGGTGGAAGGCCGGAGAGATTAACAACACAGAACCTTCATGCACTCACATAAGAATTAAAATAGAGCTTTTCCATAACTTATTGTAACCCGGGTGGTACTCCAAGAGGAACCCCCTGTCCAATTGAAGGGATCAAATCAGGTGCACAGGCGCTGTGGGAGGTGTAGGGACTCTCCTCCCCCTATACAGCAGAGCCAGACCATCAATGGGGACTTAACCATATACCTTTTAATGAGAGAACAATACTGGGAACATAACCAGTATAAACCAGGGGGTATAGGGGACACTACAGTGCCCCAAGAGGGCAGGATTCAACAAAGGTTAGACACTTACAATCATAGACATATTCATCCAGTTGACAAAAGACAGGGTTAACAAAATATAAAACAGCAACAGTAGAGCAAACAATACTGGTTGGTGAAATATAAAAGGCACAAAATACAAAACGTCAAATAACAAGGAATATAGGGCCTAGGTACCTGGAGGGGGAGAAAAGGGAAAACACAATGACCCCTTTCCACTGCAAGAAGAATTTCTCCCTCTTACATCACACACCCTGGCTAAAACTTGAACCCAGATCTCTCACATGGTAGGCAGAAACTCTACCATATAGCCACCACTGGTAGCACTAGTCTAGCCTACTAGGGGTCTTGACCTTCCCGGAGCCCTGGCCTCATGTCGAGCGGCCTGGCCTCTGACTGGAGGAGCTGGAAGCAGAGCTGGGAACCTCTCAGTTTGCTGCTCAGTTATCCTTGCTGGAGCAGGGGAGCCTCTCCTGCTGGCTGCAGCCTCTCCCAGGGGATCCTGGAGCTCAGTGGGGAATCTTTCCTGCTGGCCACCCAGCACGTTGCTGAGGGTCCAACTGCTGCCTGCAGGTCCCACTCCTCCTGGGGCAACTTCTCCCACCCCACTGGCCCAGCTCTTTGAATCTCCTTCCTTGTCCCTCGCTGGTCTTCCCTGAATCAGCTGCACTGCCCCTTTTATCCCCCTCCAGGTGACCCAAGGGGCCAAGCAGGGGACATGGAAGGTGAGTCTCTGGGGCCTGATTGGTGAGGAAAGGGAATCCCAAGTCCTCCAATCATCTTTTACCCCTTCAAAACCCCTGGGCTAAGTCACTGCCAGCTAGCCCATCACATTATGTTGTGGTGTGTTGATTTTTTTGACTGTTGCATAACAGGTGCAGGGGGCCTACATGCATTAACATGCTTTTGTGGTTACAAAACACCTCAACTTCTCTCTGGCACTCCACAAACCTCACCAGCCACTTTTGTCTGATATATTCTGCCCCCATAAGTATTACTCTCTAATTAACCACATCCTCGATATCTTATGATTAGATGCAGGCACATCTGGCTGCTGTATTGCATTGGTACAGTGATTTGTTCACTAGAAAGGAATGTGAGAGTAGAATAATTCAGTGTCCAAACCTGCTAACGTAACCCACTGAACTTGCTGTGTGTTACAATGAGCTTACGGTAACCTGAAGTAGCAGAACCAGGGTTGGGTGAGCAGGGCACTTCACCCAGGCACTAATTTAAAGGAGGCCAGTCCCCCACCCATTTATTATCCTCTTCCCCACTCTCTGGCATTGCTGCCCAGAGCTCCAGAAATGCTAATTATGCCTCTGGTAGTCTGGCCATTATGTGGCTAGACATGATGCTAGTCTCATCATTCTCTTGTGTGGCATCCAGTACAGAAACTAGCACAACTTCACTATACCAGGCTGGTAGGCTCAGGTAGACTTTTGCTGGGTGAGCTCGGGTGAGCTCAAGTGCTGTCTGTGAAAATCTTGCAAGAAAGGACTCAGTGATGGGGTAAGGGAGAAGTGTGGTGAGAGTCTCCGTGCGGATCTCTTTGTGGTGATTCCCACATCATTCTGCTGTAGAGACTGACTCCACAAGAGCTTGGAACCTCTTCTTCCCTCCTGAACTTTTCTGTTGGGACACAAACAATTAGTTGCATATCCAAAATATGTGTATATTTGGCAGGTGCAACTTAGCTTCCACTTGGAAAATATGGCTCTTGTTCCAAACATGGCACCAAATATTAGACTTCTGATATAGTAGAGGAAAGAAAAGTATTTTACTTGTGAAATATTTTCCACACATTTCATTCCTACCCATATGTGTATTTGCAAATGTGAGCAGGAGTGTGAATTGCAAATCAAGGGAAATGATTCTTTGGCTCTATTCAGCAATGGTGAGGCCTCACGTGGAACACTCTGTACAGTTTTGGTCTCCACATGTTAAGAAGGATGTGGACAGTTTGGAAAGAGTCCAGTGCAGAGCAACAAAAAAGATAAGGGGTCTGGGAGGCAAGATTCATGAGGAAAGGCTGAAAGAACTGGGGTTATTTAGCCTGGAGAAGAGAAGCCTGAGGGGGAATTTGATAAAAGTGTTCAAATACCTGAAAAGAAGTTATAGGGAGGATGGAGATGGGCTTTTTCTGTGGCTGTAGGACAGTGGTTTTTAACTTGTGGTCTGTGGATCCCAAACTATGTCTAAGGGGTGTGAAAAATATGACTATGATCAATCAAAAGTATGTGAATACCCACGCTTACAATTGAGAAGGGTCTCCATTCAAAATTTCCAAAGGGGTCTGAAAATGAAAAAAGTTGAAAACCACTGCTGTAGGTGATAGGGCCAGGAGCAATGGCCATAAGATACAGAAAGAAAAATTTAGACGGGAAATTAGGGGGAACTTTCTGACTATGAGGGTGGTCAAGCATTGGAATACGTTAGGTAGAGAAATTGTGGATTCTTCATCCCAGAAAATATTTAAGAGCAGGTTAGGCAGACACTTGGCTGGGGTAGTTTAGTCTGGGATGATCCTGCCTTGAACAAGGGACTGGACTATATGACCTTGTAAGGTCCCTTCCAGCCCTACTTTCCTATGATCCTGTGAAAGTACCTTATGTTCAAAGTGCAGTCTAAAATATGGGCCTTTACTTTTCCCAGATAAATTATTTCCAATTTAAAAAAGGCCTATGCTTAGAAAGAAGAGAGCTCTCTTAACATAAATCTTTGCAACAGCATAGCATTATCCTTAGTGGGTAAAATATTTGTCAACCTCTTTTGAAGGGGCTTTATCGGGAACTCTAGTGACCCTGTATACTTTGAAAATCAAAAACGAGATTCACATGGGTAGATCTAGGATTCTGAAAAGGGTGATGCAGTTGGTGTGGCACATCATTGCATATAATGCAACACTATTTTATCTAGTTAAAGAGAACCTAGAAGTCTTATTAACATGTTAGGGGCTAGCACTATATTATATAGTTTAAGATCAAAACAAAAACAAATACAACTGTGTGCACTAATTTTTTAGATTCAGAGGTGCAGTGATATATTGGTTGTATATTGGATCAGCACCGATAAAAGGAAAATTAACACTATTGGCTATCAGCCAAGTGTAGCCGATAATGTCACTGATAAATGCCACATGTATGTGTGCAGCTGCAGCATGCACGTGGCCAGGAATGCAACCCAGCAGCTTGGAGAGCAGCATCCTGCCAGTAAGCCTATATGGGGTAAGGGGCATGGGGGAGGGGAGGGAAGGGCCACTGGGGGGCAGATCAACACCCCCATGGTGGGAGAGGGAGTGGGGAAGGGTCAGTGGCTGGTGCTACCTAGCCGGGGTAGTGAATGGGACCTTGGGGCTGGGATTGGGACAGAGCTGTGGGAGGTTTGCCCAGGCAACACAGGGAGAAAGGGGGGGGCTCAGTTCCCTGCCAGTGCACACAACCCTGGGGGAGGCATGGGGGGACACTTGATTTGTGTGTAGAGTGGTAGGATGCCCATTGCAGGCTCAGGGCCAGGGACTGTGCCAGCCTTTTTACAGAGCAGGCAGGAGTGGGGCAGGCTCAGCTGTGTGGGGCAGGCAGCGGTGGCACTGAGAGGGGTGGCTACAGGCAGCTACAGGGAATTTTGAGGTGGCTATAGCCCCTCAAGCTCCCCTTAGTGGTGTCCCTGTTTGGGGCTCTCCGCTCTACTGCCTTTCCCTTGGGAGTCCCCTGCTGCAGGGCAGGCAGGGGGCACACAGCCAGTGGAGGGCTCCTGAGGGAAAAGCAGCAGAGCAGAGTGCCCCAAGCAAGGGTGGTGTAGGGAAAGGCGTGGGGGGTGATAGCCACCCCACAATTCCCTGTTTTCACCCCTCCCAGCACCACTGCAGCTGCCTGCCCCACACAGCTAAGTCTGCCTCAGTCCAGCTTGCTCAAAGCCAGTACAAGCCCAGCCCCACCACTGAGAAAAGGCTGGCACAGCCCTTGGCCCTGAGCCCACAGTGGGCAACCCACCTCCACACTGTGCACAAATCTGGGGGGGGCACATGTACCCCATGCCTCCCCTAGGGGTGGCACAGCAGCAGGGAGCCACTTTCACTCTCCACCACCCTGAGCCCCTTGGACTAGCTTCCCACAGCTCCATCCCACTCCCAGCCCAAGGGTCCCATTCACTGCCCTGGCTGGGCAGCACCTATCCCTGCCCCTGCCCCACTCCCTCACCAAGGAGCCTTGATCTGCCCCCACTATTCCCCTGCTCTCTCCCACATCCCTTCCTCTCCAACAGACTTACCAGCAGGATGCTGCTCTCCTAGCTGCCAGGCTGCATTCCTGTAAATCAGCTGTCAGACAGGTTTTGGCCAATATGGCTGGTTAATAATCGGCTATTGGTATTGGCCAAGAAAATCATTATTGGTGCATCTCTAAAGTTAGATTATATATAAAGTTTAAAAACACACGCTAAAAAGAATTAAAATATTTTGTGTCAGTCCCGTGGTCAAGGTACATCTCCTATGCAGATTCATAAAACAGAATCCAGCATTTTGAGTGCCTCCAATACTTCACTATCAGTCATTTCTACATCTGAGTCAATATTGCTACACCTGATTTAAGGTTTTTAGGTACAGCTGAAAACAGTCTGCAGGGATGTGAAATAGGAGAGAGACAGTACCAGGAATGACTAACAGAAAAAAAATTGCAGAAGGATAGTTTGAATAGTGGAACATCAATATCATTAAAAAGGATAGAGGGTTGTTAACACTTGTGGAATAGATAGAGATCAGCAGGAATCAGGCTGATGATAATGAACCAGTAAGTCAAGTGACTCTGTCAGTACTGTCTGAATAGAAATGGCACTGCTCCTCCCAGGCACTAGATTTAAAGTTTGGTTGGAACAGGAATCAAAGGGGTGGAGGTGGGGGTGCAACTGCACCAATTACCCCCCTGCCTCAAGATTCAGTATTTTAAGTGTTTTTGAATTTTCTGGATTGTTTTACCCACAGGATTTTGGAGAAAGACACATACCTGCTTATGGACATGGATGTACACCCATGCCTACACATCTACACACAAATGCTTGAATACACACATACATACACACACACACACGAATGCATGCTACTAACTACTGCTTGTGACTGTGAGCTAAGCTAATAGCTCATGGTAGTAACTGGAGTTGCAGCTAGCAAGGGATGTGAAGGATAACAACAAGGGTTTCTACAAGTATGTCAGTAACAAGAGGAAGATCAGGGAAAGTGTGGGTCCCTTACTGAATGGGGGAGGCAACCATGTGACAGAGGATACAGAAAAGACTGAAGTTACTCAATGCCTTTTTACCTCAGTCTTCACAGGCAAGGTCAGCTCCAGACAATTGCACCTGGCAGCACAGTCTGGGGAGGAGGTGAGCAGCCAACCATGGTGAAAAAACAGGTTAGGGACCATTTAGGAAAGCTGGATATATACAAGTCCATGGGGCCAGATGGAATGAACATGAGGGTGCTGAGGGTGTTGAACAATGTGACTGCAGAGCCACTGGCCATTATCTTTGAAAACTCATGGTGATCAGGAGAGGTTGCAGATGACTGGAAAAGGGCAAATATAGTGCCTATATTTAAGACAGGAACAAAGGAAGATTCAGGGAATTACAGACTGGTCCGCTTCAGTTCCAGGAAAAATCACGGAGTAGATCCTCAAGGAATCTATTTCTAGGTACTTGGAAGTGGAGAAGGTGATTAGAACAGTCAGCATGGATTCACCAAGGGCAAGTCATGCCTGACCAACCTGATTGCCTTCTATAATGGGATGACTGGTTCTGTCGATGCGGGGAGATCAGTGGAAGTGGTATACCTTGACTTTAGCAAGTGTTTTAATATGGTCTCCCACAACATTGTCATGGGCAAGCTAAGGAAGTATGGGCTGGATGAAGGGACTGGCTGGAGCATAAGGCTCAAAACACAGTAATGGCTCAATGTCTAGTTGGCAGCAGGTATCAAGTACAGTGCCCCAGAGCTCAGTTCTGGAGCTGTTTTTGCTCAATATCTTCATCAGCAACTTGGAAGATGGGATGAAGTGCATCCTCAACAAGTCTGCAGATGACACCAAGCTGGGGGGACTCCAGCAGAGGGCAACAAAAATGGTTAGGGGGCTGGGGCACATGACTTCTGAGGAAAGACTGGAGGAACTGGGCTTATTTATAGTATATAGAAGAGAAGACTGAGAGGGGATTTATTAACAGCTTTCAACTACCTGAAGTGGGGTTCAAAAGACGATGGAGCTAGACTCTTCTCAGTGGTGACAGATGACAGAGCAAGGAGCAATGGTCTCAAGTTGTGGCAAGGGAAGTTTAGGTTAGATATTAGGAAAAGCTTTCTCGCTAGGAGGGTAGTAAAATACTGAAACAGGTTACCCAGAGAGGTGGTGAAAGCACCATCCTTGGAGGTTTTTAAAACCTGGCTAGACAAAGCCTTGGCTGGGATGAGATAGTTGGGGATGGTCCTGCTTTGAGCAGGGGCTTGAACTAGATGACCTTCTGAGGTCCCTTCTTTTCTATGATTCTATGATTTGTAACTGTAACATAGATGTCCCTTTGGGATTACAAGGACTCAATAAAAATGCCCATTATTTTTCTTCTAAAGTTTTCAGTGTCACTGGGAGAGATGTGTGTTTACTTCACTGCATGTTTGAATATCTCAAATGTCCTCACTGGTCCAAATGACACGAAAAGGTGGTTACAATATTTTTTCTGTACCCATTGTAACAATAAAGCAGTGAGAATACTGGTATCATTGTTACTTTGGAACGTTTTGCATGTTTCTTATCTCCTACACCAACTGCATAAAAAGGCCATTTGTTCATTATCTAAATACTTTGGCTTTCAAGTTTGGCTTTCAAGAGACTGATATTCTGAGTTTTACTGGTAAAGCTAATTGCAAATGGATTTCTTTTGTTTACACAAATCCAGGATATTCAAAGTTCATAATATTTGATTATTTTTGTTTAACCACTACAATATTTTCTATAATCAAGAAGTAAAAGATTCCTGTTTCCCTAAACAAATATTGTTCTCATATCTAAATATTGCTTTTTTCCGTACACTGGGTAGTTCTACATGAGATGCTGACTGTGGTGTAGCTGAATAAATTTGCGTAGTAGTGCATCACAACATTGACAGTGTTAATATGCTACTGCGCAGTATTATTAGGCGACTGTGCAGTAGTGTCACTTAAAAGGCATTTGCCAGTGCTAATGAGCAGTAATTCTGGTTACTACAGATGCATTTAGTACCTGATTATACAAGTAGTAAATAAATGCTCAGTAACCACCATTGCTTTTTCCCACCTAAAAACGTTCAAAAGCTGAGTTCCAGCTGGTATTATGGGAAGGACATAATGTCAAACACATTTATTATATTTTACCTAGAAAGCTGTACAATATAGAAAAATGGAAAACAAAAAAGCTGCAGTTTCTCAGTATACTCCTACATAGAAACTGTAGTCAAAGAACTGCGTCAATCTACCAGTAAAGCATGTTAAGTTTCTAACACCTTTTTCATTCTGCTTCCTTCCCTGCTGGATCATGATTTATTTTGAATACGGTCCATTGTAACTTCTACATCCCTAAATCCCTTCTTGCTAATAAAAAGTAGTAATTAAACTCAGCTGGAATTCACTGTTGCACAATACTGCAGAGTATAAAGCCACCATGGTTGGGTGTATGTGTGAAAGTTCAATGAATATACTTTGTGCATCAAAGGTTTGTCTCCTACTGTCCATACTCAAATTTTAGCCTCTCTCTCTCCCACCTCTCCATGGATGTGTAGCTGCTAGCTCAGGATCAATTTGGCTAAAGGAGATTTTAATCCTCCCTGTAAACCCTCCCTCCTACTTTCTTTATTTATCACGGTGGACAGCAACACAGTCCTACTTGTCACCTAGACTAGTAACTATGGATCCTCACTTCCAGGCTATGTCTAAGTATGGGAGAGTCTTTCAGTATAACATCGCTAAAGTATGGCCTTTCCTATCTATCCACACAGGTAACAATTTCCTTCAGATTCTCTACATCTCACCTTCTCACTATTACAATATCCTTCCCTCTGATCCTGCTAAATGTAAGTGCCAAATGCTCAGATTAATCTAGAATGCTTCTGCAAAGAGCCTCTGCCCATGTCATTTGTTTGATCATGTTACCTCTGTCTTTGCATTGCTTTACTACATATTTTTACACCAAATGTAAACTGCAGCTGCACACAGACATTTGTGGAGGTTAGGAGGAGGTTAGATCAAGTTAAGAATAGCTACCCGATCTAAGGTTAGTCAGGATGGGGGGGCTAGCAGGGGACTTAGGGGGACAGGTAGGTTCCAGGGGGGTCAGGGGTCCTGTGGGGGATCTGGGGAGCTGGTGGAGTTCATGGGGGAGACTAGGAGGGCGTGGGGGGGTTGCTGGGGTATGGAAGTGTTTGGCAAGACAAACCACCTCTCCCCTGGCTAACCTACCTGCCCATCCCACCTGCCCCTCTCCCCACCCCGACTTACTTTGTCAGGTCCTCAGTTTATGCTGATAAAGCCAGCATTAGGAGCAGCTTGCAGGGTGGAGGGTTTGGTGGGTCGGGGAGGGGGAGCTGGCTGGTCTGTGGGGTGGGGTTGTCCACCCATGGGGTGTGGGGAGAGGCTGGGGCTAAAAATAGCCCAATACCAGGGAGAAGATGGGAAAAGTCCAGCTCCGAGGCTGGGGCCAGCTGCTAAGCTTTCCCAGTGCTGGGGTTGTGCTAGGAGCTGTACAGAAGTTTAGTTAGACTGGTCTCACTGGACCTGAGTTAAGTTAGACTACTTCCAAGGTAGGGTTGATTTAGATTGGGTTGGCCTTTTTTAGACCCATCTAACTGTCCTGAACTTATGTACAGTTTGCATGTAGATCCACCTAACTAGTGTAAGGTCTGCACCTGGGAAAACTACATTGGATTGCAGAGCCATTTTTAACAGTCTAACCTCCCCCTAACCTCTTTGAATGTCTGTACACAGCCTGCATGCCCTCACTTTTTAGGCCCTCCTATCAGCTTATGCTGACCCAGTTTATCATCTTTCATTTACTACAGAGATGTTGATTCCTGCCTCTCATTATCAGCCTCCATTGCCCACTTGTTAAAAATGCATAAATGTGCCTGTTTTAATATTCATATTTTGTTTACGGGAGTTCTTGTATTGTATTGTTCTTGTATCATCACTGTAGTATCTCAGTGCTTGCTGGTAGTACATTTAAGTGTCATGACTAAAATCTATCTTGTGGTTTTTTTCACATGTGCTTTCCAGAAGGAGAAAAATGCACATTGGAACATCTTAATTTGTCAGGGGGTTTTGTTCATATCTTTTCTTTTTTTAAAAAAGAAAAATAAATGTCTTTTGTTTTTTTTAATATGTTCAGAAAGTCAAAGCTCTGAGGCTTGTCCTTCGTATGAAAGGCAATGAAGTTTGTAATGATGCAAGGACCTCAGGGAGTTTGTTCCATAGTTTCAGATCAACTCCAGGGCTAAGAACAGACATTACACATAAACTGGTTTAAATGATCACAAACTGGTTTAAACTTGTAACAGAACAGATGTTCAGTGCACACAAACCAGTCTGAAAACGGTTGAAATCAGTTTGAGATAAACCTGGTTGAATGTAGTATCAGACTTAACTGATTTGGGTCAAAAAGGTCTGTCTCAGACCCCTTCCTGGTTTAAATTAAACCAGACTCCCCCAGCATCTAGGCATACTCTCTGGACTGGCTGGGGCTCTCTGCTCCACAGCAGAGCTGGCACCACCCTTCTGCTCCCTGGCTGGAGCTTGGCAGAGCCTGCTCTCTCCCTCCTCTCCTTGCGAAGCAGGGATTCCACCATCCCCTCTGCCTTACACAGATACCTCTCAGCATTATCTAGCAGACCACATGCGGGCTATGGTCAGTGCTGTGGCAGACAGGCCAAAGGCAGAATCAACAGGTAGCTGGTAATGTCCCTCTGTTGTTTTCTTAATGGAGTGATAAACATTGTGTTATCAATTCCCTGCTGGGCTGGTCAGAAGCGGGGGCGGGGGGAGTGGGGAACCTCTCCCTAATCAGAGCATCCTGGGGGGGCCTGGCCAGGCCCCTCCCTCAGCTCAGCACTGTCAAAGGAAATGAAGGGCTGCTGTAGTGCTCCCTGGTTTCTAGCCTGAGCCACTGCAGGCATGTGCCTGCATTTCTGGGTTGTCCCTTGCAGTTGCAAACTGATTCAGCCTAGCCAGGTTAGACTAATCTGCAAAGATTGAATCAGTTCAGGCTCAGGCTTTTTGAATGTCTGTCCCTAGCCTAAGAAAGTTCTGTCTTCCACAGACATTCTTTGCCCTAATGGCAGAGAAGCAAAGATGTTATCACATCTTTCATCCTAGAATGAAGGATGTAGTCTTCTAGATATCCTTAGTTCAGTCCATGGACTGCCTGATGGCAGAGACTGAGGTCTTTCTCCTGACACTTAGGAAAGGTCCCCATAAACATCTGTAAAGCTACTTCCTTCAAACTCCTCAAAATTTTTCTTTACCATACAGCCTATGGAGTCTGTCAGATCTTCATCACTGAAGGTATGTAAGAATATGTTAGGCAAACATCTGTTAGGTTTTGATGACCTCTCAGAGTCTGCCTAGACATCTTTTATGATGCCTGCAAAGCACTCAGCAATAATTAGGTCACTGGTTAGGCTGCCGTTCACCTCAGGAACCATTTCTCCTGCTCCACACAGCTCTTCATCTGGACACACACTACTGCTGGGAGCCAGATTTTCCCTTCCCCAGTGCCTGGCTGTTTATTGATGTGACAGTAGAGTGAGGTTTGTAGAATGGGGTCCAAGCAATTGGTAGGAAGTGCCTGTAGTGCCTAATCTTTCATTTTAAAACAAAGTTCAATGTTATATTGGTGAAGATACCAGCTTTAAAAAAGGCTATATTAAGGAGCACAGTGGTTACAAGCAGCATTTTTCCCCATGTGATTGAACCTAAAGAGACTGACCCAAAGGACTTGTGGTTACAGTAACTGCATACATGAAATACAAGTTCATATGTAGTGTATAGAGAGACTGGACCACTTGGTGCTGCTCCATCAGCTAACTATAATGCATCAAATGGAAGGATTATTTAATGATCTGAGAGACTTTTTCAGGCATACTTATTGTATGAGCTTGTCTGTGTAAGAAATGTTAAGAAAATGCTGAGGTTGTAGAAGCCTCCTCTATAAGTATCATATATTGTCAACAAGCTGCCCACAAAAATAAGCCTTAACCCTTCCTGCAAGCACTCCTGCAAAGTGATCCACAAACTTAAAAGCACTAACATTCATGTTTATAAAATGGTAGTGGGATGAGCAAGTGCCTGGGAATTTCAGTGCCGTCTACTGTGGGGGTGTACTCTCTATAACTACAAAAACAATTAGTTTACTTCCCTGATTTCTGGGATTTGGACCAGCTGTCTGATGCATGTTGCCATCTGTTATCCTTTTGTTTCTTTATTTTCTTGCAGAATTGGCAAAAGAGAGTTTATCTGGGCTTGAAGGTTCATATGGTGTAATTTGATTATGGAATTAGGAAACACACTTTACTGTTCCCCTTGGAAATCTCTGTATAGAAGGGGAAAACCATGATCAAACAACTGAGGGAGTACACTACAGATTACTGCTATGAGCTTAAGTGCTGTGGTAGTATCAAATCTATCTAGAGTGTTTCTAAGGCACCTCTGACCTTTAAATCTAAATCTGGTCATGCAGCTCTTGTTAAAGGCTGTGATCCAACAATTCATTACTCCAGCAAAACAGAATAGAGTTAATTGGGCTCTTGCTAAAGGCCCTGGTTACACAATGAGACCCAGACCTATGAGGAGATCCATTCACATGAATCTCATTGCTGGGTTAGTACCCGTAAAAGGACTGTGGGATGGGCGCTGTAAGGTAAACTTCTTATTTGCTATGACAGCCGTGGCTTAGGGACAGTATGTTTCTCCTCAGTATGAATGTTTTTCATCATGATGATTATGATTATTCTAAATATTTCCTGTCATTTGAAGCTATTTTTAGCAGCATGTTTTAATGAGTTTGCAGCGTTCTTCAGAGAATAATACTTTATTTAATCAAACCATGTGGTCTGTTTCAAGTAGAAAGCAACTGTTTACAACCAGGGATCTTGGTTTTTTCTTATAAAAGTGCATATTCTCTGATTAAAACCCCACAAATCCTCATTTTCTGTGATTAAAATGAAATGCCACTATATATAAAGGTATAAGTTGAACACAATGTTGTATTGATATATTTACAATTTTAAAGTAATTTGGAAGCCTACCAGTGCCTCAATCACTATAATGAAATAAATTATGTATACATATACATTTTGGCATTTGGTTTTGGGTTTTTTATCATGGAAAATCAGAGCTCCCCCTTCACTCACTAGGACATGGGTCCAGCTGCGGCTGTCCCCTACCACTGCTTTGTGGCGCTGAGCAGCCCTGATGTGCCGGTGCCCTGCCCATGCCGTTGCCCCTCATTCCTAAACCACAGCCCTCTGGGCCCTGTTGGTGCCCCTCACTCCTGACCCACAACCCCCTGGCCCTGCTCGTGCCCCTCATTCCCCACACACAGCCCCCTGCCCCCTACTAGTGCCCCTAATTCCCCAACTACAGTCCTGCTGTAGGGGACCCTCAGGTGCCAGGGCTATGGGGCCAGAGGTCTGCAGCTCTCTGCCCCCCCACAGCAATGCCCGAGCTCTGGCTGCTGAATGTGGGAGGCAACAGCTGCTGCAGTGGAGCAGAACGAGGCTCCCCCTCCCCGACAGGTGGCATGGCCAGAGTGAAGCCCATGTGGGGGTGCAGATGTGGACCACCCACTATGGGCTCAGGCTCCCCGCCATGCTGCCCTGCCCCTCGGGCCTCCATGGCCCAGCAGGCAAAACCCAGTGCAGCATGGCAGAGTAGGGCTGGGCAGGGAAGCTCAGTGCTGCTGCTGCAAGGCCTGGACCTCCATGATGAGGCACCCTCTGTTGGCCCACTAGCACCGAGGGGTACAACTCCATGCTGCCACCCTCACTGCCATGGAGGTGTGGGGCTCATGGTGGTGGCACCAAGCTTCCCCACTGCTTTCTGCCCTGCTGCACCAGGTCTTGCCCACTCGGCCCTAGAGGCCCCAGGGGGAGGGCAGTAGGGTGGGGAGCCCCAAGCCTGCAGCCACCAGCCTGTATTTGCCCATGCTCTGCACACAAATCTGTGGGGGCATGTGCCCCCCCCCCATTCCTCCCCTGAGGAGTGAATGCAGCAGCAGGGAGCCAGCCCTCTGCCACCCCCTGGACGAGTTGCCTGTGGTTCTGTCCCACTTCTTGCCTGGGTCCTGCGGCTCCACATTCTGGCCCCAGGTCCCAAGCCCCATGCACCACCCCATCTGGGCAGCAGCCCCAGCCCCAGTTCTGCCCAACTCCCTCCCTCCCTCCCTCATTATGGAGGGGGCCTCAATCCTCCCCCCTCAAACCAGACTGACCTGCAAGGAGCTGCTCTCTGGCTAGAGATAGACATTACACATAAACTGGTTTAAGTGATCAGAAACTGATTTAAACCTGTAACAGAACAGATGTTCAGTGCACATAAACCAGTTTGAGAATGGCTGAAACCAGTTTGAGATAAACCTGGCTGAATGTAGAATCAGATTTAACTGATTTGGGTCAAACCAGTTTATGCAATGTCTGTCCCAGACCCCCTTCTGGTTTAAGTTAAACCAGACTCCCCCGGCATCCCGGCATGCTCTCTGGGCTGGGCGGGGTTCTCTGCTCCACAGCATGGCTGGCCCCTCCCTTCTGCTCCCTGGCTGCAGCTCTGGCAGCCTCTGCAGGTGTCTTCCTGGCTTCTGGTCTCCCTCTCTGCTAAGCAGGCATTCCCCCATCCCTCACAGATCTCTCAGCATTAGCTAGCAGACCACATGCTAGCTACCTCTGAGCTGTGGCACCAGCGACAAAGGCAGAATCAACAGATAGCTAGTAATGTCTCTCTGTTGTTTTCTTAATAAACACTGCATTAGGGGTGATAAACATTCCCTGCTGGGCTGGTCAGGAGTGGGAGGAACCCCTCCCTAATCATAGTGTCCTGCCAGGGTCTGGCCATGTCCCCCCTCAGCTCAGCTTTGTAGAAGGGAAGGGAGGGCTGCTCTAGCACCCCCTAGCTGCTAGCTTGAGCCACTGCAGGCATGTGCCTGCATTTCTGAGATGTCTGTCTGGTTACAAAACTGATTTAGCCTAGCCAGGAATGACTAACCTGCAAAGACTGAATCAATTCAGGCTCAGGCTTTTTGAATGCCTGCCTGGCAGCCATGTACATGTGTACATGTACACATGGCACCCCCTGCCTGACCATGCTTCTCCAACTCCCCTTAGCACCTTGCAGGCCAGAACTCTGCCAACCTGCAAGGGGAAACTCACTGTTTCCCATGTTTTTCTATTTTAAAGGAGAAAATCTGGGGGTTTTCTCTTTAAAATGAGAAAATCTGCGATTTACCACGTTTTTCCATGGCAAACAGGAAACCCAGAACCCTGGGACTCTTTTGGCCTCTGTTTGGACTGGTTTTTTAAAAAAAATAAATCTTTAAAATCTTTAGTCATGTCTCCCCATATCCTTTGAAAACCCAGGTAACCCATTGACCAACTTCTGCAATAAGAATGCATCAAGGAACAGATGTTAAAGGACTCAGGTAATTGGTCCATTAGGAGAACCTGTCTGTAGGGATAATTGAGAGCTTATAGATAAGCTGCCTCCAGCATTGTTTGGTGTTTATTGAAGTTCTCTTTTGAGGCTTGTATTCATACAGAAGTGGAATAAAAGGGTGTGCATGCTGAGAAATAACCTTTAGGGCTGACGCTATTACCAAGGTATTTCTGGTGTAGATTGTTGCAAGCAACTGGGATTTTTTGTAAAAATAAAAAAGAAGTGATGACTCATTTGGTCTATCCTTTGGGCATGAACTCTTCCCACTAGTAGTGGGGGGAAAAGTCTAAAAAGCCCAAAGGCTACTCTGGTTTCTCAAGTCTCCCTTGAAAAAGTAACATCTTACTGTGGAGCAGCACGTTCTGCTTCCTAGTGCCTGTGTTAACCACTTCCTTATTGTTTGGCTGGGTGTGTGTTAACCTGGAATTTAAATGCAACAAGCCTGTTTCTGAAATATAAAACAGTTCTGCAAGGAAGAGTTTAGGACCATGTAGAGAGAGAAACTAGAAGTGGGGATAGAATTTGGATTTGCCCCAAAGAAAAGAATGGGGACATAATTACCTAAATGAACAATTTGCAGTGAATACAAGGCTGCCGGTAGTGAATGGAAACCATCCTTTTAAACCAGGCTTCTTTCGGAGGAAAGAGAGCTGCTGTGGGGCTTTTGTGTGCAAGGAACCTGTATTTATTCAAAGTATCTTTCTTCACAAAACATTGCACATGTTCAAAGGCAGGCATATCTCATACATCCCATTATACCACTGTGTGACAGCGAGACTCCAGTGAGCAGGCTCTACTGTTTGAACAACCAAGGCAATGAAGTAACCCAGCTGAAAAGTCTGCCTATGCAGCAATGTGAGAACAGGATTTGCTGTTCCCAGAATAGTCTCATGCAGAAGTGAACACAAAGGGCTTGCATAAAGTTTTGCCATATAACTATATTTAAATAGCTGATTGACCAGTTTAGTTAAAGTGGTAACCAGCCCTCCAGGACATATAGAACCGTACTGGTTTTAAAATGCAAATATTGGTATAGTCTGTTATAAACTATACCCAATACAAAGTACATACATTATAACTACATTGACAAAAACCCATTCCTAACCATCATAGTTATATCCATCAAATTTTAAGTGTAGACTGCAAGAAGCATCAGGAAGTTTTTTATTAGCTATTCCCATAGGAAAACTTGCATAGGATTCATCTGTCTATCCAGTTTAAAATCTGCTGCTCCTGGAACTTCAGATGCCAGAAGCCTGACAAAGGAAAGACACTGTTTACTAACATTATCACAAAAAAGAGGTGTTTCTCATTTTGCATATGCCATTTCCCTAACTGTCAGGTATTATTTTATTCACCCCATGATATTAAAGGATATTTTTAAGAATTATATGTTCACAACATCTGCAAAAATTTGGCACCACTGAAGATGGGAGACAAATTGGAAAATGTAGAGGTTTGGTACAGAAAATATGATATTTTTATGTATTTATATAACACTCCAAGCATAGATGGTCTTAGACAGAGAAAAAGCTGACAGGCTCGTTTGAAGGATCTTATCTAAATTAGACATGACATAGCAAAGGACTACCATAAACGAGCAGAGAAGAGAGAAGGTCAAGATAAGAGCAGCGAAGGATCATTAAATAGGCTCTTATTATTGTGGACCTCTCTTGGTAGTTATTTGGATTACTTTAAATGGGGCTGAGGAACTGCTCTCTCTGTTGGGAATTCCATGGAATATCTGGGTCGAATAGTTACAAAGCCATTAAATCTCAATCATTTAAACAATATTTCCTGTGCATAAACATGCATTTGATATTCTCTTTTTACCAGCAGCTCTTTAACTTTAACCAGGGGAGGTTAATCAGTTTACATTTTTGATGCAAAAGAAATCCATCAAGACATGTTATATCATGCCAGCTGTTCTCTCATGCAGCAGCAAGGACTGTGGCTGGGTGGAGTGAAGAAATGGTTACTACAGCAACAATACAAATGATAAAACTCTTCCAATCTGACTCAGGGTTTGTGAGCTAGTTTTAAAGTGCCAGTTTTTTGTTTTCCCTCTGTACAATCGCAACTTGTCTGTAGCTGCCAGACTCTCCAGCTTGTTCGTGGATTGTGAAAGAGTCAAGACCAAAGACCAGTAAGTTAATTTGGAAAGTGATCTCTCAGCACTATTATGTGACTGTCTGTTAATCTACGGCATATTTTCTCTTATTGCAATGGATGTTAAGAAATTGGTTCCAAATATCAATGCCAGTGAGAACAGAAGAGGTGGATAGCAAAATGCATGGGACAAAAAATCTCTTCTCTTGGAATTTTTAGTGACACATACAGGCTCTGAAATATGTCAGTTAAAGCAGAGAGATCTAGTTAGCTATATTAGTCTGAAGTCAAGCAGAAGGCTAGTTAGATTTGCACACCTCGCAGACCAACTCAATTAGAAAAATATCTAGCACAAGCTTTCCTGATCCAGAGAACACTTCATCAGATACTTCATCACTTCATCAGCTTCAGCTCAGGAAAGCTTGTGCTAGATATCTCTCTAATTCAGTTGGTCTCTAATTTAGTTGGTCTATAAGGTGTGCAAATCTACCTTGCCTTCTACTAAAGCATGCAGTATTTGCCATAGGTATACTTTGCCTGTCTGTGCAGGTACAGTGCACTGACATTTCCTATCAAGCCTTGCCAGAAAAGCAGTCTGTAAAAATACTGGTTAAACAGTAATGTTCCCTTTGTTTCTAGTATTGGTGTAGTAGTCCCCTGCAGAGGAGCAAGTATGGATGAATGATCACAGCTTTGTCAGTCTCTCACCTCTTACGGCTTCAGTGTTAAACCTGGGCTCTTACAGGGACTGTTTATGTTCTGTAATCCTGTATCCTCCTGCTGCACCTGATAGCATGAAGGAGGCTCTGGCCTTGTCAACAGAGAGATTTTAGCCACTGATATAGCTTCATTATGCAAATCCCTTGTGTAGGGATGACTCAAATTGCACCAGGATAGCCAAGTAATAGAAGCAGGTCTCCAATCACAGGAACATGCCCTGTACAATAAGTGCATGGTAGAAGGAAAGGTTCTCTTTGAATATATAGCACCAGCCATTTAAAATAGATCTCCAAATTTACAACAGTACAGAAAAAATAGTTGAAAAATTTGGAAAGAGCCTTATTTAAGGTACTTATATTACATGTCCACATGAATGACTTTTACTAGACCTCCCCAAAAAAGTTGAGAAGGACAGGAAGATAGACAAGAAGAGAGTCTTTAAAGAGAATCGGGAGAAGTAGTTCATTCATAGCATCTGAAAAAGTATGCTGCTGCCTACAAGATGAATTTGTCTCTAAAGGTGCCACCTGCCCTACCTATTTTAAGAGGATGGCAGAGTGAAAGTAGATTTTTCTCGTTTCCACCTCGGTAATAGAAGTCCAGTATTCTACTCTCAGATGCTAAGCCCCATATTTCCATACTTTTATTTGTAAGGGCCTATCTTGTTCTAAAACCCTCCTGACTTTAAGTGAACCTCCCAGTTTTGAGAAGTGTCTCCATTTTTTTTGCCAGGAAAGTGGGGTCATATAGAATCATAGGAAATTAGGGTGGGAAGGGATGTCAGGAGGTCGTCTAGTCCAACCCCCTGCTCAAAGCAGGACTGTCTCCAACTAGATCATCCTAGCCAAAGCATTGTCTAGCCAGGTCTTTAAAACTTCCAAGGATGGAGAGTCCAAAACAGCTCTGGATAACCCGTTACAGTGTTTTACTACCCTCCTAGTGAGAGAATATTTCCTAATATCTACCTAAACTTCCCTTGCTGACCCTCCCCCCGCTGCAGCTGCCCAGAGCCCACACCCAGGCTGCCCTGTGGCCCTCTGAGACTGTTGTTCCTTGTTCTGTCATCTGCTACCACTGAGAACAGTCCAGCTCCATCCTCTTTTGAATCCCACTTCAGGAAGTTGAAGGCTGCTATTAAATCCCATTTGTATCCTCTTCTCTAGCCTGAATAAGCCCAGTTCCCTCAGTATCTCCTCATAAGTCATGTGCCTCAGCCCCCAAACCATTTTTGTTGCCCTCTGCTGGACTCTCTCCAATTTGTACACATCTTTTCTGTAGTGGGAGCCCAAAACTGAACACGGTACTCCAGATGTGGCCTCACCAATGCTGAATAGAGGGGAAGAATCACTTCTCTTGACCTGCTGGCAACACTCCTACTGATGCAGGCCAATATGCTGTTGGCTTTCTTCGCAACAAGGGCACCCTGCTGGCTTATATTCAGCTTATTGTCCACTGTAACCCCCAGGGCCTTTTCTACAGAGCTGCTGCCGAGCCAGTCAGCCCCCAGCCTGTACTGGTGCATGGGATTGTTCCATCCTAAGTGCAGGACTTTGCACTTGTCCTTGTTGAACCTCATGAGATTTCTTCTGGCTCAATCCTCCAATTTGTCTAGGTCACTCTGAATCCTAGCCCTACCCTCCAACACATCTACTACTCCCCCCAGCTTGGTGTCAACTGCAAAGTTGCTGAAGGTGCACTCTGTGCCATCTTCCAGGTTGTTGATGAAGACATTGAACAAAACTGGCCCCAAGACTGACCCCTGGAGCACTCCACTTGATACCTGCTGCCAACTAGACATCGAGCTATTGATTACTGCCATAGGCAGAAGGAGCAAATATTATTTGTGGCGGCTGAGTGTACACACACACATGCCTAGCAGGTCTCTGGAGGGGAAGAGGCTGGGGAGAGGGAATGGGTAGTGGGGGGCAGACTGAGGCCCCCACAGTGAGGGAGGTAGTGGGGCAGAGGCAAGGACTGAGGTGAATGGGGTCCTGGGGCAGGTTCTGGGATGCTCGGAGCCCGGGTGGCTCATTCAGGGGTGCAGGGAAGACCCTTGCACGCACCCTGGGGGAGGCACAGGGGGCACGTACCTCTAGATTTGTGAGTGAGATGGAGGCAGGCTGTCCGTTGCATGCTGGGGCTCTGTGCCCTGCTGCTATGGGAGCCACGTGATATCATGTGCCTGCCACTGCCAGGCTGCGCTGTGTCCATTGCCTGCCCAGTGGAGGCAGGTACATGGCATTGCATGGCTCCTGAGATGGCAGCAGTGGGGCGCAGAGCCCCAGCATGCAGCAGCAGTTCACCTCTGCCCCACACACAGATGTGGGGGGCATGTACCCCTGTGCCTTCCCCAGGATGCATGCAGTGGTGGGAGGCCCCAGTGCCCCTGGATGAGCTGCCTGAGCTCCGACTATCCCACAACCTACCCCGACCTCAGGGCCTCATTCACCTCAGGCCCTGCCCCTGCCTCTGCCCCACTCCCTTCCTCACCATGGGGACTTGATCTGGGTTCTCCCACCCACCATGCCTCTTCCCCTTCACAGACTTGCCTGCTGTGGTAGACAATGCTCCACAGCCACTGGGCTGCGATCCTGGCTGTGTGCAGTCTGTGGCTGTGTGTCTGAGTCTGTGCGTGACCCTCCCCCCTGCTGCAGCTGCCCAGAGCCCACACCCAGGCTGCCCTGTGGCCCTCTGTGCTGCCACCGCTGTCCCGCATTTGTGGGGGCTAAGCCCTGTTAGCCCTGGCCCTCCACCATCTATGATTACTACCCTCTGAGCTTGATGCTCCAGCCAGTTTTCTATCCACATTACAGTCCATTTATCCAGCCCATACTGCCTTAGCTTGCCTGCGAGAATGTTGTGGGAGACCATTAGCAAAAGCCTTGCTTAAGTCAAGGTACACCACATGCACTTGTCTCCCCACATCCACAGAGCCAGACACCTCATCATAGAAGGCAATCAGGTTGGTCAGGCATGACCTGCCATTGGTGAATCCATGCTGGCTGTTCTTAATCACCTTCTTCTCCAAGTGCTTAGAAATGGATTCCTTTGGTAGGACCTGATCCATGATTTTTTCAGGGACTGAGGTGAGACTGATTGATTTGTAGTTTCCTGGATCCTCTTTTTTCCCTTTCTTAAATATGGGCGCTATGTTGCCCTTTTCCTATTATCTGGGACCTCTCCTGATCACCTTGAGTGTTCAGAGTTGATGGCCAATGGCTCTGCAATCTCATCAGCCAACTCCCTCAGCAACCTCAGGTGCATCCTGTCCAGCCCCATGGACTTGTATATGTTTAGCTTTTCTAAATAGTCCCTAACCTGTATTTTTGCCACAGTTGGCTGCTCACCTCCTCCCCAAGCTGTGCTGCCTGGTGCAGTAGTCTGGAAGCTGACTTTGTCTGTGAAGACTGAGGTGAAGAAGGCATTGAGTACTTTAGCCTTTTCTGCATCCTCTGTCACAAGGTTGCCTCCCCATTTAGAAAGGGACCCACACTTTCCCTAATCCTCCTCTTGCTACTGACATACTTGTAGAACCAGTCCTGGGAATTAACTAGTTAATTAACTAGTTAAAAAGTTAAAGAAATGGCTAACTTTTAACTTTAACTAGTTATGATTTTCATAATTTTTTCTCATGACTGGTAGAAACTCTTCTTTTTACCCTTTACATCCCTTGCTAGCTGCAACTCCAATTGCTTTTTGGCCTTCCTGAATTCATACCTGCATGCCTGAGCAATGCTCTTATACTGCTCCCTATTTATTTGTCCAAGTTTCCACTTCTTATAAGCTTCCTTTTTGTGATTTAGGTCACTGAAGAGTTCCCTGCTAAGCCAAGCTGGTCTTCTGCCATACTTGCTAGTCTTCCTGAACATTGGCATTGTTTGTTTCTGCACTCTCAGTAAGACTTCTTTAAAGTACAACCAGCTCTCCTGGACTCCTCTCCCCCTCAGACTGGCTTCCCAGGGAATCCTGCCCGTTAGTTCCCGGAGTGAGTCAAAGTCTGCTTTTCTGAAGTCCAGGGTCCTTACTCTGCTGCTCTCCATCCTTCCTTTCCTCAGGATCCTGAACTTAATCATCTTGTGGTTGCTGCTGTCCAAGTTGTCACCCACTATTACATTCCCCACCAATTCTTCTCTGTTTGTCAGCAGCAGGTCAAGAAGACCATGGCCCCTAGTTGGCTGCTCCAGCACTTGCACCAGGAAGCTGTCCCCAACGCTCTCCAAAAACTTCCTGGATTGCCTGTGCACTGCTGCATTGCCCTTCCAGCAGATGTCAGGATGACTGAAGTCTCCCATGAGAACCAGGTTTTGTGATCATGAAACTTTTACTAGCTGTTTGAAGAAAGCTTCATCCACCACTTCCTCCAGTCTGGTGGTCTATAGCAGACACGCACCACAACATCAACCTCGTTGCTCTCCCCTCTAACCTTAACTCCGAGTCTTTCAACAGGCCTAGTTCCAGTTTCATGCTGGAGCTCTGAGCAATCATATGGATCTTTTACATAAAGTGCAACTCCTCCTCCTCTTCTCCCCACCTGCCCTTCCTGAACAGGTTGTACCCATCCATGACAGTGCTCTAGTCATGTGAGCTATCCCACCAAGTCTCTCTTATTCCAGTCATGTCATAGTGCCAGGACTGTACAAGAATTTCCAGTTCTTCCTGATTGTTTCCCAGGCTTCATGTGTTTGTGTACAGGCACCTAAGCTAACTAGTCAATTGCCCTGATTTCTCAGGAAGTATGAGAGCACCTTCTGTGTTGCCCCCTCCTGCTTGCTCTTCCTTCAGGTCTGGCTTTCCAGCTTACCTCAGGGCTTTGGTCTCCATCCTCCAGTGAACACATTTTAAAGCCCTCCTCACTGGATTAGTGAGCCAGTCTGCGAAGATGCTCTTCCCTCTCTTTGTCAGGTGGATCCCATCTCTTTTCAGCAATCCTTCTTCTTGGAACATTAACCCATGTTCAAAGAAGCCAAATTACTGCTGGCAACACCACCTGCGCAGCCAGGTATTGATCTGCTGGATGCACCTGCTCCTGCCCAGGCCCTTCCCTTGATCAGAAGGATTGAAGAGAACACAGCATGAGCCCCAACCCTTTACCCTTGCACCTAGAGCCCTGTAGGCTCTTTTAATCTGCTAAGGGTCTCCCTAGCAGTATCACTGGTGTCCACATGGATGAGCAGCATGGTGTAGTCAAAGTGCCAAATGAGTCTTGCTAATCCCTCCGTGACATCTCGGATCTGGGGTCCAGCGAAGCAGCAGACTTCCCAAGACAACAGGTCAAGTTGGCAGATGGCTCCCTCCATCCCCCATAGAAGGGAGTCTCCAACCACCAGCACCCATTGCTTCTTCGTGGTGGCAGCTGTCTCAATACTTTCCACCTTGGTGAGGCCTGGCCTGTCCTCCTCCACCAGTGGAACAAATATTTTAGGAGAGTAAGAAGGATGAAATACCTCCCAGGAGATGGTTGATGCTCTGTAAGATGGGGCTTATTGGGCATTTTCACACGTACTCTGGGGTGCAGTGGGGGGCACCTTAGTTAGAGCAATGTTCAGGAGCCATTCTAATTAAAGCACCCACAGCATCATGTGTATTCAGCATCCTGTGCTTCAAAATGGTGCTCATCATTCAACAAGCTTTAGTTAAAGCACTCCCACTGGCATTTTGAAGCATGGGGATGCTGAATACACATGACGCCAAGGCTGTACAGCAGGCTCAATTAATTGAGTCTATTGTGATGTGTTCTAATTAAAACACATTTGAGTAGGCCTTGGGCACATGTATAGGTGCCCATTAAGAGCTACAAATTGCAATTTGTCCCATAGCATACAAAGAACTGGCCTCCCCACTTGTTTGAATAATTGGCAAGCAATTCAGAACTCATCAGAGGTCTGCCTTTGTATCTACGTGAAAAGCTGCTGAGAGGGTGTATGACAGACTATTTTTTCTTTGATTCTTATTGCATATAATTTGGTAGCTCTGACCATCTGTCTACTTTGTTTAGTTTCTTTTTAAGTTTGTAGCATATGTGTTGGCTTTCAAAATTAAATCCAGATGTAAAATGCTTTCAAATAACAATCCCTTTTTTTCTTTCCATTTTGTTCCACTTCAGATATTTAAAGGTGATGGGTACTGACAGCACTTGTGCTTTGTTTTTCTCTGGTTTTCCCACAACTTCTCTCTTTCTTACAGCTAAGAGCACTTCAGAATATCTAAGCCAGTGAAATTAGACTCACAAAGGGCCTGATTGCTTATTGCCTTGCCACTTGTATAGATGAGAACCTGTGCAAAGTGTGCATGAAACTCCTAAATTGGAATGTGACATTTTATATCCACTTGGCCCAGATGTCAATGACTGCACAAGATGCAAAGAGCTGAAGAGCCATCTCCTGCGAAGTCCTGAGAGGCAGGACCCTACTATTTTCAGGAATATCAGAATTTGCAAATTGCAGCTTTTACCCTGGAAGGTTGCTAAGTACTTCAAAAGTATATATAAATAGAAGTCACTTAATTTATCATTCATTGACTGCAGGTACCTTTGGCGTGGAACTAGGTGAGTGTTTAAATTGAAGACTACTAAGAGCTCAGTAAAGAGGAAAAGAAGACTATTGTCTTCGGTTGTGGTACCAGCTGGAGTTTATATCAAGTTTGTCTGAAGTAAATTTGATTCAGAACATATTAACACAAAACTTGAAGTCAATACTGAGCCTATTAACACCAAGCAGGTATCTTTGTGAAGTACTGATTCAGAGAACAGTGCAACCTACTGATTCAGTAACATCAACTATTTTCTTTCATTACGTAGTCTAGAGAAGAGAAGGCTGAGGGAGACTGGATAACAATTTTTAAATACCTGAAGGGTGATTGTAGAGAGGATGGAGAAGGGCTTTTTTCTGTGGCTGTTGGGGACAGGACAAGGAGCAAAGGCCTCAAGATGCAGCGAGGGAAATTTAGGCTGGAGATTAGGAGGAATTTTTGGACTATGAGAGTGGTCAGGTACTGGAACAGATTATCTAGAGAAGTTGTGGAAACTGTCTCCATGCATGGAAATTTTCAAAAGCAGGTTAGACAGACACTTGGCTGGAATGGTTTAGTCAGGGATGATCCTACCAGGAGCAGGAGGCTGGACCCCTGAGATCCCTTCCAGCCCTATTTTCCTGTGATCCTTGTTAATAATTGCCATAGGAGCACTGCACTACCACTATTATAAGCACTAGCATTTTGGATAATTGCATTAGAACATGCCTGCAAAGCTCCCAGTGCTTCATTTATCTTCCCCCTTAAGTCATCTAAAGATGAAAGGAAACCTCAGCATTCATCTATGATGTGAAAAGGAGGTTGGGAACCTTCTCACTTTGTTCAAAGAGAGTGCTCCTCTACCAACCATCCAATGAAACAGACAGTGGCATGGAGGAAAGGGCAATGGTGGTTGCTGGGGAAAGAGACACCTGTAGGAAATTTGGCAGGGGAGGCTGTTGTCACTTACAAAGCAGGCATGATAAAAAAAATGAGAGTAAGGAAGAAGGGGTTTATGAAGAACCAACATGTGTGTTCCTTTTTAATAATGCTGTGATCAGGGTAATCGTATTGCAAATTTTCGAGGGGAGAGGAAGGGCAGGAAAAAACAGCTGGAAAAGTGCCATTCAGTCACACTGGAATACAAATCGTCTTTGAAAGAAATTAAGCTTTCAGAGGGATAGTGCCAGCTTAGAGATATTCGCTACCCATTCATATCCAGCATCACTAGGCAGGGGCCAAAGGGTTGTGGTATCTGCAGGGCTGTATAAAAGGATTTGATGCTGGCAGTTCTCTTCCCAGGGGTCTAGAACCCCAAAACTGACACCATCATATTAGAGATTACCTGAGACTACCAAGTGTGTAGACTCTTAGCAAAGGCCTGTCAAGGCTGTTGGGTACAACAGAACTAAAAGGTTGCATTGCTGCCTGTGCTGTATTTGCTCTATAACCAAACCAAAGGTTATGTCCCAGAGCCGTCAGACTTAGACATTTATAAGAACTATATTCACTAAATTTGTATTTGCAAAACTCCATCTTATCTAAATCCATAATGAATGTGAGTGATCGTTCTGAATACATAGAATTCTTCTCTCAAGTATTTTTTGGGTCACAAACATTCAGGGCATTCATGAATATTTCACACTTTACAAACACTTCAGGGCAAAAGTGCAGAAACCAGAAAAGTTGATTCTTTTTATGATATATATATATATATATAGAGAGAGAGAGAGAGAGAGAGAGAGAGAGAGAGTATATATAGTGGTGTTTCATTTTAATCACAGAAAAAAAGTAGATTTGGGGTTACTTTTTTAAATTTGAAAATTGGGGATTTTTTTTTTAATCAGAGAAAACCAGGATCCCTGATTATAACAAAGCTTTCCAAGTGTAGCATGCTTGGGACCATGTTGCCTTCTACACCTGCTGCATGCCTACCTATAAGCCATCTCTCCTTTTGAGATCTTCTTACCAATAGAAAATTCCACCCTGTGAGTTGGCCTCTGGTCACATTCTTTCAAGCCCTGATTGAACTTAAATTTAGTTTTGGTGCATTAGCTCTGCAGCCTGGTCCTTCACAGTTTCTGCTACCTTGCTAATCTGGATAGTCTTTTCCAGGGACAAGTCTCCCTTACACAGTAGCCTTTCATGTAATGCAGTGTCTGCAGTGCCACAAATAATCCTACTTCTAATCAGAGGTTCTGTCCAGTTCCCAAAAGCACAGTTTTAGCTCACTCTCTTCAGTTCAGTAGCATCTTGATCTAGACTTTCTTCTCTCGTTTGTTTGCACATGACAAATCTCTCTGTTTTAAGAGTCTCATTCATTTTTTGGCATGCATGCCAGACTTGGACAGTACTACACTTAAATGCATCTTTCGGTCTTCTTATAAGGCAAGGATGTGCAACTTCTAAATGGCCATAGGCTGCATTCCCCATAGGCTGCATGATTTGGGGCATGCCCCACCCCCCAGGCTGCATGCCATACAAGTGGATGGATACCCCACTGCACCTGCAGTTCCCATGGGGGAGCAGGGGAGAGGTTCTGTGTAGCAGCACACTTCATGAGTGCTCCTGATTGCTGGCTTACCCAGCACTGTGGCTGAGCTGCCTCTCCCCAGAAGCCAGGGAACCTCCAAGACCATGGCTACTGATGAAGCTGGAGCAAGGAGCAGCCATAGCCAGGTGGGATTCTGGTTTGGTTGCCAGCTCTGTTTGAATCTGTTCCAGGAGGTTTCTGGAACACCAACATGCCCACAATATACAATGCGAACGTGTCCACGTGCTTGCATGTATCAGTTACAGATCACAGTGCATAGACTTTATGCCAAGAAGGCAAATGCACATTGCTATTACATTTCAAAAACCAACTGGACTAGTGTATAAATCAGATTCAATGTTTAATATTTATTTTCATGAATCATTTATCTCCTGGGTGACTCTCAGCAGTCTGCTGGAGATTTATTTAATAAATTTCATAGATTTCATAGACATTAGGGCTGGA
>NW_017729032.1:143276229-143280122 GCF_001723915.1 Gavialis gangeticus
AATTCCTGGAGACTCCAGGGCAATCCTGGAGGGTTGGCACCCTAGATTCTTTGGGCTGCAAGTTAACCTGTTATGGGCCTTATGAGGCCTATGGGCTAGACAGCCCTTTTCTAGGTAAAAAAGTGTTATAAACAACCAAGGCTTCCTCCCCCACAAGAAGATAGGTAATTTTACTTTGACATTTTTTTTATTCTGCCTCTGTGGCTGCTAGGTACTATTGGAACCTTTGTCTGAATGCCCTCCAGTTCTCTGCTGTATTGCCTAACAGCAGAAGTGCAAATGGAGGTTGTAGCTGTTTCATGACTAACTGTCCTTTCATTTAGGCTAGATGGCTGTGCAGATCACTTACAGAGGCCTATTTCCTTCTGACTGGCTGCACTGCTTCACTTGTTCTCAGTTTTCAACTTCTTCTTCAGTTTGGAACTCAATTTTTTTCAAGTTCTTTCTCATTGACTACTTCTGACACCATGTAGTGGTCACTGGGTTCAATGAAAACAGTCAGGCATGAATGAGAAGAACTAAATAAGTATTACTGTGGAGCAGTAGGCAACCTTCTTCACTCTTTTATCTTCTCCAGCTGGTTACTACCTATTTTAGGTACCATCTTCCAGTTCCCAACTCTTCTAAGTTACAGAGTTTTTTTCTAAATTATAACTATCTATATAGTTATTATCACTATAACTATCTATATAACTATCTATAACTAAACTATCAGAGTACCTGCATTCCATAAGAGGATCCATAGGCAGAAGCAGACAGCACTGGCAGAGAGGAAGAATAGGCTGGTCTCCAAGCCTCCTCTGGTGAGTCTCCTAGGAAACTCCAAGTGAACTTCAGAAGTGTTCTCCTTACAAGGCTCCTATGGAAAAATGATCCTCCATGTACACTCCACAATGTACAGACTACATCATCCTGAGCCAGCGGAAGAGAATGAACACACCTTTAGTCCATCTGAAAGCATCTGAAAAAATAGCTTGTTTCTTACAAAAGCTCATGTCTCTCTGGACCAGTTAGTCTTTAAGGTCCTACTTTACCCTGAATTCTTCATTAAATTATAACCTATTAATTTTCTCCATATACTGGCATGAGGAAACTAATGACCTAGGAAGGTCATTTCACTATTTTAATATTTTTTTGATTTTCAGAGATGCCATCCAATTCTCATTCAGGTCAATGGAGGCTGTGGGTGCTCAGTACCTCTGAAAATCAGTGTATTAATGCCTTGATAAAAAGACTGTTTTTTTCCCTGGAACTTGGGAATGCACAATTGAAACAACTAATCTCTGCTTTCTCTCCTTGCTCTTCTACAGTAAAATTGCTAAGGGCCTATTTTGCCATTTTCATATGTTGTCATATTTTGGAAGGTACTCATCTCTCCTTTTGCTTCCCAGATATGAACTTTAGGAAATGTTTATAATTAGATTAATTTAGTTGCTTTTTTCTCTGGGCAGTCTCCAAAGTATACAGATAGCTGTAATATTGCTGCCCCCCCCACCCCATCTTGCACTGTGATTCCTTCCATTTATTGCCTCTTAGTTTCTTTCCTTCATCCATATTTGAATGCTGGAAACCACCAGGTTCAGCAGTTATTTAAGCTTGGAGTAGCTGGTCAGGGGTCATCAAAGTATATTGAAGCTATCCTTTTGGACATAGGATAATAAGTGATAATGCCTTATCATTATTATAATAGTGCCTCCCTGCCAAGATTCTTAATGTGCTTTGAAGAGTAAAAGAAGTCTAGCAGGACCCCTGTACAAAGCACTATAATCTTCGTTTTTCAGATGAGTAAACTGAGACTGAGAATATAGACATATAAAACAATTTAATGTGGGCTAAAATGGGTTAGGGCTTTACTGTGTTTTAGCTGCTATGTGGTCATTCCTAGTACACCTTGCCCTGCAGTAAACAGAAACCAAACTACAGTCGCCTTGTCCTCAGTATGAAAGGGTAGCTTCTAAAGCAGTCAAATTATACTATTGCAAGTCCCTGTGTGGATGCCTAACCTCGTACACAATGGGCTGTCTTCAAGTTTGTTCAAGTCATTTTGGGGGGTGGAGGTAAGTTAAATGGAAAAAAGGCACACCTATTCTAGAGCAGAGACTCCTACGGAGGTTTATATTAGTTTAACTAGAATGGTATGATAACTAGCAACTTTCCCATGCAGGCAAGCCCTAATTCTTGTTCTCAGAATGTGTTGTCTCCACCATGGGGTATTGCCCTCTTTGCTACCCACCTCCAAACATGGCCTCTAGAGGTGGAAAGAAAGAAAGGGAAGGTTTGAGGGTCTGGGTCTACATACCTGCCCTTTTAGGAATATAGGGCCTGAAGTACTTTGAGTGCCAAGCATGACCTTTGAGTGCCAAGCATGGTTTGGAAAGGCTGTGTAGCCAGGCATGTGATTTACAGTGCGGCTCTTTTAAGGCAATTCATTTGGAGTAAATGTTACTCTTAGAAAGCTCCTCTTTTTTCCTCCTTCATCTGAATGTATAGCACTACTACTGTTTCCATGTCAACCGCCTGGTGTCAAGCACATGATCTTTGCTTCATTGAAAGGGCAAGATGATAGAGAAGCAGGCCTGAGAGGGCTGAAAGCCTTACTAAAATACAAACGTTTTCTAATGCAGGCAGAGGAGTACAGGATACAAAGGGTACACAGCATCTTTTTTTGCATAAATGTTGCTGTAATTTTGAGTCAGGACAAAAGCTGCTATTTAAACAGAAGAGAAAAATGCATCAGTTATCAAATCTAAGAGGCTTATGCTCCTTCTGAATGCTCACTCATGCTAGGCTATAGACCAACTAAAACCATAGACCATTATAATTGGTCTGAGGGAGGAGGACTTTTCTATGCCCACAAAGGCTTGTTAAGTGGGAGGGGTGTCAAAAACTGCAATCTTACCTTGAAATGCGGAAGTTCTAGATACTTTAGGAAGGCTGGTCCTTCAAAGTAGTGGAGAGGATTTAGCCACATAAAGGGGACTTTACCACATACCTTCTGTTAAAATTAATAGTTAAATCCACATGTACAACTTTGAAAACTGCAACCCAAACTAACACAAAGTCATTTCTAGGGCAGTGCTGGCTCAAATGCCCTGACTGCATTTAAATTAAGATTTAATTAACAATGAGTGAGAGAAATAAAAAAAAATCCCTTACACACAGATCTGCTTATAATAAACTTTCCAACATTATTTCTCTTTAAAAATATTTTGTTACTCTTTAATCCTGTCTTCCCAATCTAGCAGAGGTAGAACAGAAAAACCTTGATAAATTAATGAATGGAGCTCTGATTTGAACATAGGTATTGAGAAAGTGGTGAGCCAGACGCCCATTGTACTAGCAGGAGCTGTACATTGGATGGTTTCCAGTGATCTGAAGCATGGCTTTTCCAAATCCATCACCTACTTCTTTTTTTCTTTGAAAAGTGGAAGTTGGCAATATTTGCATTATTTCTTTTTCATAACCCACAACTGAGTAAGTTAACTACTTCCTCAAAATGAATACTTCCTCCTCCCTAACCACTATTTATCTCCTATCTTGTGCTTAAATGATTGACAAATATAAGAAGAGAGACCCTTGGAGGAGAGTCAGAGAGTTTCTGTTTCCCTTTTTGACAATTTGGGGTTGGGCACAACATTTGGGATTGAAAAACACACAGGTGTAGTTTCATCCTCAGTTACCTGAGTCTGTACTTATGTTCTTTTTTTTAATCTTTTCCCTTGGTGAAAGGCTGTACAATTTTTGAAGGGAAACTAAAATAGAGTTACCATATTTCCAGATTCAAAAAAGAGGATACCTGTGGGGGGAGGAGGAGGAGAGGGGGAGGGGTGATGATATGCCTGTACCCTGCCTCTGCCCTTCACTTCTAAGCCACGGTGCCCCCCCTCCCCCCC
>NW_017729032.1:143280207-143287911 GCF_001723915.1 Gavialis gangeticus
GCCTCTCACTCCTAGCCCACTGTACCCTCCCCTGAGCCCTGCTGGTGCCCCTCATTCTTGACTGGCAGCTCCCTGTTGCCCAGTTCTGCCAATGCCCCTCACTCCCAACCCACAGCCCCCTACCTGCCCCAGCCCTGCTCTCTACACAGCTCCCACAAACACTGTCTCTGTCTCTGTGTCTCTGTCTCTTTTACTTGCAAGCAGCTGCCAGGGCCTGTGTGCAGAGCATGTGATCCCCCAACAGCCAATCACATCCCCCACTGCCCTCAGCCCCAAGTAGCCAAGCTGCAAGGGCCTGGGAAAAGCAGTGGCAAAGCAAAAACCTGGAGATGTGCTTGTATTTTAAAAAACCTGTCTAGACAGGAGGACAGGGGGCTGAAAAAGAGGATGTCCAGGAAAACCCGGATGTATGGTAACCCTAGCTAAAATGCAACTGAAATGTACCGAATATATTAGCGGACAAAGATAATATGATGGACTTTCCATGAGCTGTTACCACACAGGAAAGATCTGGGAGTCATTATCAACAGTTTGCTAAAAACATCAGCTCAGTACTCAGTAGCCATAGAAAAGACAAACAAAATGTTAGGGATGATTCAGAAGGGAATTGTAAACACAATGGAAAGTATTGTTATGCCCCTTTATAAATCCATGGTATGTCCACACGTTGAATAATGCGCCCAGTTCTGGTTCCTTCACCTCAAAGGCTGCGTTCCTGTGAGTGGGAACATGCATTTCCCCAGGGACAAGTAGCAGTGGCACATCTTGTACCACTGCTACTTGTCCCTGGGAAATGCCTGTGCTCCAGTGTTACCCTTGGTGGGGTAGGGGAGGTTGGGGCCAACAACTGTGCTGACCTCAGCAGTCTTACCTGAGGTCCTGGGGACCTTGGGGAGCTGCAGCTGCAGCACTCCTGCTGCAGGGAGCCTGGCTCTGGCTGGTTGGGCTCCAGTTTTGTATAGCTTGCATTGCTGCTATGTGTGCTGCCCCACTTCTTTTGGCATAGGTTTTTTTTACCCTGGGATCTCCCAGGGCCAAGAACACCACCCTGCAGCATGGGGAATGCCTGTATGTGTGGTGTGTGGCACCGCAGACACATCTACAGCACCACATACCGCACATCTGTGCTCGTCTGGACTGGCCAAAAGGAAATAGAAGAACTAGAGAAGATACAGAGAAGGGCAACAAGGATGATTAGCGGTATGGAGGGGCTTCCATACAAGGAGAGACTAAGGAGGCTAGGCCTGTTTAGTTTAGAAAGGAGGCACTTGAAGGGGGACATGAGAAGGGTTTACAAAATACTAAATAGTGAAGAGAAAGCAAACTAGGGAGTTATTATTTATGAATCTCTCACAATAGGAGAACTAGGGGTCACAGAATGAAACCAGTAGGGAGTAAGTTTAAAACTAACATAAGGAAGTTCTTTTTCACACAGTTCTATTTCAAGTATGGTACTCACTGCCATCAAATGTGGAAGCTCACATGTTTAGCCAGATTTAAAAAGGGATTGTACAAATTCTTGGAGGAAATATGCATCAGTAGCAACTGTGTATAAGATATAGAGATACAGCCTCTGAATCAGAATTTCCTAGACCTTAAATGCTGGAGGCTGCAAGCAAGAGAAGATCAGTAGAAAATAAAAAACCCCTGGTTATACCCAGTTCATTCTCCCTTTCAGCATCCACTCTCTGCCACTGTGTGACACAGGATCCTGGGCAAGATGGACTTATGGTTTGACTCAGTAGATGGCAGTTCTTATATTCTTGTGTTTTCATTTGCTTATGGCAATTTGCAAGTCCGAACCCTAAACATTTACAAACAAAAGACATTTTTATTTGTCTGCACTATATAGCAGGCAACACACCAAGAAAAATCTGATCAGAAAAAAAGAGTCTTTGGAAGCTGTCCTGGGAATAAAGTAGGATTTAAACTAAGCTCAAGAAAGATCCTGGGCAAGTTTTTTGAGAAAATTATTCTGGTGCATATCCATGAAGGGCCAGCAGGGAAAGTCATGCTTAGGGGCAACCAACACAGGTTCATTAGAGGCAGGTCCTGTCAGACCAACCTGGTGGCCTTCTATGATCAGATCACCAAATCCTTAGATGCAGGGGTAGCAGTAGACATAGTCTTCCTGGACTTTCAGAAGGCCTTCGACACTGTCTCTCACCCTGTTCTCATTAAGAAACTGGGGGACTGTGGTGTCGACACCCACACAGTCAATTGGGTCACCAACTGGCTGGAGGGCCGCACCCAGAGAGTGGCAGTGCATGGGTCATTTTTGACCTGGAGGGATGTGGGCAGTGGGGTCCCCCAGGGCTTGGTCCTCGGGCCCGCACTGTTCAACATCTTCATCAGTGACTTGGACGAGGGGGTAAAAGCACCCTGTTCAAATTTGGTGCTGACACTAAGATGTGGGGGGATGTGTTGCATGCATAAATACAACTACTTGTGAGAGAATCTGCAACCAAAAAATACTATGTGTATCATCACCATCTTCCTGGAGGACAGAAAATAGCTTTGTGTAAAAAAAAAAAAAAAAAAAAGCTATGGAGTTGCTGGGTGATTAAAGAAGGAATTATTCAGACAAAAGACGGGATAGCTGCCTTGTGCTAGATGCAGAATTTAGCCAGTCTATGAAAACAGACCTTTTACACAAACTCTAGTTAGGGTTAACCAGGACATTAATAGTATTCATTGTTTCATGAATAGCCACATTGTTATTCTAAGTCACAGTATGGGGAAAAAACAAGGATGCTTATAGCCAATACAGAGAATTATTATTCATGGGAGCCAAGGGACTGTGATCATTTGAAATATGTTATACAAAAAAGCTAAAATGATCAAATATTATAATCCCACACAAATGCTATATTTAAGGTTGTATCTTTGAATAAATTCCTGATTAGCTGTAGCTTCCCCTCTTTCTGATAATTTGGCAGGACAAATTGTTTTTTATTAGTTAAAGTACATGACTGGGAATCAGGAAATATGATTTTTATTTCCTGCTCAGCCTAAGCTTTTTTGTGTTAATGTGGACACATTTAGCTCCTTGGTGCCTTAGTTTCCTCTGAGCATGCACTGGATATAATCATTTTCAGTGCCATTATGATGTAGATTAGAGGCAAAGTATTACTAATTTCCAATAATATACCAACATGTCAATATAGCAATATAGCAATGGTAATAATTAATATTTGTAAAATATTTTGAGGTCTTAAATCATGGGCGACTGGTGCCACCTTAGTCAGGGGGAGCACGTGCCCCCTCAGTGACCAGTCAGTGACGAGGAGGTGGGGTGGGGAAATCCCCCGCAACCAATCTCGCTGACTGGGAGGGGGTCCCCCACGGCCGATCACACCGACTGGGAGGCAGCCGCAGCATTCCCAGAAGCCTGTCAGGGGGTGTACCAGTGCTGTCAAGGGTGCACATGCACCTCCGTGCACCCACTACGCATCACCACTGTGTCAGATGGAGGGTTCTGTGGAAGGACAAGGCATTCAACTGTTACAATGGAACTATCTAAGCTGCACATTTTATTATCCACCCAGCCAAAATGGCTTTTATTCTCATGTCTCTAAAATCCACACACACAGCTCTGTTGGGCATCACATCTTTCCTAGTATATAAAGAAATGTTACTCCATGCAACTGAAACTGAACTTTAGTTGTCAAAATAATAATTTTAAAAGAGCCACAGCCACCCCATTATTAAAACAAAAAATTATCTGGCACCTTCCCTACATGTAAAAGGTGAGAGAGGATTAAACCTATGACCAGCATTAGTCACATTGCTTAATGCAGTACTGAGGAGCTTAGGTATGCTCCTTGTATAAAAACTTACAGAGAAGAAATAAATGAAATTATGCAGTATTTTCACTCTGGGGCAGCTTTCTCAGACTGTTACTCAGCCATCCAGTGGCAGAGGCCGTATTAAAATCAATAGTAAAACATCTCCCTCTTTATAATTTAGAAATACAGTACTAGGATTTTCATATGATGTTTTTTGTTTCCTTGCTTTTTTTTTTAAACTGAAGCTTGCAACTAATAGATGTGGCATTTATACACATACTTTTTTTGTCCCGCAGCATGCTGGAGATCCGACACTTTGGAGCAGACTTGATTAATTGAGTCCGCTCTGCATACAAGCTGAGGCAAACTGTGCTGCACCATGTGCAGTTGTATAAGTGGTGTAATATGCATCAGCACGCAGAAAATGGTTTTGAAAAATTCTTTTGAAAATGGTTTTGAAAATCCTTTTGAACTAAAGCACCTCCAATGTGTTTTAGTTCAAAAGTGTACTGCCACCATTTTCTCAGCACTGACCCTCATTGCACCACTTATACAACTGTAAGCATTGCAGCGCTGGACGCTTTTGAAAGCGCCTGGCACTATGGCGCTTGCATGTGTAAAAATGTAGAGACGTGGGCTGGGATCTCTCTGATTTTTTAATGGAAAAAATAAGGTGCCAAATATTTAACACAGATTTTTTTTCTTGCAAATGTTTTATAAGGATCAGCATGCTAGGCACAAACATTTAGGGTTTGCTATAGCATCCACCAGTTCTGGGGATGTAACTGCCTGGACTAGGACTAGAAGGAATGCTTTTATCTAAAACTAGCCAATTGCCCATTGCCTCACTGTCCCCTCTGTCCACCTTGGCCAGCACCCCGTGGCACTGCTGCCTGCAGGGAGCGGGCCTGGGGTTAGTGTGGTGAAGCCAGCGGTGCTTGCCTCGCCCCCCGCTCTGGCCACTCGCTCACCGCCGTCGTGGCGGCACTCCACCGCCTCCTGTCCAGAATGTGCTTGAAACACTCTGATTGGTGGTTTCAGACAACGAACCGGAGTGTGAATAAAGCATTATGGAGAGACAGACAGACTAAGGCTTTTATAATATTACAGTATGTTTTAGCTCTCACGTTCTAAAGCCTGTTGTAGACAAGTGAGTGTAGATGTTAATACATACTGGCTGGTCAAATAAAGTCAATGATCTTCTAAACTTTAAGTCAGCCAGTTCAGCATGTACTTAAGTACATACTGCTTTGTTGATACCAGACTTGTTGAATATAATAGTTAGAAGGTTTTTACCTTGTAACTAAAACTACAGTATCTGTCTTTGTAAGGCCTGCACTTTTAACACATAGACACTTTTGGCCTGCCTATAATTAAAACTTGTTCTTCCCAGCTGGGCCTCAATCTATTTCTGTGGCAGGACCAACAGAGAAGGAGGGTAATATACATGAACAAACTGCCTGAAGCAACAGAAAAGAGTGAGGTAGCAAATAAAGAATGGGGAAAACCTGACTAAAATATTCTGTGCTTGCAAATAATGTATCACAACTCAGATTGCAAGGACTCTGGGGATGGTGATTATGTCTCCTCCTGTCATCATACAGTACCTGGCAGTACAGGGTTCCAATTCTGATTTGAACATATAAGTGCAACCAGAATTTTAGTAGTAGGACTAACAACCACAGCAAAAACAGGCTTAAACAGTAGTACCAAGTAACTTCCGCTCCTAGTTTATCTGGTTGTGCTTTATTAGTGTATGTGAGGACAAAGCTCTTTGTATTCTAACAAGTCCTTCAGGGAAAAGCAGAAAAAGCTTTCATAAAAATTGAAGAAGCCAAAAGGGCACAAATCCATTTTTTTCCTTTCTGTGGCTCACAGGAAAATTCCTATACAAAAGTTCATTTGAGGAAATCCAATTTCTGTCTCTAAAGCCCAATCACTTTTCTGTCACGTAGTGTAATCAGTAGGTTAATATATTCATTATTAAAAACTTCTCTGAGTAGACATGTTATAAAAATATCTGAGAGTAAAACTGTAGGGTATAGTTGGGCCACTGCAGCAATCCAACAGTGTGGGTTAAGAAGGGTTTGCATTTGAACAATGGGAAACGATTGAGTAATTAATAAGATAATGATGCATATCTTCCTTCTGCTTTGTCATTGCACACACCTGCATTCTTAGAAATATTTTACATTTTTTCCTATCCCTCAGAAATTCAGTTTGAAAGGTGTGACAGGACACACAATTTTGAAATGTTTAATTGTATGTAGTCAGAGCTTCTTATTTTTGTATGATTTGAGGCCAACATTTTCTGATGTTACAGCTAAAGTTATACTATTTATTTAGGGACCAAAAGTAGCCTAATTTTCAGAGGGGCTTAAGATGTGCCTGTAACTCAATTTGAATTCTAGTTTAACTCCAAATAAGGTACCTTGATTTGAAAATGTTCGCTTAAGTATGTCTAGTAGCAAAAGGAATTAACAAATTATTAAACATCAATCACCACTGCATATCACTTCCACAGGTAAATATTGTTCTTAAATAAAGTACAGTTGGCCCTAATATAGATTATATTGTAGATTATAATCATTCTGTAGATAACCATTTGCTTTCTAAAAGAAAAGAGTAAGTAGCTGCACTTTCCATTAAAACTTTGGGACAGATCTAGCCCTATTGATGTAACTTGGATTTATACTAGGCTTGAATGGACTTTCTGGCTGTAGAGATTAACATTCTTGTTACTGGGATGAGAAGAAAAATGATTAGGCCTATGTTTTTCTACAATCTATATACCTTTTCTTTTAAGCCCTCTGTTATTAAATTGGGACGCCCAAGTATAGCATAACCACCTTTTTTGCATTCTCTATATAAATAGTTCAGATCTAATGTATGAGCAGCGAGAATTTGGGGTGGGGTGAACAGGCAGAAATGGTGCCCAGGTCTCAGAATTTCTAAATGTTTTGAGGAAGGATTTACAGGAAGAGGGGGAGATTGGTTGCCATATCAGAAAAAGGAAAATTAGTCCAAATATTAAGATGTGGTAAAAAATTAGATTGTACATTCTTGATAACTATGAAATTTGTGGTGGAAAGTAGGGGTGTGAGGAATGGGCCGTATTTGATTTAGATTCAGCCTGAATTGGGGACAGTGGTTTGATTTGTTGATTCAGATCAGTGTCCCCCATGGAAATCGGCTGAATCCAAATCTGAACATTCGATACTGATTTGGAGAATCAGCAATTCGGCCGTAGACACAACTTTAAATGTTTTTTCTATATACCTTGAGGTACCAGGCATGGCTTGTGAATGCTGTGATGGTGGGGCAGATGGAGCATCCCACAGGAGTGCGGGAGGCCCCCCCGCGTGCTCAGCAGCTGACCCGAAAGTGGACCAGAAGTACTTCCAATCCACTTCCGGGTGTGCTGCTGAGCATGCTGGGGGGGGGTGTCCCCTGGCTCAGTAATCAGCTGTGGAGGGACCCCAGGTGCCACACCAGTTGCCAAGCGGGGGGGTGGGGTGCCCCCAGCACACTCCCTGGTGGACCTGGAATTGGACTGGAAGTTCTTCTAGTCCACTTCTGGGTCTGCTGTCGAGAGCGCTGGGGAGCCCCCTGCACTCCTGTGGGACACTCCATTTGCCCCACCATTGCAGCATTCATGAGCTGGCTCCTTGAGGTATGTAGAAAAAGCATTTAAAGCTGTGTCTATGTCCGAATCTCCGAATCTTTCCGAATTGATTTGAAGAGTTCCGATTCGATTCAGAGAGATTAAAGGGTCTCCTGATTTGATTCAGATTTGGAGATTTGGCCAGTGAATCAGGACAAATCTCTGCTGAATTGAATCAGGGACCGAAGTTTTGCACAGCCCTAGGGGAAAGCTAAGTCTTCCTTTCTTTATCACTATTTTGGTAGAACAATA
>NW_017729032.1:143288718-143289750 GCF_001723915.1 Gavialis gangeticus
CCCACCCACCCAACAGGACAGATAATGAATTTGATTAATTCCCTCAAAATAAAAAAGGCTTCTCTGAGTAGGGATGTCACAGCAAATTACCTTTATTACACAGAAATCTTCAAGACATTGGCCCAAAGTATGATTTGGAAGTTTAGCTTTTCTATATGAACCTCGTCTAAGGGATTTATTGTATATGATGTAACCAGTACCCTACATGTGGAAATCTGTATAGCCAGGCAGAATTCTTGTTCTTCCTGTTCTCAAGGTTTAGAAACAGAACACCTAGTACATGGTCAGATTTTCATTAACTTTTTTATGAAGGTGTCTTAATATGAGGAATACTTTCCCTTGAGCTGTATGGCCCTGTTCATATTCATATTAGTTGGAATCTTGCATTTCTTGGAAAAAACTGCCCCCAAAAAGAAACAATAATGCATACATGGAGAAATCCATTTGATGGCCAAAGCAGTGTACATCCTTCTGGGTGCATCTACACATACTATTAATGTGAAGAAATAAACTCTGGAGCAGTTTGCACCAGAGTCAGCTGCTCCTGGGTGCAGTGCCTGCATGTATGCCCAGGACTGCAGTACTTTGAGTGGGGGCCAGGGTGGAGCAGCCCTGGCTGGCAGGGGACCTGGGGGTCAGCCCCAGGCTCCAGGTGGCAGCGTCCAGCAGCAGAGGGGCTGGCTGGGGTACGAGGGTACTAGGTGGTAGCTAGGTGGTAGGCTGTCTTTGTACTTTAGCACCTTTGTGCTCCAGCCAGCCTCTGTCACTGTGTACATGTGCATTTCAGCAAAGTAAGTTACTCCACTGTAAGATAGTACAGTCCCCAACAGTACTACCCTATGGCAAAGCTAATTAATTTACTGCACCCTATGACTGGGCTCCAGGATCCCCTACAAGAGGCTGCAGCCAGCAGGAGAGGCTCCCCAGCTCCAGCAAGGATCTGAGCAGCAACCTGAGAGGTGCCCAGCTCTGCTTCCAGCTCCTCCAATCAGAGGCCAGGCAGCTCCATGTGAGGCTGACACTCTGGAAAGG
>NW_017729032.1:143294750-143295934 GCF_001723915.1 Gavialis gangeticus
AGATGTGGTAAAAAATTAGATTGTACATTCTTGATAACTATGAAATTTGTGGTGGAAAGTAGGGGTGTGAGGAATGGGCCGTATTTGATTTAGATTCAGCCTGAATTGGGGACAGTGGTTTGATTTGTTGATTCAGATCAGTGTCCCCCATGGAAATCGGCTGAATCCAAATCTGAACATTCGATACTGATTTGGAGAATCAGCAATTCGGCCGTAGACACAACTTTAAATGTTTTTTCTATATACCTTGAGGTACCAGGCATGGCTTGTGAATGCTGTGATGGTGGGGCAGATGGAGCATCCCACAGGAGTGCGGGAGGCCCCCCCGCGTGCTCAGCAGCTGACCCGAAAGTGGACCAGAAGTACTTCCAATCCACTTCCGGGTGTGCTGCTGAGCATGCTGGGGGGGGGTGTCCCCTGGCTCAGTAATCAGCTGTGGAGGGACCCCAGGTGCCACACCAGTTGCCAAGCGGGGGGGTGGGGTGCCCCCAGCACACTCCCTGGTGGACCTGGAATTGGACTGGAAGTTCTTCTAGTCCACTTCTGGGTCTGCTGTCGAGAGCGCTGGGGAGCCCCCTGCACTCCTGTGGGACACTCCATTTGCCCCACCATTGCAGCATTCATGAGCTGGCTCCTTGAGGTATGTAGAAAAAGCATTTAAAGCTGTGTCTATGTCCGAATCTCCGAATCTTTCCGAATTGATTTGAAGAGTTCCGATTCGATTCAGAGAGATTAAAGGGTCTCCTGATTTGATTCAGATTTGGAGATTTGGCCAGTGAATCAGGACAAATCTCTGCTGAATTGAATCAGGGACCGAAGTTTTGCACAGCCCTAGGGGAAAGCTAAGTCTTCCTTTCTTTATCACTATTTTGGTAGAACAATACGGATCAATGACAGGTAGGGCTGCAACTTGGAAAAGCTCAGAGAAAAGCTAATTTTGTGAACAAGCTTCTTTCTTGAACAAAAATAACTTTCAAAGCTCAGGTGCCTTGGGAAATCACAAAGAAAAAAAGCAGCTGACAAAAACAGCTGTGTATTGATTGACATTTTATACCGTTTTGCATCAAAGTAAATACTTTACATGTAGGAAAACATACAAGGTTGCAATCATGTTGTTGGGTCTGGTTAATTGGTTCTGCTAGTATAATAACCATGTTTGGAGGAACAGAATGATTATATCAAAT
>NW_017729032.1:143295987-143309274 GCF_001723915.1 Gavialis gangeticus
CTGAGAGGTGCCCAGCTCTGCTTCCAGCTCCTCCAATCAGAGGCCAGGCAGCTCCATGTGAGGCTGACACTCTGGAAAGGTCAAGACCCCTAGCAGGCTGGGGCAGTACTAGCACTGGTGGCTGTGTAGTAGGATTTCTACACACCATGTGGGAGAGCTGAGTTCAAGTCAAGTCCCAGCTGGGGTGAGCTAAGAAGCAGCAAATTTTGTTGCTGTGGAAAGGCGCCATTGTGTTTTCCCCCCTTTCTCCCTCTCCAGGTACCTAGGCCTTATATTTCCTTTGACATTTTGTATTTTGTGCCTTTTTATATTTCACCAACCAGTATTGTTTGCTCTGCTGTTTGTGTTTTATATTTTGTTAACCCTGTCTTTTGTCAATGATTGTAAGTGTTTAACCTTTGTTGAATCCTGCCCCCTTGGGGCATTGTAGTGGCCACTATACCCCCTGAGTTATGCCTCTTATGTTCCCAGGTTTGTTCCCTCATTAAAAGGTATATGGTTAAGTCCCCAGTGGTGGTCTGGCTCTACTCTATAGGGGGAGGAGAGTCCCTACACCTCCCACAGCACTTGTGCACCTGCTTTGATCCCTTCAATTGGAGTACTGTCCGGGTTACAGCCCTAATACTGGTATGCATGTAGACTGTGATGCTTTACTGTAGAGCTAATTAATCAACTACAGTAAAGTGCACATGTAGATGCACCTTATGGGTGCCTCCCGATGAGTGTGCATGTGCAGGGGTGCATGTTTCCCATGGGACAAATAGCACTGGCACTTATTTGTCCCCTACCCAATACGGGTCACTTAGCTGTGTTCAGTGCAAGTTTGCACCACTGCTGTTTGTCCCCAGGCATGCCCCTGCACGCATGTTCTGGTGCACAACAAAATGATCTGGTTGGAAGAGGGGAGGTTTCTGGGGGCCTCCCAGGACAGCAACGGTGCCAACCTGGCCACTTGAAGTCTAGCCAGCAGCCAGAGCCTGGCTCTGGCTGGCCAGGGTCTGGTTTCTGGCAGTGCATGCTACTGCCATATATGCCATACTGCTTCTTTTTTTTTTACATTGGGATCTCCCAGTGTCCAAAAAACCCCACTGTGCTGCAAACTAGCAGCACAGCAAACAGATGCACGTGCCACGTGCAGTTAGCAGTGCCTCAAACAGGTTTGAGACACCGCAAACTGCACGTGAGTGGTCTTTGGGACAGGTCCTTTGCGTATTATCCAAAGTGTGCCACCTCTTGAAAAAAAATAGTTGCCTGGTTTTGTCATAAAGGGAGTTCAAGTTCTGCAGGCATTGGATTTTAATTAGGAATTCTGTTAGTCTTTAACTGCATTGACAGGTTAAATTATTGATTCTTTTTCTAAAAATAGGCACTAATATTTCCTCTATCAGACAAGTGTATGAAGGAAAGCTTGGTTTCATGAATGGCAGTGACCTTGGTTGACCTTTATTGGCACAATGGAAAAAGGCTGCTGCATCAGAGATGCATTCACTACTGTTAAGAGGGAAAGTCTGGAGTTTTATATTTTTTAAATTCCCCTTCACCCACCCATATACACAGAAAGATAAACCGCTATATTGTCCCTCTTACATCTGAAAGGCTGATGAAAGCTGATAAACTGTTTCCTGAGAACAGTCTTGAGATAATGAATGGTGTTGCAAGAGTTAAATGTCTTCCAGAGCCCAACATTAAACTTTTTTGCTGGTTATTTGACATTTATAGTCCCATATTTCCCTAGTGAACATAAGGAGCATGGGTTTGTTTTCAAAATATGACTAACCCTTAGATTTTGTGGCCTTAAACACCTGTGTTTGTAGTTCTACTCCCTGTCTGTTCAATGCAGGTGGATCGTGCCTTCTGATAACAGGGTTCTGGTTATCTCAGAGACAAAAAACTTTGTTGAAGAGTGGTTAAATTGCTTCTGGGACATGCTGGACTTTAAGAAAACCCCCTCAATGAAATGCCATATTAAAACAGAAAGGTACCCTGCATGGCACCCAGGTAGCTATAAGGGATTTATTAAACATGCCCTTGAGCACACTGCATGCCTATACATATGCTCAGAGGTGAGGGCAGGGGCATTTTGTTCCTGGGCAGCTGCTCTAATTAAAATGCTTCGCCATCATGTACATTAAGCCTCTGCACCTTTAAAAATGGCCATGGGATGCTTTATTTAAACTGTATTCAATAAGATTTAGAGAAAGTGCCCCAAGATCATTTTATAACATGTGGGGGCTTAATATATATGACACTGCAGTGATGCTGGAGAGTTCTAATTAGAATGCCGAGGACCACACATATAGGCAGTGGCGACTTGTAGAGGGTGTACTGGGGTGCATGTGCACCCCCTGAGAGCAGTGGTGCACCCCCTGACAGGCCATGCTCCCCACTTAGGCGATGGGTGGGGGGGCAGGCAGGAGCACTGGTGCCTCCCCCCGAGAGTGCTGAATACAGCACTGCGGCCACTTCCGGGAACACCACAGCCACTTCTGGGAGTGCTGCGGCCACTTCCTGGTCAGCACGGTCAGCCGCGGGGGGACCACCCTGGTCAGCAAGATTGGCCACAGGGGACCCCCCCCTCCAATTGTCGAGTCGCTGGGGGGCATGTGACCCCCCCCTAAGGTGGCACCAGTTGCCCATGTACATAGGCAGCCATTATGTCTACTTTCAGGTATATCCTAGCCAAGAACATACCCCTCTTACATGTAACTTTGACTGTGGAAGTTTGGTGGTCATAAAATATAGAAGTGACCATATTGATATTGATTTAGTTTAAGAAAAGACAGAACTTCTATAATACTTCACTGTGGCAGCCATTCACTCCAACAGTTTCTACTCCTGACCAAGGCTAAAATTAATACAGCTCAAATTTATTTACTAGCAAGACATCTGGTATCACACATAGGGATAAGAATAATCTAAAAATTCCAATTTGATCTAGATCATCTCTTTTACAAGTACAGGAAGCCTTAATAAACTCATACAAATTAAGGTGAAATGTGGAACTGTTTCTGCTTCCATTGACTTTTTCACCATCTTCCAAGGGAAACACTTTGAGATCCTGCCACTTCTAAAGCTTACAATACACAATTTACAAACTTGCTTAGTCACAGCTAAGGCACTTGAACTATAATGCAGTTGGTCAATTCATGACAGATAGGGGCATTTCAGTGGAAAGAAAAAATGCATTGGGGTGGTAGTGAAGTCATGTGTTCCATGGCATCATATCAGGACCTAGATTTGTGGTGTTTTAAGTACTGTATTTACTCAAATATAAAACAAGGGTTTGTCACATATGATTAGTGTGGTCCACCTCTTCATGAGGTGGAGCTGGACCAGGTTGTCCTGTGCCTCATCTGCATATACTTTTTTCAAGGGTCCAAAGACTTGCGACAAGACCACCCAGTTCCAGTCAGGAGCTGGGACTGATTAGCACATGGATCCTTTGTTGGGAGGAGGTGGGGTGGGGAACTAGTATCTGGAGTACACACAGCAGTACTGAGCTGTGGGGTCACCTAGGCTTGAAATGCTGTTGATTCTGGTGGGGCCCAGTCCAATGAGCTAAGTTATGATCCTTTTAGCTTAGGACTAATATCATGCACAGTCTGTACTATATATAAGTGGGCACATCTCCATGAGACACTTAATAATACACAGTAGCCTAATAACACTGTGCAGTAGCGTGCTGGGCAAAAACCATGCTAATATGCTACTGCACAGCAAGCATCACTAAAAAATCATGTGCCAGTGCTACTGTGCAGTAACTGTAGTTACTGTGCATTTAGTTAGTACTTCATTAAGCAAGTACTAAACTAAATGCTCAGTAATTACTGCACATTAATGAACATGTAAATGTGCCCAGCAGGTACAAATGTACTGCTTAAAAGTGTTTTATAGAATCATAGAAAATGAGAGTTGGAAGGGACCTCAGGAGGTCATCTAGTCTAACCTCCTGCTCAAAGCAGGACCAGCCCCAACTAGATAACCCACCCAAGGCTTTGTCTAGCTGGGTCTTAAAAACCTCCAAGGCTGGAGATTCCACCACCTTTCTGGATAACCTGTTCCAGTGTTTTACTGCCCTCCTAGTGAGAAAAAAAATCCTAATATCTAACCTAAACTTCCCTTGCTGCAACTTGAGACCATTGCTCCTTGTTCTGCCATCTGCCACCACTGAGAACGGTTTAGTGCCATTCTCTTTTTGAACCCCACTTCAGGTAGTTGAAGGCTGCTATTAAACCCCCCACCCCTCAGTCTTCTTCTTTAGACTAGATAATAAGCCCACTTCCCTCAACCTGTTCTCAGAAGTCACATGTCCCAGCCCCCTAACCATTTTCATTGCCCTCTGCTAGGCTCTTTTCAATTTGTCCACATCTTTTGTGTAGTGGGGGGCCCCAAAACTGGACACAGTCCTCTACATGTGGCCTCACCAGTGTTGAGTAGAGGGGAATAATCACTTCCTTCCATCTGCTAGCAATTCTCCTACTAATGCAGCCCAGTATGCTATTAGCCTTCTCAGCAAGGGCACACTGTTGGCTCATATTCAGCTTATTGTCCACTGTAACCCCCAGGGCCTTTTCTGCAGGTTCTGCTGCCCAGCCAGTCAGTCCCCAGCCTGTACTGGTGCATGGGATTGTTCTGACCTAAGTGCAGGACTTTGCACTTGTCCTTATTGTACCTCATGAAATTTCTTTTGTCCTTATCCTCCAATTGGTCTAGATCACTCTGAATCCTATCCCTATCCTCCAGCATACCTACTACTCCCCCCAGCTTAGTGTCACCTGCAGATTTGATGAGGATGCATTCTATGTCATTTTCCAGGTCATTGATGAAGGTATTGAACAAAACCGGCCCCAGGACTGACCCCTGGGGCACTCCACTTGATACCAGCTGCCAACTAGACATCAAACCACTAACTACTACTCTCAGAGCCTGACGATCTAGTGTTTATGGAGTACCTGTGCCAAAGCTTGCAGCAGTTTAAAAAAAAAGATAAGATGCATTCACTTAATCAATTCTGAATTAACTAAGTCTATGAGTTTCCATAGTAATTTGCCTATATGCATATTGCTAGAGGCATGTTTCATTCAAAGTCAGTGTTTTCAAATTTGCCTCTTGCTTCCATGTGCTCAGAGAGAGCAAGGTCTGACAGTAAGAAAAGAGGAAAGAAGCCACAGGGGGAATAAGTTGTGGGGACAAAGTATAAGGGGGCCACCTGACAGCCCCCGGATTTATTTTCCCTGCTATAGTAGTGGAAGGGGGACAAATTCAAGGAAAACCTTTAATAATTAGATTCTATACCTGGAACATTATAACAAATATATAAAATTTCTGTACATAGAATCTAATTATTGGGGGGGGGACTTTATATCCAAAGTCATCTTATATTTGAGTAAATATGGTATTCATGAAAAGCTGGTATAATAGATTGGATGACAAATATGAATTGGGGCATATCTTCAAGTTATATGCGTGAATGTTTCATAGGTAAGTAGGGTAGTGAGTACAGGTTTTGTATCATGTGACCCATTTGCCTTCCTTATGCAAGACAGTGATTATGAAGAGGAAGGTGGTGACTTGCTGACATCAACCCCAACCTGCAGAGACCTCCTCATGGCAATAGGGAAGAAGGCAGGAGAATGGGGGAGAGTGGGAAGGTAGCACTCACATATTTCTTCCTCCTCTTCCCCAAGCCAGTCCTGTGGGGACTTTTGTGTGCCCCCACTTACTATCTTGTAGCCATACTTGTGAGACTCTGAGACAACTCCTAGTTCAGAAACTATTGGAATCAATTCTTGTTGTGCTCCTAAGCATGTGGAAGGAAGAGAGGGTATTGGCTATGCTAAGAGCAGTGAGTCTTAACTTCAGCTGGGAAATGGAGGACAGAATCTTGCTGGAGTAAATCTAGCAATGAGGTCCTTAAGAGAAAAATGCCTCTCTTCCTTTCTAATGCTAATATTGCATAGGGGCTCAACCGAATGTGCATATGCACAAGATTATGGTTTTCAAACGTTAACTGCTTTACAAATAAGGTTTGGTAGGCATGCTACAGTTTGGTTTGCATTCATTAAGCAGAATAGCTATAGGTATTAACTGTTGGTTTTTGTTGACAGATTGGCTGGCTTACTGTTGTTGCACAGTGATATATACACCCTCAGGAAGGTAAAGGTATACATATTGAAATTATTAAATACATTAAACTATTTAATTTGAAATAATGACATTGTTGAAGGCAGGTGAATATCATGCATCCCAGAAATCTGGGGGAAAAATAAGGGAAAGTCACCCCTAAACCTTCTCTACAAATATGTCTATATTACAGTGCACTAGCTCAGGTATCCACAGTCTAAACAGCAGCACAGAGCTCAGGGGGAACTGGCTACCAGAATATTTATGCAGTTTTTCAGGCAGGTTTTGCTGCCCGAGTTAGTAATTTAAAGCTAGCTAAGACACGTCAACACTGCATTACCTATTACGTAAAATTTCCCTGCTACTGTTGACAGGTGCTGGCAATGAATTCAGCTCTACTAGTGCCAAAAAGTGGCTTACTGCAAGCACTGGCAAGAACCAAAGTGTTTGGCACCCATTTTAGAAGCTGTGATCAACAAGGTATATTACTTGGGGCAGCAAATGCTCTAAGGGTAGAGCAAAACCTCTAAAGAGTGAGGAAAAATAAACTAGGAGAGGCTGCCATTGGCACTTGAAAATTTTCTAAACTTTGTTGCCAGTTATCCTGCAGATGCCCTCCCCACCACTTCAATTTTTTTTTCAGGAAAACTGTTTACTATTACAAAAGTGCTCAGTAGCATTTTTCAAGAAACTTGTTTTTAGCTGATGTTGGGGATAGTACTAGTTGGAAGAAACAAAACCAACATAGGTAGGTTTCCTGCCCAACTGCATTTTTCAAACTACCTGGGGTGGGGAAGGGGAAGTCACCCAGATCTAGTTTGTATAAATCGAGTTAGGAAACGTTTTTAAGTCTTCAGCAAAGAGAAATATTGCATGGGCTCCAGTTCAGAGCTCCCTGTTTCTCTAAGCCTTATTTTAAACACATTAAAATGTGCAAGGAGATTATCCTGCCACACACTGATGTAGAAGAGTGAATTAGTTGTTTATTACTTACTCAAGACAGTACAGGCTGTACTGAAGAGATGCTGGAAAGTCAAATGACTAATAAAGTTCAGTTCAAAATTACTTGCATCCATTTGCCCTGTATTTGATTATTTTCCTTGCCTTGAAGTGGCAAGAACAAAAGATGAACAACTTAAAAGGTCATCCATCTAAAATATTCTGTCACCTGTAACGTTTACAAAAATTAAACCACCAGCTTGGAACAGTACTCAGTTAGTTCTGAGCATATCAAAAATTGGTTCTCTTCTACAAGAGGAGGTTGTTAAGCCATGTTAGTCTGAAGTTAGTTTCCACTGGACATATAGGATTTAAGTTAGAGCAAAAGTTTAGTAGACCAAATACTGTGCAACAAAGATACCTCCTGAGGTTTATCCTTGCCTTCTCAAACCGATCTGGTGGCAGCATCCTGACTTATAAATCTACTCAATATTTTTTACAAAAGCAAAAATAAAAACCAAGATGCCTGTCAAGGCATCCTACATATTTTTTTTCTTGAACCCAACTATGACTATCATCATTATATCTATAATAAAGTATAATGACATTCATTATTTCAAGATATAAACACAATAAAAACCCACAGTTAACATACACACACTTTCAGACCTTCACCTATTATAGGGCAATAGAATCCTCAGTTCATCTGATGGAAAAATTGTTTAACCCATATAATCAACAGCAGGTAAGTGGAAAACATCTGCATGCATTTAACTTATGTGCTGTCATAAACTCTCAGTTGTCCTGCACTTACAGGCAGGAATACCACTTGAGATGTCTACTATTGAAATAGCTGAAACATCTATTCTGAAGGGGAGGCTGATTGGCAGGGCCAGCTTTGTGCATAACAATAACTACAAAGGGGTAAAAAGTTACACCATCCAGCAAAAGCTTCCCATCAAGACGCAAGAACACCTGTGCTGTGGCCCCAGATCTATCATACCTTTTTTTCAGTATCACAACACAGTCCCTGGCATCTCAAGCTACCCAACAAATGTTAAGAGTCTATTAACAAGGTCCAGCCAGACAGAACCACTCTACCTCTCAGCTGCTCAAGTAGTCTTCATCCTTTATGAGCATCTGGGAAAAAACAGGAAGATGGACAGGACTGTTGGCTATTCAGTGGTCTCACCTCCAACAGAACCATTTTGAAAAACAGAAGAACAAGAAAAGATAAATAGTGGGGCACTTCAGCATTGATCCTATCACTGGAGTGAATGGGACACAGGGCAGTTCTCAGCAGTGCAATAGATATACACACTAATTCTGCTATGAGGAGAGTGCATTCCCTTACCAAAAGAAAGGTCAGTATTTTGACACACTAAAATCCTGCAGCCTCATATTAACAAAACGTACTTCCCTTTCAAGGAAGGTGCTATATAGGGTTGAAAAACAAGTACTGGTTGTTACTTAGGTTAATCACAAATTAAAAGAGGCCTGTAGGATTTTCTTTTTTAATATTAATCCTTCCAAATACAGAAGTTTTAGCTGCTTAAATACAGCAGGTTCAGGGCAAGACATGTTTCATTTAGGCCTAATCTCTAAGATTACAAGAACAGTTCTCTCTGGCACAGATAACTTCAAAGCTATTTTGAATAACTTTAAAGCAAACTGTTCAAGGGTACTTAAGTGCCAGAGAAAAATGTTACTCTCTTATAAAGAAAAAGACAGATTGTCCTTTTCCCAAACATTACACCCCATCAGTCATCTCAGCTCTTAGAAAAACAAAGTAGTGCTGTTTGGTAGGCCAATAGGAAAACACCAACCTAACACACATGACATAAGTTAAAGGAATAAAATGCCCATGAATTGTTTTATTTCATTAAAACTAAACTTTGCACAGTTTTGCTCATTAATTCCTCCATTGAGATAAGACATCCATAAAAAAGTTGTAATAATAAAAACTGACAGGCATCCAGGCCTATTTCAGGCATCAGATACAATAAAAGTTATCAAATGTTGAAGTTACAGTCTTGTTGCATCACACACTATCATAGAAAGTGGGGGAAAAAAACCAATAAACATTTAATAATGTTAACTGTATTATTTTAGACACTTCTAAGTGTTCCAGTTTTTGTACCACACGATTTGTTTTAGTTCAAATTCACATCTTTCTAGGAAACGTGTCAGATCTAACGTGAGTTAGAAGTATGAGTAAAGTATAAATCTCCCAAACGGTTTTAAGAGATTACCCATCCCCATAGCAAAGCTTATGTTTTTGCTTATAAAAAACGTGAGTGGAATGTGAAAGGTCAACGGGTGAAATAAAAATGCTTTAGTCCCATAGAACAAGCAAAACATTGTGACTAGCTAGCCACTGCAAATGCTTCAAAGAGCTACAGTAGAACTTTGCTCGTTCTGCACTTTGTGCCACTTCAGCCCACATCTGAAAAAAAACAAAAACACAAAAAACAAAACCCAACCCAAAACCCCAAAACTTTCCAGTGCTAACATGAGGTCCCATTGTTATACTTCAGTGCTTTTGCTGGATAGAGATCCTTACCAATATACTATAGTTTCAATCTGAGATTTCAAACCATGAATTGTATGTATGCAAAGATTTAATAATTCTCAAATTTAGTTCCCTCAGTTACTAGATAGTTTCTACTAGATTAGAAGTTCTTGCAAAATACATTTTGTAGTACAGCTTGTGCTACAGTCCAACAGATCAAAATATTCTCTTAGAACTCCTGCATCTGTTTTATTAGTTTTGTGCAATTTTCAGATTAATACTTCCCTCAACAGTATATAAAGATCCTTTAATCATAATAATGAACTCCGTGTATTCAACAATAGGTAGTACCATGGAAAGAATTGCACTTGAGAGCTCCTGTTGGAAGCTTCCAATCATAATAAGCCGCACGTCTTTTACAGAAATGTAAAGATATTTATTTTCTACACTGCAGAACGTTTACAGAGCATCTAGTTTGAAGTGCATTCTTACGGAATGTATTTAGGCATCTGGTGCAACAAGTGATCTTTTATCCATCTGAGGAATCCAATTGTTGTTGCACTAAATTAAAGGTTGGCAGAAAGGGGGCTGAAGGGAGATTGCTGGATCTACCCCATATATACATAAAAAAGAAGGTGCTTTTCAAGGCTGAATATACCCACACGTGTAGTGTACAACCAAAAAGTGAAGGCACATGTAATTTATATTATAGCTTACAAATTATAAAATGTAGCTGAACATCTGCATAATTTCTAGTCTTTCTGCACAAAAATAATGACTAGCACCGGATTGTGTGTCTTATACACTACTGAATTGCTTACCAAGGTTTGTTTTCAGTATTTACTAAAGATATAGGTCTGCACTCAATACTATGAATATGATTTATAGGCTCAAGCACAGGGTGCAGAAATTGCAAACTGATCTGGGGAAGAAGTCAAACTGAGGAGTCCCCACCATGTCACAGCTTCTGTTTGTTGAGTGTAAAGACTGAACCGTCACCACCAAAACACTTAAAGCTGTCAACACAAACCAATATGCAGAACACTCAGAAGCAATTTGCTTGATTATGTTTTGAGTGCTTATGGCATGTATGTAACTACTGTCTCAGACTGGGATTTGTGTCTCTAAAGCCACGTACATTTCATAAGACATCCGACAAACATGCTCATATAATTCTGAGGAAGCGTTAAGTTGACATGTGCTTTGATGAGTGCTACATATTAACTGGTAACATTTTAACATCTAGACACAGATAAGATTCTATGACCAGAAACACCCACCATCCAAGACCAGCCTAATAGCCATTTCTTTAAGATTAAAGGTATTTCAACATGTTCGTTTCCTAGCTTTTTCAGGAATTAATTGTTTAAGCAGCAGAGAGGCCAATATTCAAGTTTCCAGAAAATGTCATGGATAGATTTGGAATACACTAGTCTTTGGGGTTAAGAACATTGTTTTGAAGAGCAATTCCAAAATTATATACATAAAAAAGGGATTTTAAATCTCAAACTAGAGATTTGATTTTAAAGCACATTTTTTTAGTCACATCCCTAGAAATAAAAGGGTTAGGAATGTGAATACCATCCCCACCTACATAAAATTAGAAATGCTTTTTCATTAAGCAGCTTTTACTGAGTACACCAAAACAAAACAGAGACACGTATGATCTAATTCCAGTCGATCACCTTGCCATAGTTTTAAAAGCATTTCTGCACACATTGAACTGGAGTAATTGAAATACGTCACAACACAATTACTAATGAAAACGTAAGTGCGCTACTGCATTTCAGAAATGTAGCATTTTTACGCAGATTTCATATGACAGCACCCACACTTCCATCTAATACAAGGTGACTTTACTGTACGAGTTGTGCATAAGACTGTTTTAGATGAGTTCAAATGGTGTTACACAGGAATGGTATTAACAGGAATCAACCAAACATCAATAAACTTGTATGGTGCTAGATCTACTATTTGAGGGTTCACAGTGAATAAAATAAAATGACCTTATTTGATGTATAAAATTTAAAAAGAGACTTGTCACTCCTATTATTCTGTATTAGCAGTCCAGCTGAGAACAAGTTCAGCAGTACCTCAGACAGCTGTGACTTCTCTACATTCTTAACTTCAGCAGCTGTTAGGAATCCCATGGGCTTCTGCATTTTAAATTACTTGATTTCAAGTGGGACTACTCTGAGTGCATAAAATTAAGATAGACTTGAGCAGTTTTGCTACATTTCTCCTCTCTGGTACCTTACTCTACGCTTTCCAAGTGTTATTATTCTTCAGGGGGCAGGGAGTGGGCAAGGACTCTGAAAATACATGAACATATTTAAGGAGCCCATAAATAGTCAGCTGGGCATGAAGACGGCATGTCTTCACAGTGCCATTTCTAGTACCATTGATGTGCAGCCATTAGGTGTGGAAGCTGAGTGTTTAAATCTTTTCCTCCCCTCACACACACACACACACACGTGTAAACCAGCAGAAGTCCATCACCTTGGTTTCTAGACCTAGAAGCCTGGCTTCTGAAGGAGTGGTCTGCAGATCCCAAACTCACTTCCAGACCCGCTGCCCTTGGATTAGGGCTGCTGGAATGTGACTCTTAGGCAGGGAATGCGACTCTTAAGCACAGTTGACCGAGGCAGCCGCTTTCCTGGCAGTTGCCACACTTTGAGGGCTCTGCGCAATGTTTACACTTCTTCAGACACTGAAGCGTACCAAGTGATTTGGCAACCCCATCCCGAGGGAAGCTCAAGATGCCTAGGTGCCCATCCCCTTGTCCTCGGTGCTATGGTCCCAGCAGGGCTCGAGAGCAGGGATTTGGGCTGCTCCTGGCCTTGACTTTGATGCCACCCGCCTCCTCGCCTTATCCAAAAACGTTGGATTTGGGTCTGAGTTTAAAGGATGTTTTCAGGGGCTTCTCATCCTGCTCCTCCTCATCAGGCTCCCCCCGGAAGGAGGGGGTGGTGTGGATGATTTGTGTCCGGAACCGGATTTTGTTCAGCCGGGGTTTCATCCGGCTGCTGTTGGAGGTTTTCCTGCTGATGCCCTTGCCCGGGGCAGCTGTGACCTCGCCTACCTCAGCCTCCTCCACGGAGCCCTGATGGTGGTGGTGGTGGTGATGGGAGAGCTTGTAGGCCATGAGGTTGGTGGGCAGCACCTTGGAGAGCCTCCAGCGCCCGCTCCCGTTGGGCGCCGTGCCCTCGTCCTCCTCCTCCTCCTGCAGTGCCCCCACCAGGCTCCTCATCTCCTCGGGGGTGCCACGGTCCAGGTACTGCGCGGCCTTGCGCCCACCGTAGTCCCGCACATCTACATCGGCGTCGCAGGCACCCACCAGCAGCTTGACCACCTCGAGGTGGCCGTGCATGGCAGCCAGGTGTAGCGCTGTGTAGCCGCCGCCCCCGCTGCGAGCGTTCACGTCCACGGCCAGCCCCTGCTTGCGGGCGAAGGCCACCAGGTGGGCCAGCAGCTCCTGGTGCCCGTGCTTGGCCGCCCAGTGCAGGCACGTGAATCCGGTCACGAAGTCTCGCTTGGCCAGCAGCCCCGGCTCGCAGCTCAGCAGCCCCTCCAGGCTCTCCCAGCGGCCCTCGGCCGCCGCCAGCATCCACGCGTGCTCCAGCGGGTCCAGCGCCACGGCGCCCCCCGCGCCACCGCCCTCCTCGGCCGCCGAGCTGCCTGACGCCAGCGACGCGCTGTCCGAGTCCCCGCCG
>NW_017729032.1:143309621-143310025 GCF_001723915.1 Gavialis gangeticus
CAATCCTAGTTGTGGCCCCGCCTCTTTCCTTTTAATGCCAACCGTGGCCCAGCCCTTCGCACTCGTCCCACCCTTTCTCCCGCCAAACCGCGGAGTTGCCACGTCCCTTCCCAGTTGCCCTGTCAGTGTGATAAGTTTTTACTGATTTTTTACGTGTGAAATTTGTGAAGTTTCTATGTTGAGTTGTAAATTTTTGGTACTTTAATAAAACAAAAATTAAAAAATCCCTTCCACCCGGCCCCGTCCCTGCACCCTCAATCCCCGCTGTCCCCCGCCCCGATTCCACAGCAGGCAGCCTGCGTTCACCCCACACAAAAATCTAGAGGGGCACATGCCCCCATGACTCCCCTGGAAGTGCATGCAGCAGCTGGGAGCCACTGCCCCCCCTCCCCCAAACCTTCTGC
>NW_017729032.1:143315025-143322569 GCF_001723915.1 Gavialis gangeticus
CCGCTCGCCCCGCCCCTTCTCCCCATAATCTGCGCCGTGGTCCGGTGCCTTCCAGACGGCCCCGCCCCTTTTCCCTCACTCCCTGCCGTGGCCCCGCCCCATCTCTTGCGGCAGCCCCGCCCGCGCTGCCGGTTACATTCCAACAGTCGGTGCCGGTCGCGCTACCGGCCCCGCGCGCCCCCGCCGCCACCTCATGGCTTCCCATGACGGGGCGCGGCAACCGGTGAGTCCGCGGCCCTGGCTCTGCCTCCGCCGGGCCGGGCCGTGTGAGCGGGGGCGATCGGGGACTGGACAGGACGGGACGGGCCCTGCGCCGGGGACCTCGGGGAGCGCACGGGGGAGTTTTCATGCGGCGCCGGATCGGGGCGGGGAGCGGAAAGCAGAGCAGCAGGTCGGGCGGGGGGTGGGGATCGGAGTGGCCTTCTGTGGGGGCGGGTTGGGTGTCAAAAGGTTGATCTCTGCTGGACTAGAGAGTCCTCAGTGTGGGTGTGGGGGGAGCAGAAAGCAGAGCAGCAGGTAGGGGAGGAGAAGAGGGTCTGAGCAGCACTCCAGGAGGGTGGGGAACAGTAAGCAGAGCAGTAGAGCAGGTGGGAGGGTGTTGAAGTGCTCTAGGAGGGCCTAGGGGTGCGGGAAGTGGAGCAGCAGGTTGGGAAGGGGGTGGGGCTGGCACTCTGGTGGAGCAGAAAACAGAGCAGCAGGTTGGGAAGGGTGCCCAGAGTGCCCCTTAGGGAGGGTATGGGGGAAGCAGAAAGCAGGGTAGCAGGTCAGGCAGGCAAAGGGGCTTGGAGTGGCACTCCTGGTGAGTGTGGAGGAACAGAAAGTAGAGCAGCAGATGGCACAGGCCGGACGGGCCTTTGGGGAGGTCACGGAGGGAGCAGAGCAGCAGGCTGGGCAAGGGAAGGAGATCTGAGCTGTGCTTGGGGGGGCTGTGGGGGTGCAGCATGTTGGGAAGGGGACTGGAGTGGCGGTTTGGGAAGAGCACAAAGCAGAGCAGCAAATTGGGTGGCGCTTGGGGAGGGCACAGGGTGAATGTGTGCCATGCCTGCCGGAAACAGTCAGCCCCCGCTGGACTCCGCCCTTGAGGGTCTTCCCACCCCCGAGATCCTCTGCTTGTTCTTCCTGGACTCTTCACTTATGGCTGCTGACTCATTTGTCCAAGCAGTCGTTTACGCTGTCCCATTCAGGGCGAGACGGTTGTGAAAGTTGGTTACAGTTGGCAATTAAACCAGAGACGTTTCAGTCGCTTTTCTGAGAACTGTTGCTTGGAGAGGCGTCTCATTATGGAAAACAGCCCTCACGTAGCTCAGGAGACCAGTCGTGCAGCGTGGCTTTCAAATTGCGTGTAGCAGTGCTGTAATGGTGCTAGACAGGGATTGACATATGTTTGAATTTTAAAAAAAGCACTGAAAATGAGCAAACTTGTCAAGTTAGATTATTTATAGATACTCTGTGAATAGAAAAGAGGTCTCAGGCTGTAATGCCGTGCAAGAAAATGACCCACGTAAAGGCCATGGCCCTTGTTGGTTTCAGTAGCTGTCTGTGGATGACTGCCTCTTTGCAACTGGAGGGAAACCTTGATGGGCATATATGCAAACCGTGTCAACTTTCCTCTTGCTTGTCAGAAACTCAGATTCAAGCCAAAAATTGGCCCACATTCACTTTTTCTAATGTTTTAATTTGATTTGCTCATTGCATTGCAGCAAGTATGCTGCCTCATCCCATCCCCATTCATTGTTTTAGTAGCAAAGAAGGGACAGAATAGTGGTCCACTGAGCCAGAAATTAGGAATTGTCTTATGTGGGAGTTTTTCCCTGCATAGATGGATGCAGCCCGCTTAGCCATTTTATCTGGCCCACAGATCTGGCGGGGGGTTCACCGTTGTGGTGGCAAGGAGAAATCCTGGCAGCAACCCTGTGGGAAGGACTGGTGCCTGCAGCTGTGGTAGTGGTGGTGCAGCCTGTGTTAGAAGCAGGTCCATGCTTGGAGCTATGCTCTGCTAACGCATCCCCACCTGCCCATAAACGTTAGACCTAGTTGCTCTTGCTTTTTTGCTGTCAAAGGGGCATTCTGATGAAGGATGTTTGGCTCTGGGTGATTTGTCCCTAGATGCCTTTATGGTTGAGCAGTTGGGACCCACCTTTTTGACAGGCATACCACAAATTAGCCTTGCACCTTTCTGAGTGCCACTCTTGTCGCTTTCCCCTGCCTAGTCTGTTGTCTGCTTTCAGCTTTCTGCCCTGTCTGCTGCTGTGCTGCCTGCCCACCCTCTCATCTACCTTGTACCACATACAAAGCCTGCTTGTGCCACTTGTACATGTGCCCAGACTCCCCTTGTGTTAGAACAGACTGAGGTGTTACTGGAGCCCTGGAGTTTTGCATCATCTTCTCAAACCAGAGTGCTGAGCACAACTTGGGTATCTTCAGGCTTTAATTAATCTTGGGATATCATTTATTGTACATTATTATACAGTTTTAGCTGTGATCCATGTAGAATTGCAGAGAAGTAATGTAAATGAGAGAAGAAATACCAGGATTTGGGGCTTTTCTGTAAATAAAGAGAAAGTTGTGAGAGTAAGTTTGAGATAAATGTGCCACAAAATATTTTTACAGATAATCTGTAGTGAGAGGAAATGGAAAAGATTAAGTACCAGCAAAAGTGAAATGTGAGTGGGATTTAATAATCCTTAATAAGCCAATAGAGATTTGGAGAGGGGAGAGAATCCTAGGCAGAGCAGCACAAGCCAAAGAGGAACATAAATAACAATGGAGAGTTGTAGGGAGGGGACCAATGTATAAATAGGATAAGTGGATGTAAGATCAGAAGGGGTCAGGAGGAATATACGTGAATAATGTTAAAAAACAGGAAAGCAGTTTCAGAGTGGATTTGTAGGTGCTGGGGAGTGGAACCAAAATGTAATTTCCCAGATTAATAAGTATTATTAAAACACTTCTTACCTTATTTGTTGTAAGGGGCTTTCTGTCAATCATTACACAAAATACATATAAAATCTCTAGTGGAATATGGTGCAGACCTGAAGGTATTGTATATGTTACTTGATGCAAGGTAAGAATAGAATTGTAAGGTTTTGTGATGCAGGTGTGCAGCATGCTGTACTTATGCTTGAAGAAAAAGAAACAGGATGATGATTTCAGCAAGCTTTGTTGCATTTGTTTAGAATGGAAATTTGTCTTCTGTGCTGTCCAGTTTTAGTGGGAGAGGCTGTTTAGAAATTCCTGTCCTAGGATTAGTATGGTCTATTATAGTTACCATATTATTTTTAAATTAGATTTTGGCTTAAGTGTAAGTATAACAGTTTATGTACATTTACTTCTATCCTTTTTTGCACATACTTTCATAATACAGCAGTTGGATAATCTTAAGAAAGGCATTGATGTTTAATATGGAAGCTACCAAAGAAGAATTTCAGAGAAGTCATGTGCCTGACACTTTTTGGAAAGAGTTGAGCCAGTAATGCTGCTTTTCTAGATTTTGTCAGGCTGAACCTAAGTGCATTATGTCTCATGCTTTTGGAGTGCCACCTTTTTTGTCCTGTGGTAAACCCCACCCCAGGTATTAACAATATTAAGACTCAAGAAACACATGCTGGTACCTCCACAACTGCTACTGAGTTGGTCAGATCCTTCAGAGTCCTTATTTGAATGTGTTTTTATGTGGAGCCTAATTGAGATGAACATGGGAGTGTGTGTGTTGTGTGTGTGTTTAGAATCTTTCAGCTAGTAATGTTGATTGGAATGTATTTATGTAATATATGCCAGATGAGGGCATTAAAGTGTGGAGAAGTCTAATCCAACCCTCAGTTTCCTTTAACCCACTCATGGTAGTGAGACAGTTAGAGGTTCTGCTTCTTATCCTTAGCAGAGTTAACTTTAATTCAGTGCTTTTCAACATTTTTCATTTGAAAAATTTTGAGTGAAGGTACAGAGTCTTTTGAATTGCAATTATGAGTAATCATGTACCTTTGATTGATCATAGCCATCTTTTGCGGATCCCTTAGACTAGGGGCTCGCAAAGTCCAGGTTGCGGGTTGGATCTGGCCAGCAGTGGACTCCGTTTCCCAGCAGCCCCTGCCCGCATGGCTGGGGCCAGTCTTCATGGAGACCCCAGCTGTTGCCATGGAGACCAGCCCCAGCCTGTTGGCAGGGCATGTGGCAAGGCAGGGCAGGAGGCTGCTCTGGAGCTGCTTGGATCTTGTGGTGGGGGCAGCTTGGTCCAGTGCCAGGGAGGAGCTGCAATCTGCAGCCTGCGCACTCTGGGAAGGGGTGTGCAGGCAGTGCTTTGCTGGTCGGCCCTGGCTCAGGACTACGCTGTCCCCGATGCAAGGAGCCGAGGAGGAGCCATGATCTCTAGCCTGCATGCTCTGGGAAGGGGCGTGCAGTCAGCAGATTGTGACTCTGCCATGGCCCTGGACCAAGCTGCCCCCGCCACAAGATCCCAGCAGCTCTGGAACAGCCATCTGCCCTGCCTTGCCCTGCCTCTATGGGAACCCTAGCCATGCACAAATGTGGCTGCGGTCACCGTGGAGACAAGCCCTAGCCATGCAGGCAGTTGCTGCTGGGAAATGGGGTCTGGCTGCCAGCCGGGTGTGCCATTTTGCCGACCCTCCCTTAAACATAGCCTGTAGACCCCCAGGGATCCATGGACCACAAGTTGAAAACCACTGCTCTAATAGCAAATTAGGACACACCTATACTTCAGTGCAGATGAGAGATACCGAAGATGACCCGGGTACTAGAGCCAGTCTAGCTGCAGCAGTCTGGAGCTCCAGACAGGCTAATTTATTCTGCTTTTGCAAATTTATTCTGCTTTTGCTAAACTGGATCAGGAACTTGAGCTAATTCACTTGAGCTCTGATATCTTTCCAGTGTAAACATACCTTTAGATAGGGTAAATTTCTGGTACACAAATGTACCCTTCCCTTCACAGCTGGGGCTATATGGCAAAGCTGCCACCACTACTTCCCTTGTTATCCTCAGGGACTTCACCATAGGCTCTTGCACTGATTACCAGATCCTGGGGAGCTCCTGTGAGTCCCCACCAGGCCTTACCTAGCAGATCCCATCCCTTCTGGGGAACTCTCACACGTATCCAGATACCCTTCCTATTTCCCCTTTTTCCATGTATTAGTCTTAGTTGCATGCTCAGTCTCCTGTCAGCTCCATGTGGGGTGCACCAGTCAAAGGGAAGCTTGACTTAATATGTTTAAAGGTCCACAAGACTCTGTGACACTCCTTTTTAAAATTTTCTCCTTTTTAATTTTATTATACAGTATAACCTTATAAATCCAGTGTGTTTGGGACCGAGCACTTTCTTGAAATTTGAAAATGCCGGGTTTTTTAAACCAGCATGGCGGCCAGTCCCAGAGGTGGGGGCGGGGATAGCAGCAGCCAGTTCCAGAGCAGCCGCACATGGAGTGGTGGCACAGAATGGTGAATGGTGGTGGCAGCTGCCGTGTGCAAGCTTCTGCCTCTGTGTCCGGGAGGGCGGGGGAGAGTGGCGGCCGGTCCCAGTGTGGTGGGAGGAAGTGGCGGATTTTTGATCATTCCGGATTTTTGGTATCTGGATTTATGAAGTTATATTATATAATATCACCTACCACCTTAATAAAAAACTTATCTGAATGTGTCCCTCTGTACTTCTGTGTTTTTACCAGTACCAAAATGGTGGATTCAAAGTCTTTAGCTTTCAAATTACGCCCATTCTTTGCTAGTTTAATTTCTTCCATTGGAAATTCTATTTCTGCTTTGTCTTGGGAAGAAGCATTGCCAGACGATTCAACAGGAAAAGGAAGTCCAGGGATGCTGATCTGGAAGTACACCCTCTCAAGTTATTTATAAGAGGAATTTCAGACCCCCTGGAAACAGGATCAACTTCCAATATAGGTCTGACTTCTAATAAGTCTCTGGTAACCATTGGCTCTACGAAGCTGAACACAACACCCAAAAGTTTTCTGGTTTAAAAAAAAAATTCTTGGCACTGTCAAATAAAGGCCTGGTACAAGCTGGCAATGAAGACTGATATGTGCTGCCTTCTTGCTGAGCCAAGGAAGGTCCTCTGGGAAAGTCTTGGTTCATGGCACTGTTCCCTTTCTTCCTGTTCCTCAGTGAACAGGGCACTCAGCTTGCAACAGGGCCAAGTGATGCTGCCTTAGAAAAGGAAGCATAAGACATATTTGGCAGTCACGCCTTTTAAAATACTTGCAATTAGCAAGCACTAGTGTAAATTTCAATACTGGTATTGATATCCACACCAATATTGATAATGGCACCATGGAAAAAAAGCAAGCCAGGTTGGTGCCAGCTAATTCTACGAGGAGGAGATGACTGTATTCCCAGTACTGCCATCACATACCAATGCCATGTACAGAGATACTCATGGTATTTGAGATCTTTTGGTACCAAAGTCATTTCAAAGAGCAGCACCAACTTTCAACGTTGATTATTCTGCATTTGCGTCACTGGAATTTACATATTTTCTCAGTTCTTTAGGTGACCTTTCCCATTTCAGATTACTCAGTTCAGCTGAAAGACTTTCTTTGTAAATAAGATGCTCTCATTGTAGAGCCTTATTTTATCAACTTCAAGCATGGCAATGGCCTGATCAACCATCTAAATCAACCAATATCATATTCCCCCCTTGGTCCCATGGGGTACACAAGAAACTTCTATCCAGAACCCCTTCTTAGCATTCAAGGAAGTATCAAGTGTCAAGCATATTTTGCTACCTTCATTTCTGTAGATAAGAAGGAATATTCGCTGCTGACAGAAGAGGTAATAGGAGCCAGCTTTTTAAAGGGATTTCAGCATCTAACAATGCATGTACTGTTGTTTACAGGTGAGCACCTACCATTGAAATGAATGGGGAATAGGTATATTGGCAAAATTGAAAATCCTACTCTGTTCTTTTTTACATCTTTTTGGTGTCTAAATACCTTTAAAAATCTGGCCCTACATCTTGTTCAGTAACATTCTTCATCTCCAAGGGGTTCTCGTTCCTGGCTTCACAAGGATGTTATCATTTCCTCTGCCAGCCCCCAGTGACTTCTGAGCATTTTGAGAGCTGCTCATCCACATTGTTGAGACTTCTGAAGTAGTCTTCAGTGATGTTACAGACTGTCTGATATATTGCTTTCCTCTGTTTCTCCTTAAATACTTTTCCTTATCAAGCAAGGACATCTTAGATCTAGCCAAGACATGTGTTAGATAGCAACTGCAGTGCCATCCAAGGTTAACAGAACAGAAATGTATCTATCGGGTACCTCAAAGGATTTGTAGAGTGCTCATCAGGATCTGGGGAAATGTCTGTTCATCAGAGCGCCCCAAGGGATGACAAGGTCAAACGGTCACAAACTCCTCCATGACCGTTTCAGGCTGGACATAAGTAAGAACTTCTTTACTGTCTGAACCCCCAAGGTTTGGAATAGATTGCTGCCAGAGATGGTTCAAGCACCTACCTTGAACACCTTCAGGAGACAGTTGGATGCTTATCTTGCTGGGATCCTGTGATCCCTGCTGACTTCCTGCTC
>NW_017729032.1:143327569-143331423 GCF_001723915.1 Gavialis gangeticus
AGCACCTACTTTGAACGCCTTCAAGAGACATTTAGATGTTTATCTCGCTGGGATCCTATGATCCCTGCTGACTTGCTGCCCCTGGGTCAGGGGGCTGGACTGTGATCTTCCGGGGTCCCTTCCAGCCCTAGTGTCTATGAAATCTACGTACGTTCACAATAAGACCAAATGAGCAAGACCAGACTAAGTGTGTGGACACATGAACGCTTGGACCACTTTTAAAAGGGAAACTTTTCAAAATTGCAGTAACTAGTATGTTCTAATTGTTGTGTGAATGAACTAAGACTGATTTAAATGCAGCAAGCCCCCTCCAACTTTAACCTTGGCTGAAGGAGTGCTAAAGCCACAGCATGAAGTTTCTGTGAATGATTTTTCGTAAACAGATGACCTGGTTGCAAGGTCACTTGCAAAATTAGATAGGCCAGTGTTAGTCATTGTATGGTTAGTCCAAATGCCTCACTCCCTACTTACTAGATGTGTCCCTGTTTTTCACTTGTCTAGATCAGCACATGAGTGAAGGAGGAATGGTTACTAACCTTTTATAGCTGTGATTCTGTAATATATTATCATTCATGTGGGTCTGCTATTCATCCTCACTTGTTGGGAGTCTTTGATGTCTGAGAATTTTGAACTGGGAGCTACCTTCTTTAGTTCTCCCAAAAATGATTTTCTCTTTGTGGTCTTGAGCAGGTGAGGACATGTACAGTGCAGTTGCAGTCCACAAATGCTGCTGTTCTAAAGGTTCCAATTTTTCTTGTAAGGAGGGAATGCACGTTGGGGGGGCATCACCAAGACTAATAACAGCTTAAAGAAACGTGCTTGCTATTAGTTAAGGAGTAATTGGTCCTGCGTTGTGGTAATTATTGACTTGTACTACCTTACTGCCTAGGGGTTCCACTTTGATTAAGGTCTTATTACATTAGGCACTATAAAGATGTTTTTAGAAATTTCCCTCATACTGAAAAGTTTCCTGTCTGATTAGATAAAATAGACAAAGGGTGGCAGTGGAAATGGGCATTAAGAGATGAAGTTACCTGGCAGGTCATTTGTGGTGCTGTGAGGGGGGAAGGAAGACATGCAAAGAAGGTATGTTGACACAGTTGCACCTCTCTTTGTTTGTGTTGCATGTGAGTATTTGGTGCAGAAGTCTGTCTGGAACCCCAGTTTCCCTGCGGCTTCTAAACCACAGGGTAAGCTCTGCTGCTACTGCCTGTCCCCTCCTTTCTTCAGGTGTTGAATTCAGTAGGGTGTAAGACAGTGGAAGAGTGAACAGTAGCAGATTTCACTGCCTGGGCTCTGGAGCTGTGTGACAGCAGAAACTCTGGGGAGACTCTGCCCTGATGAGCTGGTGATCATGGAGCTAGCTCACTGCTCACACAGAGCTCCAGCACCGACCAGGCAGTGAGCACAAAGCTCACTGCACATTTGTGGCACAGCCAAAGTGGGGATGCTGCACCTCCATTGCCTTGTTCCTGAATCCTGTACCATGATGCTTGGTCTATAATACAGGTTTTATGATCTTTAGGCTAGTGCCGTACGGGCTGGACAGTGGTCCCTGTCTTGCTGATAAACTGTTTTAACAAAATTTGTCAATTTAATTACTGAATTTTCTTTGAGCAGTCTCATTATCACTTTTCTTGTTTTGTTATGCTGTTTCTCTTCCATGGTTTCATTCTGCTTCCCTTCCACTTTTCCTGTAATGTATAATATCTTTACTTCAGTTGTTTTGAAGCGTCTCTCTTCTTACTTTTTTCCTCAGTTTATTCTTTAGCTCCTTTTCTGTATTTTTGGTTTCTTCCTTCTTTGCTCCAAAATCTCTCTCTCTCTCTCTCTCAACCTTTAAAGACCTATTTGTTTGGGACTTTTTTCCTATATAACTGTCAATGGCAACATGACCATCTAGTGGAGTTGAATGCAGCTTTGAATATTAAAAATACCATGTCTTTATATTCAACCTCCATCTGACAAATGGATCTGTAGCCACTGTGGGAAGGCTTGCCACTTGCACATCAGGCTCTTCACCCACACTACTGCCAAGCACCACTGACTGACTGGCTTTGTTGCACCTCCTTTCATTTGTCAAGATGTTGGATGGCTAATGTCCTGGCATTGATGTCAACTGCTGAAGGAGAAGTGGATAATTCCTAAGTCCTATGCTTGGAGATTAAAAGTTTATCTTTAACAAATGCCTGCCTGCATGTGTTAGGGTTGCAAAGTCATCAAGTCTTGCTATAGAATGCTCCAGTTTTGTCCAGTTTTAGTCTAAAATGTGTAAAATTTAACAGTTAAACTCCTAATACAATTTTTTTAATTTTAATTTTAAAATGTCATTATTCTTTTAAGTAAAAGTTTTTCCTTGCTTACCATAAAATAATAAGGCTTCTATTAGTAAGCCAATAATGAGTTGATTAACTAAACTTGCCAGAAATCCAAAGATGGTTCAGTGAAACTTAGTACTCATCCTGTGTTTGAAAATGCACTTTCAAAACACTCAGCACTGGACACTGTTTTGATGAGACCATTAATTCTGGGAAGGATATGACAAACAAAGGAAGTATTTAAAGATTTAAAATTCAGCTAGCGTTCAGATTACAAAGGCTTGAGTTATTCATTGGTAAATTTGGAGATGATATAGTCAGCTGGCACAATTTTGCTGCTCCACCCATGAGAGGAATAACGGGTGCCCATTTGAAAAGAACAAGCTAAAGTAACAAATAACTTAATTGCTTCTAACATAATTTACACAACTCAAAATTGCCAAGTTCTGTTTTAACAATAACTTTGTGATTTGGTCATAGCTGGCTTTCTATTAGCTGTTATTTGGGAGTATATTATGAATTTAAGAATAATATTGTAGATTAATGCAGGGGTGTTAAAGATGAGGTCCATGGAACTGTATCCTCTGGCTCTTGGTGCTGCCAGAGTGACCCAGGGGCAGCTTGTAGTTTGTTGTACGCAGCACCTGTTCCAGCTTGTGTCCCAAAGGTGATGCCACATGCAGTATGTGGCAATCCAGGGTCAGGCTGCATGTGGTGGCAGCTCTAGGTCCGGCTCCAGCTCTGGGGCTGTATAACACAACCCAGTGACAGCTCTGGCTCTGGGGCTGTTATGTTATGTTGATGTTGAAGTAGATGTTATTTACTTAGAGTTTAAGAAGGCCTTTGACACAGTGTTGCACAAAATTCTTATAAGCAAACTAAACAGTTACAATGTAGATCATTACACTGTCCAGTTGGTGGAAAATTGGCTTATGGGATGTACCCAGAGAGTGGTGGTAGATGCATCGGTTTCTACCTGGAGAAATGTGGGCAGCAGAGTCCCCCAAGGCTCTGTCCTGGGGCTGATACTGTTCAATACCTTCATTAGTGACTTGGATGAGGGAGTAGAAAGCACCCTGTCCAAGTTTGCTGACGACACCAAACTATGGGGAGAGGTAAACAAACTAGAGGGAAGGGACCGAATCCAGGCAGATTTGGACAGGCTGGGGAAGTGGGCGGAACAGAATAGGATGCAGTTTAACAAAGATAAGTGTCATGTGTTGCACCTGGGGGGGAAGAATCATCAACACTCCTATATACGTAGCACAACTGTGGAAAGGGATCTCAAAGTCATAGTTGACTCTGAAATGAACATGAGTCACCAGTGTGATGTGGTAATAAGTAAAGCTAACCGCGCTCTTTCTTGCATAAGTAGGTGCATCACAAACAGATCTAGAGAGGTGATAATTCCCCTCTGTGTGGCATTGGTCAGGCCGCAGCTGGAGTACTGCATCCAGTTTTGGGTGCTGCACTTCAGGAGGGATGTAGATAACCTGGAAAGGGTTCAGAGGAGGGCCACCCATCTGGTAAATGGCC
>NW_017729032.1:143336423-143342399 GCF_001723915.1 Gavialis gangeticus
TGGGGGGGAAGAATCATCAACACTCCTATATACGTAGCACAACTGTGGAAAGGGATCTCAAAGTCATAGTTGACTCTGAAATGAACATGAGTCACCAGTGTGATGTGGTAATAAGTAAAGCTAACCGCGCTCTTTCTTGCATAAGTAGGTGCATCACAAACAGATCTAGAGAGGTGATAATTCCCCTCTGTGTGGCATTGGTCAGGCCGCAGCTGGAGTACTGCATCCAGTTTTGGGTGCTGCACTTCAGGAGGGATGTAGATAACCTGGAAAGGGTTCAGAGGAGGGCCACCCATCTGGTAAATGGCCTATAGAAAAAATCCTATGAAGATCGATTGAGGGTCCTGAACCTCTTCAGCCTCTGCAAGAGAAGGCTGAGAGGGGATCTTGTGGCTGTGTCTAAACTCATTGGGGGGGACAGCAGGAAATAGGGGATATGATGTTTACCAGGGCGCCCATTGGGGTAACTAGAAACAATGACCACAAACTGAAGGACATAAATTCAGACTGGACAGCAGGAAAAAAATTCTTGGGTCCTGGGATCGGTTGTATTCAATATCTTCATTAGCGACTTGGATGAGGGAGTAGAAAGGACCCTGTCCAAGTTTGCTGACAACGCCGAACTATGGGGGGAGGTAAACACACTAGATGGCAGGGAGAAAATCCAGAGGCCTACAGAAAAAAATATGTCGACAGATTGGGAGACCTGAACCTCTTCAGCCTCCATAAGAGGAGGCTGAGAGGTGATCTCGTGGCCACCTACCAACTCATTGAGGGGGCCAGCAAGAAATAGGGGATACAGTGTTTACCAGGGCACCTGTCGGGGTAACTAGAAATAATGGCCACAACTGGAAGAGAGCTAATTCAGATTGGACATCAGGAAAAAATTCTTTACAGTGAGGGTTGCCAAAATGTGGAATAAGGGTGGTGGTGCTGTCCCCTTCCTTGGAGGTATGTAAGAGGAGATTGGACAGACACCTGGCTGGTGTCATCTGATCTCAGCACTCTGTCTTGCCCAGGGTTGGGGGTTGAACTCAATGATCTAATACAAGGGCGGGCAATTATTTTGGGCAGAGGGCTGCTTACTGAGTTTTGGCAAGCCATTGAGGGCTGTGTGACAGGCAGCCCAGGGCAGATAAATATTAATTTTCTAAATTCTGTAGGGGCCCCACGGGCTGGATAGAATGGCCTGGTGGGCCACATCCAGCCCCTGGGCCGCATTTTGCCCACCCCTGATCTAATAGGTCCCTTCTGACCCTAAAATCTATGAAATCTGTGGGGTTGTACAGAGCATCCCTGGAGTGGCTGGAACAGGACTGAGCTGCACATGGCACCCAGTCTAGCTGCTCCAGGAAACAAACTGAAATGCAGGGCTGGTCTGTGGGTCTGGTTTGTCTCACAAACTGATCCTGCACAATTCCTTTGGACCCTGCTGGCTGCTCCTGCACTGAAGCTGCCTCATGCCCCAACCAGCCCCTCTGCAACACGTTAAGCCGGGGTGGAGCAGCGCCAGGCTGGCCCTTGGCCCCCCTGCCAGCTGGGGCTGCTCCAATCCTGTTCAACGTGCTGTGGTCCCTGGGAGCAGTAAGCTCTGGCATGATGTGTCCCAGAGTTTATTGCTGCACATTAATTGCATGTGTAGGCACTTCCACTTTCTCATACAATTGAGTACTTGGCTGCCAGAGCGCTGAGAGAATTAGCAGAGGTCATTGTGAGACCCATGGCACAGCTTTACAAGCACTCCTGGTGCTCTGGTGAGGTGCTGGAGGGTTAGAAAAGGGCCAATCTGGTCCCCATTTTCAAAAAAGGGAGGAATGAGGACCCAGGAAACTACAGGCCCATTAGTCTTACCTGGGTCCTGGGGAAGCTCTTTGAGAAAATTATCCAGAAGTACATCTGCGAGGGACCAGCAGGGGAGATCATGCTTAGGGGCAACCAACACGGGTTCATTCGAGGCAGGTCCTGTCAGACCAACCTGGTGGCCTTCTATGACCAAGTCACAAAATCCTTGGACGCAGGTATCGTGGTAGGCATAGTCTTTCTGGACTTTAGGAAGGCCTTCAACACTGTCTCTCACCCCATTCTCATTAAAAAACTGGGGGACTGTGGTGTCAACACCTCCACAGTCAAATGGGTCGCTAACTGGCTGGAGGGCCGCACCCAGAGAGTGGTGGTGGATGGGTCTTTTTCGACTTGGAGGGATGTGAGCAGTGGGGTCTGCCAGGGCTCGGTCCTCGGGCCCACACTGTTCAACATCTTGATCAGCAACTTGGACGAGGGGGTGAAAAGCACCTTGTTCAAATTTGCAGATGATACTAAAATGTGGGAAGAAGTGGGCACACTGGAGGAGAGGGACAGGCTGCAACTAGATCTAGACAGATTGCAGGGGTGGGTGGATGAGAACAGGATGGGGTTCAATACTGACGAGTGCAAGGAACTTGGGGAGGAAGAACCAGCAGCATACCTACAGGCTGGGGAACTCCCTTCTAGTCAGCACAGAGGCAGAAAAAGATCTTGGTGTCATTATTGATGCCAAAATGAACATGGGCCTCCAATGTGGGGACGCGGTCAGGAAGGCTAACTGCACCTTGTTATGCATTCACAGATGTATCATGAACAGGTCCAAGGAGGTGATCCTCCCCCTCTATGTGACACTGGTCAGGCCGCAGTTGGAGTACTGTGTCCAGTTCTGGGTGCCGCACTTTAGGAGGGATGTGGACAACATCGAGAGGGTCCAGAGGATGGCCACTCGCATGATTGGGGGCAGCAGGGCAGGCCCTACGAGCGGAGGCTACAGGACCTTAACCTGTTCAGCCTCCACAAGAGAAGGCTGAGAGGGGATCTGGTGGCCGTCTACAAACTGGCCAAGGGGGACCAGCAGGCTATGGGAGAGTCCCTGTTTCCCCAAGCACTACTGGGAGTAACGAGGAATAACGGCCATAAGTTGACGGAGGGTAGATTCAGGCTAGACGTCAGGAGGCGCTACTTCACGGTCAGGGTGGCTAGGATCTGGAACCAACTTCCAAGGGAAGTGGTGCTCTGTCCTACCCCGGGGGTCTTCAAAAGGAGGCTAGATAATCACCTAGCCGGGGTTGTTTGACCCCAGCATTCTTTCCTGCCAAGGCAGGGGGTTGGACTTGATGATCTGCTCAGGTCCCTTCTGACCCTACCTACCTACCTACCACAGTATAGAAATATCCTAGTCTTGGTTCAAGTGACAGGAATAAACTATGTATCTTGGGAAGTTGCTCAAACTGCTTAAAATTTGTATCTCAATTCTCATCTTAATTTGTGAGGTTTCATTTTCTAGCTATTGGTGCTTGGTATGCCTTTTTCTGCTAAATTAAAGGTTACTACTACCAGAAAACTTCTGATGAAGGTAAAGTAGATTGAGCTGCTTTAGTCTCTTGCTGTAAGGCATATTTCCAGAGTTTGAATCATGCTTGTAACTTTTCACTGAATGCTTTCCAAGTCCTTAGGATTCTTTTACACATGTGGACACTAGAACTGGACACAGTATTTGCTGTGGATTTACTCATGATATACACCAGTGGGGGCCAGTCTTTTTTGGGAGGAGTGCCACAAATTAGCTTTGCTCCCTCCCTGAGTCCCACTCGAAACTCCTTCCCCTGACCGGTCTGCTACTTTGCTTTCTGCTTCCTGCTTTATCTGTCAATGTACTGTCTGTCCCCTCTGTAGTCTGCTGCATGTCATGCTGTCTGCCATGTGCCATGTCACTTGTGGTATGTGTGCCACAGGTTAACCACCAGTGATGTACACAATGGCAATACCAATCTTCTGTGTTTTATTTCCATTTTCATACCTCCAAGGATTGCATTTTTCCTCTGTTAATGTAATGTCTAGCCCACATTACATTTATGCCAAAATTTATGGTGTAAATCCTGTTGTAAGACAGTGGTGCCACATGGACACCCAATTTAAGGTGCCATAAAATGACAAACCAGACATAAAGATGTTCCATATATAATGGGGGGGATATTGAAAGCTCCTGGCAGAGGGGTGCAGGGTTTAAACCCCTTGATGGGGGAAGCCCTTTGGCTCCCCCCTTCAGGAGCCTTTGATCCCCTGTGCCAGGCAGCCTTGGAGGGGCTGCCAGCAGTTGCATGATTGGGATAGGCCCCCAACCATCATGTATCTTGCTATGCACTTCTGGTTTGGCAGGACGTGTGATTGTTGAGATTTGGGATCAGATCCAGTAAGTGATATTTTTAACATGTTCCAGGGGCCTTAGTACCTCATTATGTGAGACCACATTTAGTTGGTTTTCCATTGTGGTGCTTAATTCTTTGTCTGTTAGCCCCTTGGCAGGCATTAAAACAATGGTGTGACCGGGTTCGGAGTATTTTTATGCCCCATACCAAACATGATCCCTCCTGCCAGGCCAGATTTTCTGGGCTGAGGCATAAAATTCCTTTGATCCAAATAATGCCACTGTAGATGGGCAGCGGGCTGCTCTGTCCTAGACTCAGGGGTTGCCTTCAGCAGGTTCCAGACCTGGGACTATCTGGGTGTATCTACACATGCAATTAATGCAAAGCAATAAACTCTGGAGCTTATTGCTACAGAGTTTGTTGCTCCCAGGTGCATTGTTTAAACGTGCACCCAGGACATGCACATTGAGCCGGTTTGGAACAGCCTTGGCTGGCATGGAGCTCTGGGGGCCAGCCTGCCAGCCCGCCAGCCCAAGGCTACTCTAACCTGGCTCAACGTGATGTGGAGGGGCTGGCTGAGGCATGAGGGTACTTCAGTCTGGGGCTAGCTGGCAGGCAGACCCCACACTGAAGCACCCTTGTGCCCCACCCAGCCCCATCAGTGTCTACACATGCACTGCTGCAGAGTAAAAAACTTCTTTATGTGGAGTTAATTAGTTTACTCCAGCCTAATAAGGGTGGATTACTCTACTCTGCAATAAACATCTCATGTAGATGCACCCTCTGAGTACTTATGCAGGAGTAAGGCTGGAGGAGACCTAAAGAGATCATCTAGTTTAGTCAAGGATCAAACCTGTGACCTTGATGTTATCAGCACACACTCTAACCAACTGAGCTAGATTGGTCCCATAATCAGCTTATTAATGTGTTAATTGTAGCATAGATATAACAAGTAGAGGGGGTCTCAGGGGCCTCAGAAAGTAGAAGAAATTGCATCTGAAATGCCAGAGTAGAACTTGGAAGACCCAATTTCATTTCCTGGCTCTTCCAGTTCTTTCCTTCAAGTTTATAGATATCAAGTGATCCCTCTGTGCCATAATGCATATTTTGTAAAATGAAAATGCTGATGAAAAGCTTACCCATGAGTACAACTACTTTATTAATGAAATCTATCCATGTGTTAGTTGGATAACCTATCATGTAAGTTGCTCAAACTTTCATATTTCAATCTAGACGTGAGTTTATAATTAGGGGTACATCAATAGAGAATTTTTGGGCTGATACAGGCGGCCAAATTTTAATGAGCCATATAGGCTAATACTGATTCGATTCTGATATGCAGCCAGGCAGCATGGAAAGTGGTGTCCATCTGGTAAGTCTGTTGTGAAGGAAGGGGGGGGGCAGATCAAGGCCCCCATGGTGAGGGAGGAGGCAGCAGGGCTGGGGCAGGCACTGCACAGCTGAGGCGGAGTGGGGGACGGAGCCATGAGCGGCTCATCTGGGCAGGGGGGTGGCTCCTGCCGCTGCATGTACCCTGGGAGGGCATGGTGGGGCGAGGGCGATCTGCTGCTGTGGGCTGGGATCAGGGTGGTGCTTTTCCAGGTGGGGGGGGCTGGGCTGGGGCTGCACATAGGGTGAGTGGCAGTGGTGCTGGGAAGGGGCTATGGGGGTGTGGTAGCCACCCCAAAATTCACCATAGACCCCCAAACTTCTCTCCCAGCGCCCCTGCTTCCCTCCCCAAGCACAGCCCTGTCCTAGCCCCTCACCGGGAAGAGCCTGGCACTCCCCTGGCCCCAGCCCACAG
>NW_017729032.1:143342526-143344909 GCF_001723915.1 Gavialis gangeticus
TGTCCTAGCCCCTCACCGGGAAGAGCCTGGCACTCCCCTGGCCCCAGCCCACAGTGGCAGGCTGCCCTTGCACCATGCAGATCTGGGGGCACACCCCCCCATGCCCTCCCAGGGTGTGTCCAGCAGCGGAAGCCACCCCCCTCCCCATACCCCCTGGATGAGCTGCTTGCAGCTCCGTTCCATGCCCTGCTCTAGCTATGCAGTGCCTGCCTCTTCCCCTACCCCACTCCCTTCCTCACTGCAGGGGCCTTGATCTGCCCCACTCCTTCCTTCCCTGCTCCCTTCCCTCACAACAGAGTTACCGTGCTGCTGGGCTCTGCTCCTGGCTGCTTGAGTTCTGTGCTGCAGGTGCATGCATGCATGGGGCATTTATTGGCAACATTATCGGCCACATAGGCCAAAAAAAGCCCATTGCTGATGCAGTCAATTTTCCTTTATGTCCATGCTAATCCAGTATGGGACCAATGTATCGGTGCACCTCTAGTTGTACTTTTTTGGATTTATAAATACTGTAGAAGCTCTCATCTTACTTTTATTCATGAGTTTTATGCGCTGAAAGATAATAAAATGTATTAAGTTGCTTTTACCTATATAGTGACGTCCTTCGGTTTGCTTCTTGTTTTAAGAACTCGCATATCTGTGGAAATCTTGAAAATTGTTATAAATATCTCTGGCAGAAGTTGAGTGATGCAGTTTCCTGATCAAAACAGTCACAAGTAGCCTCTTTGGCAGAGGGTCAAGAACACAAAGAAATGAACCAAGTTGGCCTTTTGATATGGACTTCAGCCATAATCAGGATTTTCTGTGTAGTAAAATATGTTTATATTTAGGAACTTAAGCATAATGAGGCTTCCTGTTACTGCATATATTTACTATTTCTCATTGACACTATCTGTTTCACAGTGATTTTGTTTTTGTCTAATTTTCAGTGTTACAGAACCAATATAACACTGGAAGAAAAAGTTATATTCTATTTACTAACAAACTTGGAAGCTAAATTTATAGTTTGGATTTTTTTTAAGTGGTAGGTTCCAGTCTACAGCTATGAACGTTAACCCTCTCTTTTTACATGGGGCATGCACTGTAAATAGAGCTGTAGTGGCAATATATACCACATTGCTCTGCTAATGGGTTTTAATCCTGACATGGATAGATTCTCTCTCTAACAGTCACTTGATAGTTTACTGCCTGTTTAACCTGCTGTTGCAGTTCAGTGATAGAATCTTTGTCTGTTACATGGGAAACTTGGGTTCGATTCCTCGATGTGGGCATAAAACTATAGCCATCAGGGCACTGAATGTCTAGACTCAGTCTGGCCTTTGGATGCTGTCTCAGTGGTCTAAAGGGGGATAGAAAGTCTGGGCAGCCTCCACTCCTTCCTACCCCTGCCTGGGTGTATGTGTGTGGGGTTACCTCATGAATATCCCATGATCTGTAAGGATTGATGGTTACCTACTACTTGCTTGTCTGTCAGTTATTGGCCTCTGCTGAGACTGCTGGAAGGATGTCAGTTGATGTAATTTGTCATAGCATGTTTTCACAGACAGTTATACGTTGAGGTGTACCAATATATTGGTCCATATTACATCAGCACTGATAAAAGGAAATTTTTTAAATCATTTTGGCAATCGGCTTTTTTTGACTGGTAATGTTACTGATAAATGACGTGTACATGCACAGCTGCAGCATACACGTGGCCAGGAATGCAGCCCGGCAGCTTGGAGAGCAATGTCTGGCCAGTAAGTCTATGGGGGGAAAGGGGTGTGGGGGGGGGCAGATTGAGGCCCCCAACGGTAAGGGAGTGAGTGGGGCCAGGCAGGCACTGGCACTGCCCAGCTGGGGCAGTGAATGTGACCCCACCGGGAGCAGGGGGTGCCACGAGAAGCTTGTCCAGGAGGCGTGGGGGGTGGGGAGGGTATGCGGCTCCCTGCCACTATGCGCACCCCCAGGTGAGGCATGGGGGGCATGTGCCCCGCTGGGTTTGTGTACGGGGCAAAGGTGGGCTACCTGCTGTGGGCTGAGGGCTAGGGCTGTGCCAGCCTCTTCCCAGCAGTGGGGGCTGGGCCAGGGTGCATTTGGGGCAGGCGGGGCCAGGGCGGGTGGCAGCAGCAGTGCTGGGAGGGGTGGGCACCCCAAAATTCCCCGTAGCTCCCTGTAGCTACCCCTCCCAGTGCCACCACCACCCACCCCAAGGGCAGCCCTGGCCCAGCCCCTTGCCAGGAAGAGGCCAGTGCAGCTCCTGGCCCTGAGCTTGCCCTTGTTGTGTGCGCAGATTTGGGAGGGGCACATGCCCCCCACACCTCCCCTGGGGGCTGCCCTGCCTGGGCAGCGCCTGCTCTCTCCCTCACTGTGGGGGCCTCAATTTGCATCCCCCATGCCCCTT
>NW_017729032.1:143344920-143346416 GCF_001723915.1 Gavialis gangeticus
AATTTTTTTTTTTTTATCGGTGCACCGCTAGTTATATACTGAGATTGCTACCATCTTTCACATGGGACAACAGACAGCCTTGTAGGGCTAAGGCAGATGTTACCATCTGTTGTGCCATGTCTGATATTTTCCACAAATTCATGCCCTTTTGTCACACTAAAAAATGGCTGATCTGCCCCCAAATGGCAGATGTATGGCAAAGAAGTTACTGTTTCAAATAGCAGCAGCTGTGTTGCAGGAAGCTCTGGTGTGACTACTGTGATATGTTTAATGACTGGAAAGGTCTCTCCACTCCCCACTACCCAATAGGCCATGGAAGGCTGGGGCTTGTGGGAGCTTAGGCCCCCCAAACTAATTACAGCAGCAGCACCAGGGTGCTACTTTTGTGTTCATCATGGCCAGCGCCCCACATGCAGTCAGCTCCATGAGCCTAAGGAAGAAGAGACTAACCGTGCATGTGTCACACTGCACAGAACGTGATGGGAGTTGTAGTTCTCATGCTGAAACATGCACTCTGCCCCCACAAATAATATTTTCTCGTTCTGTGTATGCCTGCAGTGCTCTGGCCTCCCTCCCGCCCTGTTCAAGTGAGAGGGTGGGATGGAAGGAGAGCAGCTGGCTTGTCCTGTCATGGAGCCTTGCAGGGACTGACATGCAGGCAGCCCCCTCTGCTGTTGCTGCCAGTCACCAATAGTGGCAGCAGTGGCAGGGGCTGATCGGGTGGTCTCTACCACCTTATCAGTTCACCGGGAATTTTAAAAGGCTTTGGTGCTTGACTACCAGCTTTATTTTGTATCTTGCTGTTCCTTCCATTCTGTCGTGGCCTTCCCCTTAACGGTTAAATCAATTGTGGCCATCCTTTATTCACAGGCTTCCATTTCGATTAGCCTAGTATTGGGAGTGCAAAACATGCAGCCTTCTGGTTGGATCCGGTTGTGGAAGGGCCAGGAATTTGGGGGTAGGGAGAGCTATGGCTGCATTAACCTCTGCAGTTCGCTGAGCCAACACAGCACCACTGCTGCCACTTGTCCTGCCTCTGGAGATGGGTCTGAGCCCAACTGGCAAGGAGCCATGCAGTCAGAATCTGGCCTGAGGGGGAGTGGGGTGCAAATTAGTGGTGAACCAATGGAGATTTTGGGGGCCAATAGTCGATTTTTAAGGAGGCATATTGGCCAATACCGATGTGATTTCCAGTACAGCTGCATGCAGCTGGTATATCTGTTGTGATGGAAAGGGAGGGGGCAGGGAAGCAGCGTGGGGGGGCAGATCAAGGCCTCTGTGGTGAGGGAGGGAGTGGGGCTGGGGCAGGGCGCAGAACAGAGCTGCAGCTCATCCCAGGGCTATGGGAGGGAGTTTCTGCTGCTGGGCACACCCCAGGAGGACATGGGGAGGGTGGGGGTGCATGTGCCCCCCCCAGATCTGCATGGGGCAGGGCGGCTGCTGTGGGGTGGTGCTGGACTCTTCCCGGTGGGGGCTGGGCTGGGTGTGGGGTGGGT
>NW_017729032.1:143347315-143355042 GCF_001723915.1 Gavialis gangeticus
GCTATGGAGGAGGCTACAGCCACCCCAAAGTTTGCCATAACCCCCCCTCCCAGCGCTACCCCAGCCTAAACCCCCATCCCTCCACCATGCGCCAGGAAGAGCCTGGGGCAGCCCCAGCCCACAGCTGCAGCCCACTCTCGTCCCCCCATGCCCTCCTGGAGTGTATGCAGCAGCAGGAGTCCTGCCCTGTGCCCTCTGGATGACCCGCGGCTCTGTACTGCGCCCCGCCACAACACCTGCTCCAGCCCCTGCCCCACTTCCTCACTGCAGGGGATGTTGATTTGCGCCCCCTCCCCTTCTACCACAACAGACTTACCAGCTGCACCCAGCTCTCCAAGCTGCTGGGCTGTGCTCCTTGCCGCCTGTGTGCTGTGCTGCTGCTGCGCACAAGCACGGGCATTTATTGGCCAAACTATTGGCCCCATCAGGCTGATTTCTGATGCAACCAATTTTCTTTATATCGGTGCTGATCTGATATCCGACAGATCTATCAGTGCATGTCTAGTGCAAATAAGTTGATACTCCTGCCATAGTGTGTTTGCTGCTTATGTCCTGATTGTGCAAAGAATGTGCTTGGCTTTAAGCATGTGAGTGGTTCTATTCACTTGAGAGATTTTGTTGGTAGGTTATCTGGCTACACTAATATTTAATAAATGGATTGACACTTTTTATTCTTGTTCAGCTCTAGATTTTGCCAACTGTTAATGTTTCCTTGAACTGTTTTCCACTTCTAAAGGATAAGTTGTAGTTTGCTAACAGTTCTATTTGATTACCACAGCCAATTATTTTGCAACACCTTTTCTTAAATTAATCAAAATTGTTTTTCTGTAGCTAAAGGAGAGCTGTCGATCTTTATCTTTGACTGGCCATGTTGGTTTTGATAGTTCACCAGATCAACTGGTTAACAAATCCATCAACCAAGGCTTCTGCTTCAACATTCTTTGTATTGGTAAGTAATATACATTTATTTTTATTATTGATAGAAGTAATCATTAAGGTTTTAACCATACGCTATCTTCTGGTACTGAGTGAGTATTTTATTTTAATTTTATTAGCCTCTATTAGAAAGTGACTGCAATATTAATCCAAATAAAGTCCTAAGGCTTTTTCTACTTTAGGATTAATAATTAATGAATCATAATTCCCCCTTCTCTTTACACAATCATGCTTGAGTTGTTTTTGCATAATGTGTTGCGCTGTCAAAGGTAGCATGAGAAATTATGGTGAGAAGGTCTTAAGCATTGATTCAGAGGTGGCTTTGAAAGTTCTTTAAAATTTGAGCCCTTTGTCTGTGGCAGTTATTTTTAACCAAGGTATCACAGCACCCTGAGGTGCTTTGAGATCCTTTCAAGGGTACTGCAGGAAACCAGGTAATGTTAGTATTGTTAAAGGTGCAAACATAATTGACAAGGGCAGCCCAGAGATGTCAAACAGGAATCCGTAGAGTCAAAAACGTTCTGACCTGTTGTGGTCTTTCTGGGTTCTTTGCAACAGAAAAATAGCTGTATTATTTTTTGGTAGTCAAAGCAGGTGAAAACTAAGTGTTGGTGTTTTCTGAGGGGTGTCTTGAGCCTAAAAAAGGTTAAGAGTTTTACCTCTGTAGACTTCAAGATACTGTCACCTTTGACAACAGGAGATCTTGAAACAATCTTACACATATTTGTTTGCTGTTTTAATGCATTATCTTTGCAGAACAGCACTTTGAATTCTGTGTCTGCACAGCCAAACATGCAGCTTTTTAAGGTAATGATGTCCTGTAAACAGGGCTTGTATCTTCCTTAAGGCTAATATTGCACTGACCAGAATATTAGATAATCTATCCCATCCCTTAATTGTCTCTTATTTTCTCCCTGTTTTAGCTGGTATAGTGGTAGATTATACTTTCTCCCTCCCTGCATGGAATAGTTGACTTAAAAATGTGTGTAAAAATAATGAAATAGGATAGTTGTGGTTTAATAATGACTTAAGTTTTTTTTATGGTTAAGTACTAACCCATTTTTTTTATCCTGTACTTTGCTGACTTTGTGTAGTTATGTCCTAAACTGCCCTATCAGACCTACATAGAAATTTTACCTTGCCAAACAACCTTTTTCTTTGTCTGTAAGACTGAAATCCTTTTTTGGGAACTCAAGATGCTGATGTGAGACGGGAAAGGAACTTCTGTATAACTCTAGTTTTTTTTGTCCTTGGAAGTATTAATTAGCATGAGTCCTACAGATTCTTTAATGTCTTTGAATGGTCATTTAATTTTAGCTATACTTGTCCAGAAATTGAAGGGAATATTTTAGAGCAGGCCTGTCTAGCTTATTTGGGGAGGTGGGATGGATGACCCACCTGTGGCATTGAGGCAAGAGACAGCTGTGCTAACTCCCTGTGCTGATCGCAGTACCACTGCTTGTCCTATCTCTGAAAGTTAGAGATCTCAACCTGGAAATTTAGCAGTGGAATGACCAGCACCGATGGGGTTAACGCTGGTGCTGCTCATTCTGCCCCAAGCCATCCCCAGTGGGGATCTCTACCTGGAAATTCTGTGGCAGGCGAGTGGTATTAACTCCTGGGTTCTAGCCCTATCGACACAAAGCCTCTAGCAAGTGCAGAGGTTAACACCACTACTGCTTGCTCCGTCACAGAAGTTCTGGCTTTGCATGATCTGATTTAAACATTTGCAGGCTGTATGTGGCTCATAAGCTGCCATTTGGACAGCCCTGCTTTAGATGGCAGTAGATGGTACTGCCTAGAATGGTACCAAGAGGCACTGGTAGTTGTTCTTTGTACAAAATACATTTGTTGGTGCTTCTAAGAATCAAAAATAGGAATTCAGACATATATGTTCAGAGAACCGGACTTACTCATGACTTTTCTTTAACTTCCTTTAGGGGAGTAATAGCTAGAAAAATATTTATGCTTTGTACCAATATATGCAAATGAACACTTCCTTTTATTTCTCTCTCTCAATTTTAGGGGAGACAGGAATTGGAAAATCAACCTTGATAGATACTTTGTTTAATACTCATTTTGATGACCGTGTAGCCAACCATTTTCAACCGAATGTAAGACTTAAAGCTCAAACCTATGATCTCCATGAAAGCAATGTTCGGTTGAAATTAACCATTGTGAATACAGTGGGATTTGGTGATCAGATTAACAAAGAAGATAGGTGAGTTTGTCTTTTTTGATAAGAGTTTGATGATTAAAAAATGGTTTTGGTATAAACTGCAAGGTAACTTTCCAGCTTAGACTATGTATATATTTCAGGTATTAGTTTAATACATTTTTTTTCTACACAACTGGTGGCATATGTTTCCTTTTTGCTAAGGAAGTCATTTGAGAAATCAACTTTAACTCTGCCCCTTGGGTGCATCCGAACAAGTGTGCATATGCAGTTTGTGGCACTGCAGACCTGTCTGCAGCATCACAAACCATACGCGCTAGACATACAAGCATTTGCCATGCCGCTAATTTGCAGCATGACAGGTTTTTTTGACACTGGGAGAGCCCAGTGTCAAAAAAACCCATGGCAGAAAAAAGCAGGGTGGCGCATGTGGTTGCAATGTGCTGTCCAAAGCCAGAGCCTGGCTGGCTAGAGCCATATTCCAGCTGCCAGCTAGGCTCCGCATGCCTGGATCACCACCATTGGAGCCCAAAAACCCAAGGAAAGGTTGCTGGGAAAGGGCAGGTGGCTGGCCCCAGCCTCCCCTATTCCACTTGGGGCAACTTGCCACGCACCAGAGCGCACATGCATTCACGTTTCCTGGGGACAAGTAGCAGCAGCACAACTATATGCTGCTGCTGTTTGTCCTGGGGAAACACACATGTACACGTGTCTGAATGCGCTCCTTGTGTTCATGGTTTTTATAATATAGCCTTTCACAAACTATATCAATAAAATATAGTAAGTAATTTCTGTTTTGGGGGGGGAATTTTTTAAATACTTATACAGATACCAAATTATACTACCACATACGGGGCCTAATTTTATGCCAAACCTAATCAGTGTGGTCATTATTTCACTCTGCTTGAGTTTAAAGGCTAAGGTGGTGGCATGTTACAAAACATAGTGGGTATTTTAACATTTTTCAGGGACTTGAGCAGGGTGCAGTAGGAACCTGTTTAGGCACCTAATACTTGGAGTAGGATCTGGCCCCTAGTGTACAAACTTAATTTTTCTTACAATTTAATTTTCATTGTAGATCCAACAAAACCAACCTTATCTGGATTTTTAAATTGCTGAATACTTAGTTTGAGATCCTAGTTAGTATTAAAAAGATAGTGCTTTGGTTTTGATCTTTTCCATCAGTTTGGTTTGTTTATTTTAAGATTCATAACTACTGAACTGATTTTCATCAAATTTTGTCTTTCACCTTCAATCTAAATAATAATTTATTTAAGAACTAAGTAGCATTAGCCATGGTGGAGTGCAGCAACCCCCCTCCACGCCTCCAGCTGAGGGGCCCCAGAAGTTCCATCCTTCCCCAGAGATTGACAGAGATGGCTGTCTGTCAATATCTGGGGAGGGGTGGGACTTCTGGGGCCCCTTGGCCAATCAGAGGTTGACGCCAGTCCCAGAGGAGAGGTTGACACCAGTCTCCTGTCTCTCCCTCCTCCCCGTGCTTTAGGACACCAGGGCTTCCTGTTGTTTTCTATTTGCAGATCTCTCTTTTGCTGCCTTGCTGGCTTTTTTTTGCATGTTTTCATGTGTCTTTTTCACAGGGGACATGTCAATTTCACGGTTTCCACAGAAATCATGACATTTTGATTTCGGTAGATCGCTACTGATGTAACCTACCTTTTATCACCAGTGGCAATTAGAAAAACTTACCTTTACTGTGCTATGAGTAGTTTTTCATAAACTGTGATTTGGTAACTTTTATCCCTACATTTAATGTTTTGTTCTAATACATGAGTACTTTAGCCTTCCATGTGTCATTCATATTTACATATACATACAAAACAATTTCATGTGAATTCACAATAGCATGTAAAACCATATAATGTGAATTCCTTTTCAGTTCAACTGTGCCTAAGAAAAACTAATCTTTGGTTCCTATGATTTCATTTTTTTTTTCAGCTACCAGCCAATAGTGGATTACATAGATGCACAATTTGAGGCCTACCTCCAGGAAGAACTGAAAATTAAACGCTCCTTGTACAGCTATCATGATACTCGTATCCATGTCTGCCTCTATTTTATTTCACCAACAGGCCATTCCCTTAAGACTCTTGATTTGTTAACTATGAAGAATCTTGACAGCAAGGTAACATTATTTTAAAATAGTTTTTTATAGCCTCTTGCTTGGTGCTTGCTTTGTCTGGTGTTTCTGTAATACAGAGGGCTTTTAAAGCAAAGTCCAGTAAAGAGAGGATCTTGGGTTCCTATCTTTGCTTCCCAGATTTTTTATATATTTTGTATTAGACTGTCATTGATTAAAAAATAAATAAATAAAATCTTGGCAGCATGGATTAGAACCCAGGACTTTCCCACTCCCAGGGGTGTGCCTTTGCTACTGTGCCATGGGATTATACATGGGTTTGCTTCTAGGGTACAAACCCTTCCCTTTTTGCTACTTGGTAGCCTTTAGTCTGCTGGCCTTTATAAGAGAAGTGAGTCCCTGAGGAACTCCTCAGTCAATGCTCCAAAGTAAAGTTCAGTCTTAAAATAAACAAATAAGCAAAATAACATCCCTTTGTCCTGTTCTGGACCCTGGAGGGGAACCCCCTTTGCTCTGGTCCCAGCACAGCAGCCTGGCTCCTCACAACAGTTTTCTTTAGAGTTTGCTTCCTCCTCCTCTTACTTTGTCTTCTGGGAGCATTTAAAATTCCCAGTAGGACATTCCCGCTTTGTGCAAATGACTCACAACTGAGCTGTCTTAACAGACCTGACTGTTCTTCTTTAAAGAGATGCCCAGGTTCAATAGGAGGGAGTGGTGTCATAGAATCATAGAAATTTAGGGTTGGAAGGGACCTCAGGAGGTCATCTAGTTCAACCCCATTCTCAAGGCAGGACCATCCCCAACTAGATCATCCCACCAAAAGCTTTATTTAGCCAGGTCTTAAAAACCTCCAAGGATGGAGATTCTACAACCTCTCTGGATAACCTGTTCCAGTGTTTTAATACCCTCCTAGTAAGAAAATTCTTCCTAATATCTAACCTAAACTACTGTTGCTCCTTGTTCTGTTGCCTGCCACCACTGAGAACAGTCTAGCTCCATCCTCTTTTGAACCCCACTTCAGGGAGTTGAAGGTTGCTATTAAATTGTCTCAGTCTCTTCTTCTTTAGACTAAATAAGCCCATCCAAGTGTCTGTTCAAGTTATTTTAGAGTTGGGTGTTCAGGATACTCTTGTGAGAAGTGGGGAGATACAGGTCTTAAGATACTCTTGTGAGAAGAAGGAAATATGGATCTGAGTCCCTTCAGGACGAGGAGAGTTTAGTACCATGTTTCTTGCTTCTTGGGCAAGTGTTCTAACTACTTGACCAGCGTTGTTCCACCTGTCTGGCCCTGTGGGCCAGAAGAGGGGTGCAGAGTCGGTGTGCAGGGTCATTTCACAGGTATTATCTGGCTGTGTGGTGGCCTGACGCTGTATAGTGGATACAGCTGTAGGGTGACTCTGTGTGCTGGCCTGACCATGCATTGCCATGATCTAGCGTGCAGGGCAACATTGTCCCACCCACAGGGCTCCCCAGGGATCCAGAAATTTGCCAGGAGGAGAGAAGAAATCAATGCTGCTCCTCTATCCACCAAATTTCTGGACCCATGGGGCAACTCATGGGCCAGATGAGATGGCTCTGTGGGCCAGATCTGGCCCGTGGGACTGGAGGTTTCACCAACTACTGAATTGTATTTGTATTTGTACTTGTATTTGTGAATGAGTGTCAGTCAGTGCTGTGCTTTATACTGAAATAAGTGTTGTCAGTGTCAGGTATGCTCTGCAGATGGTAAAATTTAGGTACCTCCAAGTTCTGATCTGGATCTCAGCTGAGCCTGGTTGGGAATTACAGGTTAATAACCAATAACATCTAGGTTATTAACTGTCTCCAAGCATGTGCAGAAGCCTATGCCTATGTGCCCAGGGAACTTTTCAGGCTAAAATGGATGTGCCTGCTGATTCTAGATGCTAAAGTGTTTAAATGGATTAAGCTCAATCATTTTGAGGGATAAAGGTACTTAAATTCTACCCAAGTTTGGCTCCCTAAAAGAAGACTGGTTCCAACTAGAAGTATATGACTCTGTATATTTTTCTTGCTATGGACTGAGTATTTCAGTAATATGTATTGCATCACATTCAGTTAGATCTAAGGTGACCTCTTCTATGTGTGCATGACATTTATGTCGAAACAGAATGTTACCTGGAGTTCATTCTGTACTTCCGTGGCAGCAGGGAACATGGAAGGCAGCCGGCTCCATCATGTGGGGCTTCCCGCAGTGGCACTGTGGGGAGCCCCATGCGATAGGTGGGCTGGCCTGACTGTGCTCCTTGCTGCCATGTGCAGCTCTGGCCAGAGCCATGTGCTGCTGAGTGGCAACACCTTCATGGGCCACAAGTGCCCCAAGGGCTCCTGCCTGCCGCTGCTGCTGCCGTGAGTCATGGGGGGAATGTGTGGAGGGGGCCACACCTCACAAACCTCACACAACCCCCCCCCCCACACACACACACGCCCTATATTCTCCCACACACGCAGCCACACCCCTTCATAACTCACCCCACACACCCACTACAACCCCATCAG
>NW_017729032.1:143355161-143365088 GCF_001723915.1 Gavialis gangeticus
CCCCGCCACATAATATACAAGAGTAAGACTTTATTTTCGACCTATTATGCAATCACCCCTTTATATACCGTGCAAACTTTTTGTTGTAATAAAAATAAAAGTGTTTATAGTAGGTGTTTGACTTTTAGTGTATAATTTGTTTTTTTTTTCCTGGTAGATGGGAACCCCCCCGCCCCCCAAGTACTTCCAGGGGCAGGGTGGGGGGGACTTCTAGTGGCAAAGGCCAGGGGTTAGAGGCAGGATTTCCGGCCTCAAGATGGTGTCCAGGGGCGCGGGGCATCTGTCAAGGGGCAGGGCTACCCTTGTGACCCTCGACAGCTCACCAAAACTCATTATAACTTGAAATAATTGCCCACCCCTGCTTTATAGCATTAATAGCACGTGTAGATTTGCCCAGTGTCATGTGTCAAATGTGGAACTCAGTGCCAGTAGATGTTGTGGAAGCTGACAGTTTAGCTAGATTCATAAAGGGATTTGGATACATTTTTAGAGGAGAGGGGCATCTGTAGCTATTGAGCATGAGAGTTAGGAATACAGCCTCTGAATTAGGGGTTCCTAGACCTAAGGGGCGCTTTTACATATGCTCCGAGAGTGGGGCAGGAGTGGCACTTTAATCAGAGCAGGGACCACTGAGTTAAGGTTGTACTCTGAAGGTTTTCCTTTGTTAGACATTCTCGTTTTTGAACATGCAATGAGGTCTACAGAAGCCCACCAGAAGCATACAGCCACTCCTGTTTTTAAAAAATCATGACTTCTCTCCCTTTTAAAAAAAATGTATTTTGTTTTTCAACTTTAAGGAGCTTGTCAGTCTTTATAGGCTCCTTTTTAAAATAATAGCTATCAGTTAAAGGTCACAATAATATAGTTAAAATGTGGGTTGGTTTGTAACCAAATAAAGTTCTGTAGATCTAACCTTGTGTGAGCCTTTAAATGTTCTTGTGTAACCCCTGCACTGCCACATTTCTAGATGCCCAGAATACTACTTTTAAAGTGTCCTTTTGTCAATTCTTATTTGTATCTACAATTAAGTTATTTTTGGTTAACTATACTAAGGTTCTTAATTCCAAATAAGAGATTTCATAAATCCCTCATATAGTCCTTATAATATTTGCCTTAATAAATTAAGGCAAATATAATCACATGCTCTTAAATGCATAATGTTGGGAGTATTTTATCATAAGACTTATGCAAAACATATTTTAACATGGATTTGTTTAACTATTATTACTATTTGTGCTGCTTGCTTTTGTGTCGACTTCATCTCCTTCCTTTGAGCTTTTCTCTTCTATTTATTGTACAAGCAGTTCCTTGCTAATTAAAATGAATACTTGGGAAACTTTCAGATCTCAGGCTTATTAACCGAGACAAGCTGTCCAAAGTGGGAGTGAAAATTAATTTACTATAAATTTAATAATACTGCCTACATGTATGCTTAAGACTGTATAATGGAAACACTGAATCACTGTACTTTAGCCAAATTGATTTAAGCTGTGAATTTCTAGCAGCTGCGTTACATTGGCCTGATTTCTAGATTTAAAAAACCTATTATCAAAAGCTCTAGTGTTGTATCTAAATTAGCAGATTAACTCCTTAATAACTTAGCTGCAGAGAACATACCTAGCAGCCTCTAAGCCTTTGTTTTCTGTTCCATGTTTGGGTAGCAATTAGATTTCTTGTGGGGGGGGGCGTGTATTTGCTTGACATGAATGGAAAGTTTTGGTTTTTTTAAAACACTGTGGTGCTTCTAAAGTGGCATTTTGCTTTACAATATGATATTTGCACTAGAGACAGGGGAAGAGGTAGAACATAGAAAAGGAAGGGGAAAAAGAAATAGATTATTTCTGAAATGAACAAATGTTGACTGAATGCAGCAAGTCTGACAAGATAGTTGCTTCTTTCTCCTCCCCATAGTTCCAGGGAAAAGGAATTAATTTATCTAAAACATGTCTCATCTAATACTCCAGAGTCTGAGGTATCAGCATAGGCAATATTATAAGGTGAAGTGGTTACTATTTGGTTTTAAATGCTTTCTTTTCTGTCTCTTGTTTTTGTTTAGTGTTTGGGGTTTTCTGTGTATAACAGGGATTTACTTTCTACTGCTCTTTCAAAAGAATTAATGGAGTGTCTGTTTGCTTTCCATGTTCATGATGGATAAAATTTGTAAAATTCTCAATCGTGTAGAATGATGGAAAATTTTGTATTGTTTGTGCATCTGAAAATAATTTGGATAGTGAAATAAATATTTCCTTATTCTCACATACAAAGCATGTCACAATAGTTATTGGAAGGCTGATATTTTTAAAGCACACTGAGAATATTAAGCATGAAATTATGATAGAAAATAGTTCCAATCTTTTTTTGGTAAGCAGTGTAGTACAATGCACATATCTTGCAATAGGTATAACCTTGACTTTTATGTTTGTTTGTATGTAGAGGTGGTTTTATGCAATGCTTTGAAGAGTCAGATTTTTTTACTTTGCTTTCCCATGCCAGCAGAACATTTCTGAAAGGGTGCTTCCTGTAGTTTTCCTGTCGATTAAAAACCAAAAGAGATTTGAGTTTTAACTGTTCCTCTGCTGTCAGTAAATGTCTGGGAAAGTTTTCCTTTATCTGCTAATGCAGATCCACTAGGACAAATAAAAACGAAGCTTGAAAACTTACCACAAGTTAAAAATTAACTAGCAGAAAAGAAATGTACCATTCACAATTTTCTAACACAATTCCCCATAAACAGCAGTATTATGGCACGAGATTTATTTATTTTTTTGCTTTTTATTAACTCATGCATGCACACATGTTTAAAAAGAACATTTGTCACTAAGGTTACAGAATCAAGCACTACAAAGTTTTTGATAATGCCAGAATTTACTCACTCCACCTTGTGCTTATTTATCATGATAGTCTTTAATTGTATGATCATCTACTTGCAAGGCCCTGCTTCATTCAGTGCCAAGGACAGACCAATTCTAGGGATGGAAAAGGGCTTATTATTGTTTGCAAACTTCTGAGGCCCTGTGGTAAGAAGTTTCAAAGAAAAATCCATGAGGAAAATAATAATTTCTGCATAGTGTGACATAAATAGGGCCTGAGTTGATACACTGGGGGGACAGGGCCTGAGACAATACACTGAACAAAGTGGAGAAAACTAGTACAGGTGAGTGTCTGTTCATTAGCCTAGCACTTCTCATTCTGTTCACTAGGCACTTTTACACGTGCTCCAGGGTTGGGGACGAGGTTGGCACTTTCATTAAAACCACTGCAGCATCTTGTGTATTTGCATCCCCGCACTTCAAAATGGTGGCAGGGGCACTTGAGCTAAAGCTCACTGAATGGGTCAAGTGCTTGACAAATGTAATTTCTGCCTCTGCCCTACACAATGGCCTCCTTGCCCTATTAGTACCTTAGGACACTGGTTGTCTTATGGGCCATCTGTGGTATCCTTCTGCCCCTGTAGCCATGCCTGTTTCTCACAGATGTTGCTTTAAGTTTCGCTGGGTCCTCTGGCCCCTCTGTCTCGCACATGCACAAGCACACGCACGTATGTGCGTACGTGTTGCAGCTGTTCATCTTATGGACCCTTGGTGACTGGCATGTTTGTTACCCAACAGGAAAGAAAGTCGCACCTTTCTTCTGCATACTGTTGTGTTATGAGATTCTAAGTATTGTTATTATTTAAGAATAAAAATGTTTGCATTGGTTTTTTGGCTTTTGCATGAAATGTGATACAAAAACTGGAAGCTAACTAATTAAGGCTACATGCAGAATGTTGAAGTAGGTCAGGGCTGTACAAGTTCTGAATAGCTGGGACACACACACACATTGCACTGCTGCATCATGCAGCCAAGCGGCCCCTTTCCCATTGTTGTGCAGGTACCCCTGTTTTGCATTTCTTGCTCCTCCTCCCCGTTGCATGGCATGATATGGCACACACCTCCTGAATGTCCCATGGGCCATACTGCCCCTCCCTACACCCAAGGGTGGGGATGGGAAGCAGAAGCTGGAGGAGGGAGGGGGAGTCCAGAGACCCCAGTGGCAGCTGTAGGGAAGTGATGAGGGAAGTGGTACACAGACTGGGTGCTCAGGGGCTGTGAAGTAACCCATGGAGACCACATGCAGGCTGTGGGCCATCAGTTTGACACCTTGAAGGTCATGAGTGAACGTTTTGTTGTCTGAGGTTGATGTAAGCTTTACATATGTCTTGTTATTTCTGTTGTTAATAGGTGAACATTATACCGGTCATAGGCAAAGCGGACACCATTTCTAAAACTGAGCTGCAGAAGTTTAAGATCAAACTCATGAGTGAATTGGTTAGTAATGGAGTCCAGATATACCAGTTTCCAACAGATGATGAAACCATTTCTAAAATTAATGCCACTATGAATGTAAGTATCCAGCATGCATTTGGGGCAAAAAAGCTGGTAAATCATTATTCTAGTATTAGTGTCACTCCACTACTTCTCCTCTTCTCCTGCATGCCCATGTCAAGACAATGTGGTTTTGTATTTAAAACAAGTTCAGTATTTACATCTCTTCTTTTGTTAGCAGCTCAAGGAAACGCATAGAGAGACACTTATCTATTGGCTCTTTTTCTCATTTCTGTTCTCCCTGTCTATCCATTGTTAGTAGCATTCATCACTTTAACCTAAGTTTGAACAATAGCTAGGATTTGTTATTTTGAGGGGCGTCTGTATGATATGTTCTGGATGCAGGAGCCATACATTCGTAAGCACTTTGATGGGAATGCAGCCCCTGCTAATCACTTTGCTCGCTCTTCTCACTTGCGCCAGGAAGTCAGAGTGCAGTAGTGTCTGCCCCACTGTTCTGTAGTGGATCTGACAACATTAATATTTCTGAAAGTTTGCTAGTTTTGTGTTCTAATGATCATTTTAGCAGTTAACAGCTTCAGTTTTAGATGAACCAGTCAATGTACAGGCAGCATTTCCTACCTTGTGGCTGAGATCATGGCATGAGCCAAGACCTTTGGCTTCAAACCCCAGTTTTCCTCTGACTGCCTCATGACTGTCACTAGTGAATGCTTGCTCTGCTTTGAGGAAGACTGTTTCCCACATAGTTGCTACCTGTGTTGGCTGTATTCAATATAATTTAATATATGAGGGCTAGCCACCTCAAACTCTGCTTGTATTGGTTCAAACAATTGACCTTTGACCAGCGGGACTTTTGACACGTGTCTAACCCTTCACTGAAGCTTCAGAATCCATTAATGCACAACAGCCTGGGGCTGGACTAGCTATTGATCTTTTAAAATGGATTCTTAGTATGACACTTATTTGTCACTTATAATTTGTCTGCTTTTCCCCAAATCTTGTTTTTTTCCATTTATTTCTCAGGCTCTTCTTACCCACACTTGTGTAAGAGTAATAGGAGATAGGACTGAATTGTTGTAATTCTTACAGGGGCACTTACCATTTGCTGTTGTGGGGAGTCTGGAGGAGGTAAAAGTTGGAAACAAAATGGTGAAAGCTCGCCAGTACCCATGGGGCATTGTGCAAGGTAAATCTGAATTTTAGAGTGTTTTTAAGAGACTATTTAATGTTTTCAATATAAACCCCACAGAAATGGCAGAAACATTGTTCTGTTACTGAATGGGCAGATACTAGCCAGTGTTGTTGTACTGGGATTGTTAGCTATTAATTAAAAAAAAAAATCATTGTTTGATTCCGGGAGGGTCACAGCATCACCTGCTTCAGTCCATATCTGTGAGGCCAAAGGATGATGAGCAAGTATTAAATCAGATCCTGTTCGAGTTAAGTACATTTAATATTGTAGGAATGCTTCTTGTGTGTCAAATGTTAAGAGCAGAGAAAAGCTACTTGTGTGGAAAATAATTTTGGAACCTACTTGCTAGCATTAATGTTTGGATTGTGTTACAAATCACGAGGCAGCATATTAAACAATAATAGAAACATGGTTGCTTTCTTTCTGTTCTCCCCATCCAAAATGATCAGCCAGTTAAATAAAAGAAACCCAAAGAAATACTTTTCAACACTGCAGCTATTTGTGTGTGGTGAATGTAACTATTGTTTATCTAATTAGTGGAAAATGAGCACCACTGTGATTTTGTCAAGCTTCGTGAGATGCTTATTTGTACAAATATGGAAGATCTTCGAGAACAAACTCACACACGGCATTATGAGCTGTACAGGCGCTGCAAACTGGAAGAGATGGGTTTCAGGGACACTGGTCCTGAGAACAAACCAGTCAGGTAAGAGAGTGAATCCAGTTGTTTGACATAATGAAAAAGGTCTTTTGTTCTTTACTGTTCTGGTTTGGGGGCGCACGCTGCAGCACACCAAGTATGGAAAAGCTGCATCTTTCCTTGGTTGGAATAGGATCTTGTTCCTGAGAGACATGCATACTTATTGTTCTTCTAGTGGTGGCAAAGTCTCAGATAACTTTGAGGTAGGATAGGATCTGGGAGTATATATATAATTTTACCTTTACATTTAGGAGAGCACGGGTTAATTATACTTCTAAAAATCACTGAGGCTTTGTTCCTACCTTGAGGATCTTGACTTTTTTCTTGAAAAATATTTGCAATCTTTATTTTTCTTATGCACATGTTATTCTCTTAACTTTTCTTTTGTGTCTAATTTCTATTTGGACATCACTTTTCACATGTTTACTGTTCTGCTGTTTTCTGTCTCCTATTGCCGGTGTCTAATAGAGACTAATAGTATGGTTGGATTCCAGAGTCCGAAAGCACTGAAATACTTGCTTCAGTCCTATAAAATCACTAGTACCACTTTCATCTAACCTACACATCCTTAACCTCAAACACTAGAAACTTGTTTGTCACAGAATATATTCCAATAGACTTGAAAATTCTGAGGCCTGACTATGGGGTGGGAAAAATCTACAAGAAAACCAGTTTACCAAAGGGTCCTCCTTCTTAGTTTGTTTAAAAATATTTGGAATCCTTCTGGTTCCTATTTTTATTATCTTGTTTTCCTGACAGTCTAGCCTTTATGTCCTTTTTCAGCCTCCCTGTTACCCATTACCTATAAAAAAAAAGATCATTACACACATGTTATGATTTTTGCATTAGAACTCTTTCAGAAATAAGCTGGTACTTTGTGACTTCCCCCGCCCCCGCCTATAATTAGTCAAAGTCTGTTAAGGGAAATTTATGAAATGCCAAGTTACTGTTGTATAGAAATGGTGGGTGATGCTGGCCTCAGCTATATATTGATACAGTAAATAGCCTTGAGTTTAAAATAACTATTAATGCTCTGACTTTATCTTTTTTAAAGAAAAAAATCATATCGTCTTTACATAGTCACTATAGAAATTGAAAATATGTGACTTTTAGTAACTTTTTACAGATATATTTGTAGTTGTTTACATTCTCAACCTCTATCTTTTATCTATAAGCATAGAAGTTACAAAGTTGCAGCAACTGATGAGTTCAAGAGTGGTAATGTTTTAGAATAATAACTTTTTATTGAATGAGTAGCTGTTTTTAATATTGTACTGATGAATGAGGGCTGATGAGTAGAGCCACATAGAATAGCAATCCTCAAATGGCCTATAGACCTTCAGAAAACTTATCTAGGTACCAGTAGTGATGTATTTAACATGAAAAGACTTGACTGTTCTGAACTGCCTTGAGAGAGACCTGAGTGTAAATGGACACACAGATTAACATATATGGGTAATCGTAAATCACCCCTGAAATGGCCTTGTGCAAATAGCAGAGAGCAGGATTGCAGAGCAAGTTTTGGGCCCTTTCAGAGTCGCATGGTTACTATGGAGGAGGTTTTCAGATGACAGGTTTGGAATTAGGTGCCTGAAGTCTACCTCTAGTTTTGAAAAATTTAAGCCCTTTTATATGAGTGGAAGAGGGTTTTTTTTAATTGTATGTAGACTTTACTGAGTATCCTACAGTGGGCCCTAGCATGACATCTGATCAATAAAAGCAGATTCAGTGACACAATGGATACCCTCAAACTGCCAGCCAATTCCTAGTTAAAGTCAGGCTGGTTAGTTATTCAATCAAAAGATACCCAATGTTGCCCGCATTCATGGCACTTGCAGCAGGAGAGAAAAAGCAGGAAATATACTGCTCATCTGTATCAAGGCACAGTAAAACCTCATTCCAGGCATGCATGTCCTACAAATTGAAGAAGACAGTGGTAGTAAAAATCTGTTTTGGAGGAAAATAGATTTTTTGATGGCAATATTTTATTAAAAGTGCCAATTGAGCAGGTTGCTATAATTCATTCATTAAAGGCTATGTTGCAGTGTGCTCACTACCCATAACTTACTACTCTTGGGTAGTTGTTGGATGCGCTGCACTTGATTGATTACAATTAGAAGCAAGCAGAAAAATAGAGGCTTTCTAAATATGAAAATATGTTTCAAGTACTTGATACAGACACGTTGGTAGTTTTCTAAATGTTTAAACTGCAGTTTGCAGAGCTTTTTTGATTATTTGCTGTTTCAAGTAGCTAATATCTTTGTCTGTTTTGTCGTCTTTTTTTTTCTTTTTCTCTCCCCTGTCCCCTTTCCACTCCAGACTGATAGCTGATTGGCTGGTCCTGTAGCTACAGAATCAAACTCTAATCACAATTACTTTTTACCACAGGTGGCATTTCCTATGTCCTCTGAAAGGTTAGATCAGGCATGGCCAGCATTCAACCCAAGTGGTATGGTCAATCAGTGTGTTTGGCATGCAGCAGTTTGGGAAGGGGCAGAGGATTGGAGTGACAGTCAGGGAGGAGGTCAGAGTCAGGTTCATGCTGGTTTCAGGGTTTGGTCCTGCAGGAACTGTGGGGGTAGGTACCACTGAATTTGGTGTTGCCTCATCCCAGTGGCAACAGGCTTTGGTGGCACTGGGCAATGGCATTGGCTGATATATTAATGTAGCACTATCTCTCATTTTGGACTTGTGGCACACTTGTCAGAAAGGTTGGCCACCACTAAGTTTCTTATTTCTGTGTACTGCACATTTCTTTTCAAACTGGTGTGATATTTAGTATTCATCATTACCATCTATAATGCAATTTAGAGATAAGGCCCTGTATGTTAAGTTTATCTTATTGTATGCCTAATGTCAGTCATTTGATCCCTCCTTCCATATAGACTTCCCTTTTTAAGGTCTATGTATGAGATTTACTGGATGGATTTCCTAATTTATCAGGGATTTAAATGTAGTTGGTTAAACTTTAGGTAGGATTATTTAAAGGTCTAGTCACTTCTTAAAATGCAATTATAAAAAGTGTCTGGAATTTAGTTCCAAATCAAAGTGAGTTATATTTCACCAAGTAGTTTTGCAGAGAATCTTGGATTAGAGGATTGCTGTAGTTATTGAAAAGAAAAAGGCTGTTTAATTATGACTACAACAACACTCCAACCATGTTTAATTATGGGACATTGTTACCTTTTTCTCTTTTAGCATCCTCTCCTATTTTCTGTTAGTCGTTTGCTGTTAGAGCCTTTGCTTTCTATTAGCATTCTCTCCTGTTATCTGCTAGAATCATGTGTTGCATCTTAATTTAAGTGGGAACATCCTGAAGTAAATAATCTCTTTCCATGTTGTCTATGAGCACCTTGCACACTTTTGGACATAAGAATAAGGGAAGTCAGGTATGTCATAAACAGTGGACACTTACTAACATAGTTATTCATTGTAGAAAGCTTATGACCATATATGCACTTGTTGAATAGATTTGTAACTATTAATTAGAATAAGAAGAGGTACAAGGTAGTGTAGTTAATACATTTCTTAGCACACTGATAAAGCTTTGTGCTTCAGAGCATAAACCAATTTCTAAGGGGTTAAAGTGGGGGTGAGGGTCAGCCAGGTAGGGACAAGCTTGAGCTTGTGCTTATCTGCTTATCTCACACCTTGGGACACCCTTCGAAGGAACTTGTGAAACCCCAAGCTGACAAGGCAGCCTGGTTGAG
>NW_017729032.1:143370088-143379859 GCF_001723915.1 Gavialis gangeticus
CTATGCTGGACTTCTTATGCTTCTTACCTGTGAGCACCTGATGGTGCTCACTACTTTTGTTAGCAGCTCAAGGAAACACATAGAGACACTTATTTACTAGAATCATGTGTTGCATCTTAATTTAAGTGGAAACCTAGATCTGCATATACTGAAGTAGCTTGAGAAGAGTTTTGATTTAATACTGAAATTCCTGTTTCCTATCTTTGCTATAAAGATCCCATGCATATAGATATAAAGTACCCCCCTCCCCCAATTCACAACCATCATAGATGACAGGCTATTAAGCCCCATCCTTAAGAAGACATTTAGACCAAGGATGTCTCCTGCTTATGCCTTTATTTGGTGAAATGCCTTGGTGAGTAGACAGGGCTTCTATGTCTTGAAAGTCAGTAAATAGCAGTTTAGGGGAACAAGTGCAGAGTAGGGAGTGTGAGTTGGAGAACTCCACTGAAAACGGTGCTGCCAGTCTCAAGAATATATTGTATTTATTTGCATACCACATGCACCTTTCCCCACAAAATTAGTATTTCCAAATTAGAGTGCATGCCCTAAGCAGGGAAGCTGATTTTCTGCTCAGAATAGTAGCATGGAGATGCTGTAAGATGGTTGGTGCTTTTCATTCTCTTTCCTCCAGCGGCCCCATCGAGGGAGGGGCAGATGTGGTGGGAGGGAGCACAGGGGTGGAGGCATATAGTGGTATGGCCTCATTTCACTTTGATTCCTGCTGTACCTGAAATGTGAAGCCAACTGCCCAGCAGCAGCAGTGGCATTTTTGTTCAGCCAGTGCTGGAGGAGTCAATTAACATCATGGGTTATTATAACCTACCTGATTTACTTCTAATTCCTCCTTACCCCACAGGTGTTAAAGATCCTCTCTCTTTTTTATGGTCTTGGTGTTCCACTAAACCAGCTATCATTTCTTCAGCAATTTTGCTGTCTGTTAGCTGTTAGATACTCCCAGTCTCTCTCCTTTTATTTCACAGCCCTGCAAAATGTTTTTAGTTCTTTTCAAAATCCTAGATCCGCCCATGGAGTTCACTCTTTAGCAACAGCTATAGTTTGAGCTTTTGGCTGAGCAGCCAAAGCTTTTGACAGTTCAGCTATGAAAGGGTTAAAAATGTAGCTTCTGCCTAAGCAGGAAAGAGACTGAGTGAATGGAAGAGTAGGTTCTGTCTCTACTGGTGACCATAACTTTGGAAACATCCTTTTTTCCCTTCCTTCTGCCTTCCCAAAAACAAGTTGCAAGTCTTAAATGGGGTTGTGTGATACGCTAGAAAATATGGTAAATCTTGACTATTGTGCCTTAATTGATATTGGCTTGTGATGTTAAAAAGGCATTAAAGTTTGACTGCCCGATGCAGGATTTTTGCAGTGGACTATACCTGTAGGCATAAGTTCTTTGTATCCCTTTCTTGTAGACTTTCATTTATAAGCGGAGTAACCCAAACCATGAAACATCAAGTGTTCTACTGACAGTTAGAATTCAGTTCATTTAAGATCTTTGAATGTGAGCAGAACAAAATTAATTTGCACCTTTGGTTTTTAGGCTCGCACTACTAAAGTATTACACAGATAGGAAAAAGTCTGTATTTCACACCCAGGCTACTGTAGAAAGGTAGGTGGTAGTGCTACCCTGAGGTATGTAGTAGATCAGTAATGTATTAAGTTATTTACCTTAGTGGTAGGTAAATACATTGGTCACAAAGAAGGGAAAGTCTTACAGAAAGATAACAAAGATGTAAGAAGGCAGCCGGGCCCCGAGGACAGCGGGCCTTAGGGGAGCAGTGGTGACTTCCAGCTGCCAGCGTGATAATGCAGTTGCAGTGGTAGCTGATACAGGCAGTCCTCAGACTTACGACACAATTGGTTCCTGAAAGCTGCATCTTGAGACAAAACATTGCAACTTGGAACCGATTTTCCCATAGGAACCAATGTTATAAATGGGGGATTGGTTCCTGAACCAAGACCCAATACCCTATTTTCACCAAAAATAACCCAGAATTTCATACTCAATCAATTATAAATGAGTAATATAGCTACAATAATGTATTTCTATTGTAAATAGCAATTATATTGATTTGGAGGAATTTCTTTGAGGTGACTCTGCTGGACTTTTTGAAGGGCTCTTGGCTGCACTTTTTGAAGGGCTCTTGGCTGGAGTCTTCTCAGGAGTCTTGGCTGCAGGTTTTTCTGGAGTCTTGTCTGCTTTCTTAAAGAAGGTGTCCGAGGAAGTTTGGACAGATGTTCTCCAGGGAGATGTGCAATGCAGCAAACTTGTTTGCTGGTGTGGCATCAGATCAGATCAAGCATTGTAAAGTCGAAACTGACATCAGAAAGTTGAAAAAGGACATCGATTTACAAATGTTGTAAGTGTGAAACGTTGTAACTCGAAACATTGTAAGTTGAGGACTGCCTGTATTTTTCTCATCTCCCCACAAATTGGCACCTGTGGTAGCTGCCTCAATCGCCCCACCCTGTTTATGCTACTGGGTTATAACATCCATGCACTTTTTTTCCATTTAAAACCTGGAATGTATTATGTAAAGCATAGCACAGCCAGTCTTATGTAAACTCTGAGAATCCTTTTACTATGTACAGTTTTATGAGGGTAAAGATAGATGTAACAGTTGTATCCATATCAAAGATTACTGATAAAAATTGTTATGATGCAGCTGTTACATTTGCATGATTCTGTAGTGATGCAAGCCCTAGTAAACTGTTCCAACTTTAATCTTGCTTCAGTCAGGGTCGAAACTAGGGCAGTTTAGCTCATATAACCACAGGCTCATACAGACAGAGCAATTCCTGGTGTAAGAGCTGATGCATACTCCTAAGCAACAGCAGCTCCTCCTCCGTTTTTAAAGTATGTATGTCCATACTCTGAGGAGTGATTTAGCTTAAACTTAAACTCTAAGGAAATACAGTTCACTTGTAAAATGAAGTACTCATTAATCGTACTGTGGATCTTCAAACATAAGAGGGAAAAAGATTGAAGTCAATATATTTATTTTTATTTTTGTCATTCTGAAAGATGATTGTCACACATGCTAATACAACTATTTGGGTTCAATGTGGTAAGCACAGATTACAGTAGTAAGAAAGATGCATCAGCCTAGGCTTTAGCACGTGTTACCACCCATAGCATGTACCAACAGTTCCTGGAGAGCTTTGTATTCTGATTGCTAGCTCATGATACAGCCTGAGTTACTGTTAGGGTGGCCATCATAGAGGACATTTTGGTTTTCTGCTACTCTGTCCTCTAGTCATATGAAATCCGATGCCTTTTATGTCCTCTATTTTTTCTTAAAGAGAAAAATAGAGGACATAAAGGTGTCCAGTTTCATATCAATAGAGGACAGCACAACTGGACTGTCCTCTATGATGGCCACCCTAGTTACTGTATTTGTTTTTTAATAGTACAGGTACTGCTAGCTGGATTAAAGTAGCCACAGGGATGCTGGCATACGCTCTGATTCCATTTTCATTTTGCTATAAAGACTACTTTTAGGCTTGAAGTAAACTAGTTCCCTAGCTAAAGAGCTAGGGGTTGTTTCCAAGACCTTTTAAAATGTTACATAAAATGTTGCAGTGCAATAGTCTTGAGGCAGGAAAAGTGACATTGCTATATGTACTATTGCATATAGCATATATGCAATTGCTATATGCATATATGACATTGCATATAATGTACTATTGAAATTTTAGGCTTAAACACACATTTTCAAAAGGGAATGGTGCTCTCCGTATTGAGTTGTAGGGTAAGCCAAGATGAATCAGCCTTTTGGAATTTGGAAACTTCCTGTCATTGTCATCAAACTAGCAGGAGGCGTTTTGGCTTACTGTAACATCTAAATCAGCAATTTAGATTCTTAGTTCCCTTGTTTTAGAATTTTTTCTGTTTTTGTTTTTTTTCCCCACTGAAAGTTAATATATGAGTGGTAACAGCTGAAATGGAATTTAAATCCGTTAATATATAAAGGGAGGCCACAAAAATTTAATAAATACGAATCTGATGTAGCATTTGAGCTGTCTTGGAGCAAGCCATATACTTCATTGTTGAAAGCAAAGGCAAGAGGTCAGGGGAAGAGGATAAGAATATAAAAATAGACTGATGGAGCGCATATGGAACATCCAAACAAAAGTCATCATCTTCAAGATTTTGGCAATCCTTTTATTAAACTATTTGCCATTATTATGTTCTGTAGGAAATGAAACAGAGTCTCAGTTTGTGTAAACCACTGTAGCTTTATTGAACCTACCTCATCTGAGGATCTGACCATAAACTAAATTTTTATGGAATTTTATCTTAAAAAAGAGTGTACCAGTAATTTTTTGGGGAAGATCATATTAACCTAGACTTTACAATGCACTTTTCAAAAAAGTTATACTTTTCTAAAAATGGGAACGGTCATATGCATTTAAGAATAAATCAATACTTGTTTTAATAGTCTCATCTCTATTCTGTGTCCATAGATTTATACAGCCAAAACTATTTTTCTCCTTAAGTTTCAGATATTAGTGCTTGATTTTGTTAGCTGCAGTAAAAAAGCTAAAAAATTTAAAAAGTACATTGGCTATATTTTTGTCAGGTATATTCATACATATGAAGAAATGAGCCTATGCAGATATCAGAGTATTTGTAAAACCAGATTTCTCATATATCCACCTGATTGTGGTAAACGTTATTACTTTTTAAATCACATTAGAAATCTTGTGTTGTTTGCTTTCCAGACAGACTTTCTTACTTTGTAACTTTCTTAGAAAGATAGCTCTTTCATGAAAGTTTACTAAGTCTAAAACAGTGGTTCTTAACCTTTTTGGCATCCAGATACCCCACCACTGCAGTTTTGAATGCGGTGGCACCCCTGGGTGAGAATCCTTGTTGGTGCTGCCTAAGCTTACCTGAGTGCTTCTCAGCCAGGTTCCAGGAGAACTGTAGGTGAGAACAGACCAGAAAGAGCTGCACAGCATGAGGCAGTTTTGCTTAAAGCCTTAATGCAGGGGCAGCATGCTGGGCACCTAGCCACTGCCACTGTGGCACCTCATTTGGGAACTACTAGTCCAGAACCTTTTTGTACAAGGTAGAATCTGAATTTAGCATTTCAGAGATGCTGTTTTTTTTTGGGGGGGGGTGTTTTTTGTGGGGGGGGGGGTTTAAGATCAGGCTCTCTAAGTATGAGAACTTTTTTGTTTCTCCAAAGGTTGGATAGCTTGCTACCCCTGTTTCTGTAAACTATAAATCATGCAAATTGGAGTCGAAATATACCAACTTCATCGTTTCTAAAGCGTTGATGACCTAAATTGTTGCATTTTGAGATCAAATCATACTAGCTAAGAAGTATTCTGTGTGTGTGTTAAACTGACTCATACATTTATTTTAATCAAAATCAAGAAGGGTGTACTGGCTATGCCTCTTGTCCAGCGATAATTATTCATTTTATATGAGAAGTTTTTGAGAATTAAAGATTTGAGCCCAGTACAACTTATTGAAGTAATGTGCCAGACAAGATTTGAGTGTTTCACTTATTTCCGTATTATATAAACCATATGGTAGACTGTTTATATTCTCTGGATTTCAGTGTACAGGAGACCTATGAAGCAAAGAGGCATGAGTTCTTTGGTGAATTACAGCGGAAGGAGGAAGAGATGAGACAGACATTTGTGCAGAGAGTCAAGGAGAAAGAAGCAATACTGAAAGAAGCTGAGCGTGATGTATGTATGCCTCTGTTTTTCTATTTAATTTGATGGTGCTTGAAATTTTTTGCAAAATTGCAACAGTGTTGATATTCTGTAATAAAATTTAATTTAACATTTAAATTGCATTTCCATTGAGGGGCCATGACTAGAATGGCTCCTTTGTACTAGATGTTGTACCAACAATGTATAACAGTTCCTGCCCCAGAGCATTTGCAGTCTGAAGGGCTGCCTGTCTGGGTGAAACAAATAAATGGGCTGGGATAAAGGGCGATGAAGTTGGGGTAATGGGTGTAATAGTCTGTGCAATTTTTAGCTCTTGTGTAACATGATCCCTGCTCACCATGCCTTACTGGATATCAAGTTGTAGTTTTCTATATGAATTGTAGTAGGGGTAATTTTTGAGCAGAGAGCAGAAAGAAAGATAAGATGGTGACTGTGGGTATTGACCCACAGAGGAAGGTTTGAAATCAGCAGTATTTTAAGATGCTACTTTAAAGATAGCTAACAGGCAGGACCACCCTATTGAACCTCAAAAAAAGTAGGTGACAAAATCATATTTTGCCAATCCCGCTTGATGGTAGCCAAAATTCAGTGACAGTGCGACTGAAGAATACTTTATTCCCCAAAGAAACCAGCTCCTTGGTATCTTTGTTCATAATGGACACATCTACATGAGATGCTTACTGCACAGTTTACTAATTAACTATGCAGTAAACATCTCTGTGTCTACATGTGCCGCACCTATTAGGGCATACAAAACTATTAAACTCCAAAGCAGAGTAGTACTTGTAAATAAAAGTACTACCCTGCTCCAGATGGTTTTTTTTTTTTGTGCACAGCAGCACATGTGTAGATGCTGAGCCAGCTGACTGGGCCACGAGGGTGCTTCTGTGACTGGGCTGTCTGCAGGCTAGTGTGCCAGAAGGCTAACGTAGGGAAAAAATGCAAAAGTACTTGTTGCAGAAGTGCGTTATTTGATGTTGGCATCACTGGCAGAGTGAAGGTAGGAGTTAAACTTGCAGTAGAATGATGAGGATACAGCAAAACTGTAGAAGACTTGGAAAGTCGAGATAAATAATTTTTATTGGTAGTCGAGGGTGATGTATAGGGGGTGCACGCAGGTGCATGTGCACCCCCTGCAAAAAGGCACTGCCGACAGTGCCGGCGCTGCCTTTTTGCATGAGTGGGCGGTCGCTGCTTGCCACCCCACTGCTGACACCGCCAGTAATATCTGCAGGCGGTTCCCCCGCTGCCAACAGTGTTGGCGGTGTCTGCAGGTGCTCCGTGCTTACCGCCACTGGGCTCCTGCTGCCACACTCCCACCACTGCCGGTGCAACTGTGCCCTGCCCAGCCACTGGGGACACATGCCATTCATGTTGGTAGTGGAAGAGGAAAGACAGTAGAAGGAAAATTAAACTGTTTTTTGCTGTATTATTTATAAAGCCCTCATTTCGGTAGGATGTAGATATGACTTAAACAATTAAAGATAATTACAACATGGTGGAAGAAATCCATAGACTGTTTGTTCTTTAGCCCAAGTTGATGCTATATACAATTATAAGGACTTGTTAGTACTTGTGACAGCCAATAAGAAATTGTACTGTTTTGGAGTGTCTAGCTCCACATTGGGTGTGTCTACACATGCTATTATGGCACATGAATAAACTGCAGAGGTTATTGCTTTGCAGGTTAATGCCCCCAGGAAGCTCCCAGGCATGCTGTTTACATATATGGCCAGACAGCAGCACATTGAGCCAGGTCCAAACAGCCCTGGTTGGCAGGGACCCCGGGTGTCAGCCTGCTAGCCCAGGGTGGCTCCAACCCAGGTCAGTGTGCTGTGGAGGGGCTGGCTGGGAAACAAGAATGCTTCAGTACAGGGCTAGCCTGCAGGCAGCCCCTGCACTGAAGCATCCTTGTGCCCCAGCTGGCCGGCTCAGCATCTACACATGTGCTGCTGTGCATAAAAAACTCCAGAGCAGAGTAGTATTTGTATTTACAACTATTTGCTTGTGTTTACAAGTACTACCCTGCTCCAGAGTTTAATCATTTTGTGTACCCTAATAGCTTATAGGGGCACACATGGAGACAGAGATGCTTACTGCACAGTTAATTAGTCAACTGTGCAGTAAACATCTCCATGTAGACGTGCCCATTATAAATGAAGATACCAAGGAGCTGGTTTCTTTGGGGAATAGAGTATTCTTTAATCTCATTGTTACTGAGTTTTGTCTGCCATCAATCAGGATTGGCAAAATATGATTTTGTCATCTACTTTTTTGAGGTTCGCTATAGTGGTCCTGCCTGTTAACTGTCTTTAAAGTACTGTCTTAAAATTGCTTGTCATTTCAAACTCGGTTAATGCTGTTAACCTTCTACTATTTTTTTTCCATGTGCCTCAGTCATATTTGGGAGGGGATGCATGCGTTTGTTTGTTAGAGTTTTATAGTTTCAATATCAAGAGGATGTTTAACTAGGGTCAGAATTTCTAAACAGGATAGAAGCTTCAATTTTTATAGCTATAAAGATAACATGTATAGTTAGTTCATTAGGAATAAACTATGCCAATATGAACATTCTCATATTGAAGAAACAGTTTTGTGTCCAAAGGCAGCACTCGCAGATTGTATCCAGTGTTGAATATAGTTGTCTGTGTTTACTTTTTGGAAAAGATGGCTACCTAGTCAGAGGAAATGCTCAACCTTCTTTAAGGGTTGCCTTCTAATTGTAGAGGAGCAGCTGGTTGGTTTGGCCTGGATTGCTAAAGGATTTTGGCTTTTATGCAGTTGTCAGTGAGACCATGCATTTCATACTCTTCACAGAAGCGATCAAGTGTGCCCTGGAGCTCTGTAGTTGAGTGGGCACACATGACAGTCATCAGCATATTGAAGATCAGAAATGGAGGTGTTGGTTATCTTGGACCACAGTACAGATGGCAAAGAGTTGGTGCATCTTTGCCTGACTAGTGCTAATATTGAAGGGGTTCTTTTCCCAGCTGTTGTTTAGGATGATTGCTGCCATGCCAACATGAAGAATTCCAATAATGGTAACAAATTTTGGCATGCATCCAAGTCCTATCAGGCCGTTCCATAAGGCCTCAGTAGATTGAATCAAAGGCCTTAGTCAGGACAGCAAAGGCCAAATAAAGATCTTGGTGTTGCTTGTGGCACTTTTCTCCTGCAGCTGTCTGGCAACAAAGATCATGTCTATTGTAAATTTGAGTGGTCTTAAACCCCATTAGGCACAATCTCTTCAGTGAGGAAAATGAGTCTATCAGGGAGAATGTGGGAGAGGATCTTCCTAGCTGTGGGCAGGAGTGCAATACCATGGTATCTGCTGCAATCAATCTCCTTTTTTGAATATGGTATTCATTCTGGCATCTCTTGAATGATTGGGAATTTGTTCGTGTTCTCAGATATTCATAGTAATGACATGCAAGACATGTAAGAGAGTTTTTTTCCACCTTGCTTATTAATTTTAGCTGGTGTTCCATCAGAACCACATGCTTTATTGTTTTTTATATGCTTAATGGCTTTCAGGACCTCTTGGTAAGTTGGTGGATCTTCAAGGTAGTCCTTATAGGGTATTGTGGAATAGCATTGATGGTATTGTCTTCAACATTCAGATCTTGATTCAGGAGCTCTTGAAAGTGTTCTTTCTACTGGGTGTTTATGGTGAAACTGTCTCTGAAGAGTGTTGTTCCATTGTTGGAGCTCAGAAGGATGGCTGTAGAGATCCAGGATTTCCTAGAGGGAGGTGCAGGAGCTGCATCCTGCATTTCAAGGATGACTAGTGCCCCTGCTCCCAGGCTCCTCCACCTGCACTGGTGAGGTCAGACTACACTGTGGAACTTTGGGAGACTTTAAGTCTCTAAAGCAGCTGGAAATCCTTCCTCCCTTTTTTTTGTGCTCAGAGGCATGCCTTCTCCCCACCTCACCCCCTTTCCCTGCCTGCTGCAGTGGCAGGTTGAGAGAGGGGGAAGGGCAAGGGGAGTGTGGGGGACATACCTCTGAGCACGGAAGGGAAGGGAGTGGGATTTTCACCTGCTTCAGAAACTTAAAGTCCTTAGAAGCTCC
>NW_017729032.1:143380085-143382784 GCF_001723915.1 Gavialis gangeticus
GAGTGTGGGGGACATACCTCTGAGCACGGAAGGGAAGGGAGTGGGATTTTCACCTGCTTCAGAAACTTAAAGTCCTTAGAAGCTCCCATACCATGGTCCAGTCCAAAAGGGGGGTGAACCTGCATGATGGCACCCCCTCTGGATCTGCCCCTGGATGGCTTCTTTTGTGCTTGGCCCTTAAATGGCTTGGGTTGCACTGAAGGAACTATGCATGTCATGGCTATTGGCAGACTTTTGAATCTCTGTTGCTTTATCCTCCCACCACTTGTTCTTTCACTTTTCAACTTCTGGGTATCAGCTTTAATGTGTCTTGCTCCTTTTTGGATTTGATGTCATTCTGTCAAGCTTTGAAGGCTCTCCTTTTTCTGTCAGTGAGAGCTTGAATTCTCTGTTGTTCTCATTGATCCAATTCTGATGTTTCTTTATGGACAAGCCTAGAGATTCTTCTCATACCTCATGGGTGCCTTGCTTGAGGCATCATCTCTCAGTGATGTCAGGATCATCAGGGAGGTTGCCAAGTTTCTCAGTAAGGCACTGCTGGAGACCATTGCTTTTTTTAGCAGGGTCTTTCAAGCACTTCTCCTTGGTTGCTTCTTTAGTTTGTCATTTTGGGGCAATATGAGTGGACATGATGGAATGTATCAAATGATGATCCAACCTGCAGTTATCTGCAGTGGACATAGCTTTGGTTATACAGACATTATGACAGTCCTGGGCACACACTGATATGGTCAGTCAGGAGTCGTAAGGAGTTCATGATGATGAGATCATGTTCCAACCATTAGCTCAGGAGAAAAACTCCACTTGAATTGACTTTACCCACCCCTGCCTTTCCAAGTGTTCTTTTGCATAGCTCTGAGTCCGTGCCCACTCTGGTATTGAAATCACTAAGAAGAATTATCTTTCCTTGTTTTGGGACAGATGACAGGACTTGGTCAAGTTTAGAATAGGAAAACCCCATTAAGGTAATGATTTTCACTTCTGTGCCATTCTATTCAGATTGACATGATTGGTATAATTCCGTCTTCATTTTTAACACAGATTAAAGTCTGTAGATAAATGTTTTGTCATAAAGACTATTTAAAAGCTGTTTACAAAAAGAAAATAAAAACTGGGTGGGTTAAGCCATTCCTCAAATGCATCCTCCAACATGCATCTCTGATCAAATGCATATAGAGCATATCAGGGCCTGGACAGACAACAAGTTCACATAGCTAGAGGTATAGCTTACATTGACAATGCATCAGGAGGGCATGGTGAGGCATGTTACCCCCCATATTTCTGCACCAACAACAGGGCATGGGGTGCAGCCTGGCTGGATCCAACGCCTGGCAGCAATGGGGGCAGTGGCGGTGCGGAGCTGTGCGCTTCCTATTGGCAGCACTCATATGTTGCCTGTGATACCTTTATATCAGTTTTGTGCACTGGCATAAGTTACACTATACTGTATATAAATGTAGACAAGAAGTCATATGGGAGTATTAGCACATAGTGGGCACTATTACGATGTCTCACTGCTAGGTAGAAGAAGAGCAGGTAACAGTCAATCTGCCTTAAGCCTAAATCTCTTCCAGCATAAACATAAAATAAAATGCTAACATAATTATAAATTCTCCTGGTGTAATTTAATCCCTGATTTTTCTTGGATAATTCTGCCCTGGATTCAAGCAAGCTACTGTGGTCTTTGCCTCTACATTATTTGTCCATTTATTGTTTATATTGTTTATAAAGTTGTAAATGTCGTGTGTCCAAGTTCTTATATTCTTAACTATCTAGGAGGCTTATGTTCTTAAATATAAAGTCGTTCTTTTTATATAAACACTATTTAAGAGGATTTTGGTGCATCTGTTCTTATGATTTCATGAAGCAATATATTTCTTTAAACAGTTAAACAATATCAGAATCTGTAATGATAACATAATGCAATTTTTTTGACTAGCTGAATGAGTTGTAGCAGTGTTGGAGTGATGTTATATCTGTGATGGTTCAGGAATATGTGGGTGGTAAGGAATTTGGAGGCTGTATCTTGTATTGGACCAACTCGTGGTGCTCTGGTGTGGTGCCAGAGGACTGGAAGAGGGCCAACGTGGTTCCCATCTTCAAAAAAGGGAGGAAGGAGGACCCGGGAAACTATAGGCCAGTTAGTCTTACCTCGATCCTGGGTAAGTTTTTTGAGAGAATTATCCTGGCACATGTCCACAAGGGGCCAGCAGGGGAGATTATGCTTAGGGGCAATCAACACGGGTTCATTAGAGGCAGGTCCCGTCAAACCAACCTGGCAGCCTTCTATGACCAGGTCACCAAATCCTTAGATAGAGGGGTAGCAGTGGACATAGTCTTTCTGGACTTTAGGAAGGCCTTTGACACTGTCTCTCACCCCATTCGCATTAAAAAACTGGAGGACTGTGGTGTTGACACCTACACAGTCAGATGGGTCACTAATTGGCTGGAGGGCCACACCCAGAGAGTGGTGGTGGATGGGTCATTTTCGACCTGGAGGGATGTGGGCAGTGGGGTTCCCCAGGACTCGGTCCTTGGGCCCGCACTGTTCAACATCTACATCAGCAATTTGGATGAGGGGGTAAAAAGCACCCTGCTCAAATTTGCTGGTGACACCAAGATGTGGGGGGATGTGGGCACGCTAGACGGGAGGATTAGGCTGCAATCAGACCTAGACAGGTTAGAGGGGTCAGCGGATG
>NW_017729032.1:143387784-143388993 GCF_001723915.1 Gavialis gangeticus
GCATGGTTGGGATAGACTTAGACAACATTTCAAGTGCAATGCATTCTTCTTCAGGTCTGAGGAAAAAGAATGCCCTCCAAGACCTAAAGAAGAATGTACTGCATTTAAAAACTTGTCTGTTGTAACCATGAAGTTGGTCCAGTAAGAAATACCACCCACAAAAATCCTTGCCTCTGAGTGAGTTATACTTACATTGTTAGGAATGTTTCCTTATGGCAAGGCTACCACCTTGTGTCACTAGTCAGAAGTGCAATTTTTGTTCCCTGTTTAACAGCTGCAGGCTAAATTTGAACATCTTAAACGGCTTCATCAAGAAGAGAGGATGAAACTAGAGGAAAAAAGAAAGCTTCTGGAAGATGAAATGATTGTGTTCAGTAAAAGGAAAGCTGCCACTGAATTACTCCAAGCACAGGCTTTTGCATCCACACCTACAGTTAGTTTGAAAAAAGACAAGGACCGGAAAAAGTACGTACTCCTTTTAGCAGTCTAGAGTACCAATAGAAAAAATTCTTCACATTTTAAAAGAGTTACTTAGAAATAGATATCAGTCATGTTTAAAAAAACTGTATAAATGTGATCTCTTATATGATAAGAAGATAAAAGTGTGAAAATACCATTATTTTTAGTTATTGGCTTAAGTAACTTAGTATTGGCTGATTTAGAAGCTGCTGTATGTTCTGAGAATTCTTTTTTTCAATAAGGGATCCAAGTTTTCGGCTTGAAATCCTGTGCTTTGACGTCAAAAATCAAGAAACTGATCAGGAGCAGAGAGAGAGAGAGAAGTTAGAAAGGGAGAGATTCACACACAGGGAATTCCAGAAATAGCATTTGGATGCAATTCTCAGGTTTTATGAGTTTAGGGTATGTGTTAGTTCTTAAAAGTTGTAGAAAATACAGAATTGATCTGCAGAGCTATTGTTTTCTTGCATTTCTTTTTTTATTCATTGTCTGATCGCTGAGTTTTGTGCTGTTTTCTAATGAATGAATCCAGTGTGGATCTTTGCCAGTAGCCAATAGTCTAACCACCTCTGGGTTGGTGGTTCTCTAATTCATTTATAGTTCTGTGATATCTTCTCTTCGCTGAGGAGCCAGATGCTGCATCATAACCAGGGATCCTGGTCGTCTCTGATTAACCCAAAAATTGGGGATTTTTTTTTTTTTTAAGGTAACCCAAAATCCACATTTTTTCCTTGATCAAAATGAAACACC
>NW_017729032.1:143389197-143409387 GCF_001723915.1 Gavialis gangeticus
CACACACACACACACACACACACAGAGTGGTGTTTCATTTTGATCATGGAAAAATGTGGATTTTGGGTTACTTTTTTTAACCTGAAAATTGGGGATATTTTTTATCAGAGAAAAAACAGGATCCCTGGTCATAACTGTTGTCAAGTCTGCTTACAAATCCCAAACTTTAGGACTTTGTAACTTGTCTATGCAATTGTACTATAAACTGAACATTCCCTAGAACAGTGGTCACCAACCAGTGGATCTCAATCCACCAGTAGATCTCAGAGCCTCTTGCGGTAGATCTTGGAGCCTCTTGGAATTGATCTGAGGCTGGGGTGGACAGCTGAGTTCCCACGTGCATGCACACATGCCCCCCAGCCCAGCAGGTCAGTCCGTTGGGGAGGGAAGGGGTGGGGGCTTGATTGAGGCCCCCACGGTGAGGGACAGTGCTGTAGAGGCAGGAGCAGGGGTAAGTTGAGTGGGGTCCCGGGTGGGTGGGACTTACCTGCTGGGGAGGGGTGCTCCCAAATAATTTTTTCTGTCTGCCTTGATCTGCCCCCTCCGCCCCCCCTTCCCTCCCTGCAGACTTAACCTGCTGGGCTGGCAGGGGGGAGCAGGGAGGCAGTGGCACATGGTGGATCTTGGGTTGCTTTTAAATGCCAAAGGTGATCTTCTACTTTAAAAGGTTGAAGACCACTGCTGTAGAATATGCCTTTTTGGAACTTGCGGCACTCTCCGTGATCCCCCACAAAGCTAGAAAAAACTGGAATTCTAGAGGTACTTTGAAAAAGCAGAACTCCAAAGTACTGTTGCAAAACTAATGTGTTTACAGAAATAAAAGTGATCCACAGAAAATACACTTCAACTGTGGAGGTGACAAAACCAGCCAATGCCATCATATAATTAATATTGTTTATAAAATATAATTTTGATGTCGTGGATTATAACTTAACTGTAATTAAGTATGCTTTGTTGGTTTGTGTCAGCTTCACTGAAACTGAAAACATTTTTGACCTGATGCACAGATACATTTCACTAGCCAAGAAAAGGTAGAGGTTATTCAGGCACACATGTCAAACAGGAGTAGGTGGAGTTGTTGGTTGTAGCTGTGTTGGTCTAAGGACATAGGCAGACAAAGTTGTTTGGGTAGATGTGATATCTTTTATTAGACCAACTAAACAGGATTGGGCTTGACTTCTATGTGTACAGTGATATTCTGCTTCTACTTTGCTGACATGTATTGCTTCTGGTAAACTACATGGCTATTGTATTTTTCCTTTATTTCTTCTGTAAGAACCACACAAGATGCAGAAAACTGGGGTGCCTGAATTGTACTGCTTTGAACAATTCTAGTGTTTATACTGTCTGTATATTTACTTTATTCATCTGAAGAGATTTAATAACATGCTTTTTGTTTCTCTTTTTCAGTTCCAGTTTTATGTAATACCGATGATTGCGACAAGCAGATTTAAAAAATGATATATAAGGAAGCTCTGATTTCCTGTACTTTATTTCTTTGCTATATTTCTTACAAAATTTTTTTGGAAAGTGAACCTTGATTCTGTAAGTTACAATGGAAAAGTATTTTAAATATATGGTCAGTATGTATACAGTACTGCAGTTACTGTTACATTAATATATCTCAATGGGCATTTCTATTAAGCAGTTGCCTTGATATGCACTTAAATTACATACCTGTATGACCTAATTACTTTCATTTAAGTGCATTGTGCCAAAAATATATCCATGCTATGAACAGTTTTCATTCATAATATGAATGCTGTAGTACAGAAGTATATTCACCGAATGTATCTTTTATGACCTTACCAAAGAATTAGTTATTTTGATATGGTATGTTAATTTACTGAATACCATTTAATGTAACTTCTAAAGTGTTTTAACTAACCACTTGTCTTAATAGTTTGCTGACAAAGATTTATTTGTTTTTTAGAAACACTGTCCTAATTTTATGACATGTCCTGTATCATGGTTTTCTTCAGAGCTGAACTGTCCATGATAATATTTTTATTTGATATTACTCATTCACTGCCAAAGCATTTAAAAGATATGGCCTACACTTCCACTTGAATTAACTTTTACAGCCTTCTGCCTTTTTTATATATCCTCTGTGGTGTAGGAATTGGATATTTTTTAAATGAATGGGACTGTTAATAACACACACGAGCAATTTTATGAGCATGAATCGTCCTGTTTACTTTAATGAGACTTACTTGCGTAAAACTGAACTCATTTATACTTGCTTCTGGGACTGGGGCCTACTACTTACTTCTCCACTTTATTACATAAGCTATTTAGTTCCTTCAGAATAGGTTAAAGAATAATTTTTAAAACAAACTTCAGAAAGTAACTGTTATGCCACACAACTACAGTTCATAACTAAACTTCCCTTCAACAAGGAAAGCCTCTTTCAGTTAAACTGAGTTTAAAATGGTTCCTGTGGTTTTTATAGTCTGGGATAAGCACTTAACAGTATTTTATAGTTCTCCAAAGATGTTTTTACATGGTTATTTTTAAACAAAATATTAATACTTAACTTGACATATAAAACACATTGTATTTTCAGAAATGTATCTATACTGATTTAGATTGCATTTTTTTCTTGTATATGTCCAAGGGAGAGCACTTCACAATACTCTTAAACAAATGTAATGCAGTTGTTTACTTTTCTAAACATATGGCAAAGAAACCACTTTGTTAAGAAAAATAAAATATTAAATCTTCTGTATTGGCTGGCTGGTTGGTATTCTGATGCTGTACTCGTACTCGGGGCATTCCTACTATATTCACACTGAAGCGATGATGCATGTAAAGATAAGGAAGGGAAGGGAAGAATGACTTGCAATGCCCATGCTGGCCAGGAAAGAGTTAACAAGCTACCATGGGCACCAGTGATACTGCCACAGGAGACCCTGAGTGAATCAAAAGTGACCATAGGGCTCTGGGTGCAAGGGTGAAGGGTCTGGGGCTCAGGTCATGTTTTCTTGGATCCTTCCGGTCAAGGGAAACGGCCAAGGCAGGAGCAGGTATGTCCTGCAGATCAATACATGGCTGCACAGGTGGTGCCGCCAGCAGGGATTTGGCTTTTTTGAACGTGGGTTAATGTTCCAAGAAGAAGGATTGTTGGGAAGAGATGGGATCCAGCTGATGGAGAGAGAAGAGCATCTTCGCAGACAAGCTCGCTAACCTAGTGAGGAGGGCTTTAAACTACATTCATCAGGGGATGGAGACCAAAGCCCTGGGGTAAACGGGAAGTGGGAGACCTAAAGGAAAAGCAAGCTGGAGGGGGCAACAGGGGAGGTGTTCTCATACTTCTTGCGAAATCAGGTCAATCGACTAGTTACCCCACGTACCTGTACATAGATGCACAGAGCCTGGGAAACGAGCAGGAAGAATTGGAAGTCCTTGCACCGCCATGAAATATGATGCGATTGGATAAACAGAGATGTGGTGGGATAGCTCACGTGACTGGAGCACTGTCATGGATGGGTACAACCTGTTCAGGAAGGACAGGCAAGAAAGAAGAGGAGGAGGAGCTGCACTTTATGTAAAAGAGCCATATGATTGCTTACAGCTCCAGGATGAAACTGGAGATAGGCCTGTTGAAAGTTTCAGGGTTAAGGTTACAGGGGAGAGCAACAAAGGTGATGTTGTGGTGGGTGTGTGATATAGACCACTAGACAAGGAGGAAGTGATGGATGAGGCTTTATTTAAGCAGCTAGTGGAAGTTTCCCTGATCACACTTCCTGGTTCTCATGGGAAACTTCAGTCACCCTGACATCTCATGGAAATAGTGCACAGACCATCTGGGAACTTCTTGGAGTGTGTTGGGAACAACTTCCTGGTGCAAGCACTGGAGCGGCCAACTAGGGGCTGTGCTATTCTTGACCTGCTGCTCACAAACAGGGAAGAATTGGTGGGGAATACAGTAGTGGATGGCAACTTGGGCAGCAGTGACCATGAGATGACTGAGTTCAGGATCCTGAGGCAAGGAAGGATGGACAGCAGTAGAGCAAGGACCCTGGACTTTAGAAAAAGAGACTTTGACTCACCTGGGGAACTGATTGGCAGGATCCCCTGGGAAGCCAGTCTGAGGAGGAGAGGAGTCCAGGAGAGCTGGTTGTACTTTAAAGAAATCTTACTGAGAGTGCAGAAATAAACCATGCCAATGTTCAGGAAGACTAGCAAGTATGGCAGAAGACCAGCTTGGCTTAGCAGGGAACTCTTCAGTAAACTAAATCACAAAAAGGACACTTATAAGAAGTGGAAACTTGTCCTTTTGGTCCTTTTTCTTTTCTTTTCTCTTTTTTTTAAAATCATCTTAAATCCTGTCATTTTGATCCAGCTAGTCTGCCCTCAGTCTCATTATGATAGAGTGTAGGCAAACATTGAACTAGGAGCTAAGAAGGTAGGCATTTTTAATCCGTCATCTGTGATAGATTCCTTTTGAAATCTGATATAGCTCACTTGTAGCAGAGAAATTATTTTTTCCCCATATATAAAAGCATGTAATCCTTATGTCACAGGGAAGCTGTGAAGATTAGTGGCAGTTAAGTGCTTCAAAAATGTAAATCATTAATTTTCACAATCTATCTTTAGTAGAAGTGAGGCTTAAACACAGAATAGAGACATAAAGTGAACAAGTACAGTGAGAGAGTCCAAATTTCTGCTTAATTAGTGATATTCAGCAGTGACAGAACACTGAAATCATCCTTCTATTTTGAAAGACCTCCAAGTAAATGTTTTGCTCACTTAAACCCAGAATATCTTCTGCCTGTTCAATAGAAGGCTTTCCAGAAAGGTGCAAATTTAGCACAGTGTTTCATAGTAAGACAAAGTTCTTTGGATAAATCTGGTATCTTTTATTAGACCAACTCAAGTAGTTGGGGAAAATTCTTTTTTGCAAGCTTTTGGGTACAAATACCCTTCGTCCTATCCTTTGTACCTGAAAGCTTGCAAAAAAGAATTTTTCCAACTATTTGAGTTGGTCTAATAAAAGATATCAAATTTATCCAAAGAACCTTGTCTGCCTGTGTCGTTAGACCAACAAAGCTACAACCTTGTACCTCTGAAACATAGTGTTTCATGGCACTTAGAAAAAGAAATGTATTGTCCTTTGCCTAGGGTGTTTCTGTGTGTCTTCACTGTCAACTGGGAGTTTCAGGACCCTTCTGGAAATGTATTTATTGGGGCTGTACAAATGCCTCTTTTTGCATCAAGCTATTACACTTCAAACTGTTTAAATATTTACAGTGACACCTTTCTCATCCTTTCTTCATGCGTAAGAGGCACTTCACAACATTTGAATCTTAAACACTTTCACTGTACCCATAGAGAACCTAAGTGTTGCATCCATGGCATGCACTAGATTCATATTGCACCTTGTTAAATATAGATTTTCAGATGCAAGAGGCTCACCAGACCAGCAGCCTCAGCATATATAGGTTGGGGTACAGTGGTAGAATTCTAAGGAATAATGGAAGGGTTCCTATAGGAAGTGCGAGTTTGAAGCTCGACTCTGGTCTCGTGCCAGAGGTTTCCCCCAGCTGACCCAGCTATTAATAGATACCTGGTCATTCAAGCTGAGGAGTCAAAAGTAATCAGATGTGATTCTAGACACATTACTCCCTTGTAGGCATTTGGCAGTAGAATCTGGTATAGCCTGATGAGCTGTTAGGCTTGGGAGGACTTTTGACTTTTATTTGACTTCCTGCAGAATTCAGATAATATAAACAAATATTCAAAATCAGGATGGAGGGTGGATAAAGAGAAGCCCCAACCCAAGTTCTTGTGTATTGCCTGCCAAAGAATTACACTGTCTAATGGACTGTTCTGTCACTGAGCGTGTCCACATGGCTTTGAACTGTTTCAAAACTATATTGCAGTTCACTTGTGAATGCCGAAAATGCACCAGTAACCTCAAATATATGCATTCTTTGTGGGTATGAAAAACAGTTCAAGGGCTTTAGAATGTCTCTTGAAGCAGAGGTGTTTCTCTATGTGGTCTGACTGAATACTTCTCATAGAAAGAAAACATTTTTGTGGGGAGCTGATCTGCATCGGGAATGGAATCAGACAGTCCCCTGAGGATGGGTAGTGGCTTGGGATTTCTGAAGGGCCCATGGGGTGGGCTAAAAAGAAATCTGCCAACTCCTATGCTGGCCTTTCATGGGGCTGTTATCTGGGCCCACCAGTTGGTATTTTTCTCTCAGACTACATTGGTTATCTTCCTACCTAAGCTCTGTCCCTGAAGGCATTGGCCTGATGGGGAAGGGGCTGAGCTAACAGAAAAATAATTTGCCTCTTGGCCAACAAGGAGCACATTAAAAAGAATGAGAGGTGGTGAAGAGTCCTCAAATGAGTAATGCCCTCTTAATGGGTGGCAGTTACAGAATGGTTAAGAAACTTTTAAAATGAGCTAATTTTTCTATATTGTTTTTCAGCAATAGTTATCTAAGTGCTTTACAAAGGAGTTCAGTTCAGGGATCCTGGTTTTCTCTGACTTAAAAAAAATAAATCCCCAATTTTTGGTTTAAAAAAAAAAAGTAACCCCAAATCCACATTTTTCCATGACTGAAATGAAACATTGCTTTGTCTCTGTCTGTTAGCAGTGGCGAAGCATAGGGGGTGCACTGGGGGGCACGTGCACCCCCTGAGAGTGCCGGTGCACCCCCTGACTGGTCGTGCTGACCGATCAGTGCAGCCACTCCTGGAAGTGGCTGCAGCAATTGGCTGCGGGGGTTCCCCTGGGCAGTGAGATCAACCGCGGGGGACCCCTGCCCCCGTCAGTGGGACTGGTCCCAGCAGAACATGTTCCACTCCCCGACCTCCTCCCCCTTGACTAAGGTGGCACCAGTCACCCATGTCTATTAGTGTTTCATTTAAATCGCAGAAAAATGTGGATTTGGGGTTACTTTTTTTTAACTGAAAATTGGGGATTTTTTTAGATGGGGAAAACCAGGATCCCTAATTATCATCTTCAGTTTACATATGGGGAAATTGAGGTTCAGAGATGGGAAGTAACTTTGGCCAGTTACCCAAAAGGCCAGTGGCATAACTTGCAATAGAGCCCACTTCTGAGAAGCACCAGTGTTCTTTCCATCAGGCTGTACATCTTGTAGTCATGCCTCAGGTAGAGAGAGCTTCTTAATGCTTAAAATGAGGTGTGATTCTTGTAATAACCAAATTGCTTAATACAGGTTTCCCTCAATTTATGTGATACATGCGTTCCTGGAAAACTGCATAATTCACATAAAGGGAACCCAGTTTATAATGTAAGAAATAGGGATACATTCCCAGGGCAGTGAGGGAGGGAGGGAGTGAGGCTGGGACGAGGGAAGGGGTGGGGAGAGGGGTGCAGTGCAGTCCATCGGCTGTTCCAGGGGCTGCAGCAGGGAGCAAAGCAGAGGGAACTATCAGTGGGTGTGGGGCGGGGAGTGTGGGGGTGTGTGGCTCTTGCTGCTACGTGCACCCCGGGAGGGCTGTGGACTAGCGGCCTGTGCCAGGCTCTTCCCAGGGGATGTGTGCCCCTGGATCTGTGTGCAGAAAGAGAGCAGGCTGCCGCTGCCCCCCGTCCCATGCTGCACACCTACTTACAGTTCCCTCTGCTTTGCTCCCAGCTGCAGCCACTGTGCTACACCATGGCCTGAGCCCATTAGGGCTCTGCTTGTTCCCATTCAACCCAACTCCTGCTGCAGCAGACCCAGGAGCAACCGACACCACCTGCCTGCACCACGGTACAGCACAGCCCAGGAAATGGGGTGATTGGGGAGTTTGGGGTACAGTGCAGCCCAGCAGCTGTAGGCAGCTGGCATCACCTGCTCCCAGTGCACCTGCAGCAGGGGCTGGGGTGAGTGGGGCCCCGGCAGCCCTTTCCCTTCCCCCCGCAGACTTACCTGCTTGATGGGGTGGGGAGGGGGGGTGCCTATGCCGATTGTGTAAGAGTGAATTTACCTCACATATAACAAATTTTGGGCATAAAAAGGGTCATTGCATAAGAGCAAACTTGCATATACAGAACCCACATAAATCGAGGGAAACCTGTACTAGATTTTATAAGCACCGCTTAGTGAACACTGAATTATAGCATTGCTCTTGGTAACTTTTTTTTGTTTTCCAGATTGTTCTTTCTTGTTGGTTGGGGTGGAGGCAAGTCTACAAACAACAATTCTGCTTGGGTGTGGATATGTGTTTGCTTGCATCTACAATGGTGTCTGTGTTGCCAGTTACTGGAGTTTATTACAGGTTTCACAATATTTGGTTTTTTTCAAGCCTCGGCTATTGGAGATGTGTGTTTATGTGAAAACCTCAACACTAATATTTGTGAGGTGGTTAGTCCTCTTGGTTATGGAGAGAAGCCTGAAAGTATGCCTTAAATGCATCCAAAAGACTCCAAAATTACAAGGAAAGTAAAAAGAATCCCAAATTCATTATTTTATGGAGATATGATTTTAAGTGAATCTTCTGATTTTGGGGCCCTGCCAATTTAGGACTGACAAGCTAATGGTAGAGAAAAAATCCATTTGAATATTATAGGAATAAAGCACCCATCAAACCATGATAAAATACTGTAATATCTCACATACTAACCTCCCTGCCTCCCCAAAAATAAAACATTCCTAGTTTTTGGAAGGCAGAATGTATTTAAATGTTTTTTTTTCTAGAATTGTAGCTAACTGTTACAGAGTAATTCCTCAGGGAAACAATATCCAGGAAGCATGGCATCCCAAGAGACAATCTGGGTGAGGCAGCAGGAACTTTGGTGTCACAAGACAGCAAGAAGGCTAGGCCATGGACCTTTGCAAGGGCAGTAGTAAGATAATTGCTTAGGGTGCATACAGACATTCAAGAGGTTAGATTGAGTTAAAAATGGCTTCCTAATCTCACTTAGTTTGCCCGTGTGTGGACCATACACTTGGGTCCCTAGTTAGGTCGATCTATATGCTGAACTGTAAGGATGTTCTCTGAAGGTTAGATCAGTTAAAAAATGGCTGGTCCATTATAACTTTATTTCACCTGAGAGGTGCAATAAGTTAGATTGGGCACGGGTAGACAGATCTAACCAAATATCTATACATGTTCGGAGTGCAGCCCCGGGGCTCAGAAAGCGCAGCTGTGCTGCAGTCCTGGGGCTGCACTTTCCCTACCCTTCCTCCACCAGGCTATTTTGAGCCCCTCTGAGCCCTCCTCCTACCTCCAAATGAATGAACTCCCGTGTGAACCAGCTACCCCCTCCCCCTGAGCCTGCTAAATTGCCCCCAGTCGTGTAAACCATCCTGCTACTGGTTTTGTCAGCATTTGCTAGTGCTGATCAAAGTTGGGCTGGGGGCGAGGCAGGCAGGATCAGGAGGGAGGGTTGCTCTGCAGGGGCAGGTTGGTCATCTGCGGGTTGGGGGAGGGTGGGAGCTGAAAATAGTCCCCGCTTAGTGGGTAGTGATCCCCCTCTGGTCCTGCCAAACCCCACCCCACAGCCACCACCCTCACCCCCCGCTTGTTTGCAGGCCCAGAAAGAAATGGTAGCCATCTAGGGAGCCATGAGTCAAAACATCTGCTTGCTCTGTTTTCCCTTGCTTCCATACCAGCAAAGAAAATAACAACTTCCCTGCTTAAGATTATACACCTCCATTTTGGAAGGCTGATTTTTTTTTTGTGGGGAAAGCCACGTGTATATGAGTAAATACAGTAATTTAGTATTGTAACCCAAAAATCCCTGTAAGTACAAATTCTTTGAGATGAATATTGCTGTGACTTAAAGGATACAAGGTTTGAGATGTAGATCATTTTCTATTTGGGGATGGGATCCGGTGTTAATATCTAACATAGCCCTGAATATCATTTTCACACTGATAAATATTTTTTCAGTAGAGCCTTGCAGTAGCTCCTTGATAGTGCAGACTTTATCCACTTCCATCCAGAAGTAGTATCGCCTATTGCTGGTTTTGGCTTTTCAAAGTTACTTTTGAAGGCCTGTCCGGCAGTTCTAAGTCTCTTCATTTCTGAGGCTCAGCAAGCGGGGCATCCTCTTTTTGTGAAGGGGATTTCTGCATGCCTGGCTGAAGTTCACCTCTCTGTGATTCTTCATGTTTTTCTTGTACCTGGCATGACACCATCTCTCTTCCTCTTACAAAAGCTATTGTTCCAGTTTCCTGTTTTCTGTGCATAAAGCTTCTTGTGGACCCTTTATAGAGAGGACTGAGAGAGGTCTAGCGAGCTGTCACGTCTCTTGAGTTGACTCCGCACCCCCCTGGTTCTTTCCTAGTTTCCCCCACTGTATATGAATTTCATTACAGAAGGCAGCAGCTGTCATGAATCTTTGGCTATCCTTTTGTAGCTTTTCATCCCAAACCTATAATTAAAAATCAAAAGGCCTTTGGGATAAAACCTGTCCAGCTACCATCTTATTGGTAGGCTTTTCTTTGTCAAAGTCTGGGTAAAATTGAAATGTGCGTGTGTGTTCGTGTATGTGCACACGTGTGTGTATATGTGGATGTATGTGTGTGTGTATGTATGCATAAACATATACATAGATAGTGAAACCCAGGGACTGTAGAAGTAATTGTTTACCAGTGTAATTAGCAGATCAGATGTAACTCTTACTGAGGAGTGCTGGAGTAAACAGCATATTTTTTCAAGGGGCTAGAATTAAATCACTTAAAACATGCGAGTGAGGAGGAAACCATGCTTTAAGCAAGAGGTTATTTAACAAATGACGCGTTATGCAGGGGTGGGCAATCTACATGGTCCATGATGCCACTGGTGTTCTGGCAGCAGGGGGCTTTGCTTGTGCTGTGGCCAGGCAGTGGGGAGAAGCGGTGGCAGGGAGAAGTTGTGGCAGCAGGCAGTCCTTCCTACTGCTGACCTGTTTTGGACCAGTGCTGAGTCGTTCCAGCCTGCTGCTAGAAAATATTGCCAACTGTCTGCATTGTTGTTCCTCTAACTATGCCAGCAGAGTCCCCTAGCAGAGATGCAGAGCATGCTGGGAGAATTGGTTTTCTGCAGGTATCGTTACACCACCTTGCAAAGCATCACAACACAAGCAAGCAGAAGCTGCCTTCTGTCAGCAGAGTTGTCCTCTCACCTGGGGCTTTCCTGGCAGATGTTAGCTAGAGGTGTTTGGTTTTTTTTCTTAGGTGGGTGGCCTAGCCAGCATATTTGTCACCCAAGCTAAGTTGATCTTAACTTCTCCTGGTGGTAGCACTGAGTTATCTCCACTGTCATCTGGAATGGAAACATGATACCATTGCCAGCCATTGACCTTGTTGAGGCACTTCATCAATCACCACTTGAATCATTCTTCTGGTTTGATTTTCAATCACTTCATTACCCTGATTGCAGCATAGTTTGATGCCACTGTTGCCCAGCTTTTAGGTGCAGATTCCTATGAATCTTTCACAGGATCTAGATTCTCTAGTTGGAAAAGGTTTGAGATAATGTTGAGAGGCTCCAAGCTTGTGTTCCACAAATGAGTTGACATTGAGCTAAAGAAAACAAAGAATGTTGATGACACTTAAGTTTTCAGTACTTTCCAAAGAAAGAAAAAAAAGGGAGAACTTAAAAAAAAGTACTAAGTAGTACACATTATCTTCTCAGAAAAGGACTTCAATGTCATTACATTGGTCAAGCTGAAATTACAGCTGTTGGTGGAATAGTTGACTGCAACTTTAGGTATAAGTTTCCCTTGCCAACCACTGTGGTTAGGTTTCTGAAAGTTCCTGTGGTTGGCAAAACCATGGTTGGCAAGACAAAAGGCTTATGGGAAAAATGGCAGGTGGCGAGCTGATGCGCGGCCATGGGGGTTACTCAAAACTGTATACCGTGGTAGCTAAAATGGTATATAGAATATTAAGCATGGATGCTCAAAACTGTGGTTGGCGAGGGAAACCTGTAACTGCTTTTCAGGAAGAACATGATCCCAGTATTTCAAAACAGCTGAAAGAGAGACAGGACCCAATCACAAGTACAGTAGTTCAAAATGAGTTAATGGATACTGTGGCTCTTAACATTGTGAAGGATATTTCTTGAGAATTTCTGGAAAATGGTATGCAGCTACAGCAACAATAAGAGCAAGTGGTTTGATGCCTACAGTGTATGATTAATGTCATGAATGTACATAACGAGTTTGATGGGTTCTGCAAAATGTATGTGGCAGCAGATCAGTAACATATTTAGCAGTAAATAACAATATTACCTCTTAACCTGAGAGGAGATATCTGTCAAAGACAGTGTTACAGTGATGTTTACTAGTATGGGTATAGCAGCAAGACTGCAAATGAAACAAACTACTTCTCCACTTTCCTTGCTATGCTTAGACTTTTCCATGCCAAGATGTTGTTAAAATATTATTCTAAGAGATACTCTTGAAACTGTTTACAAAAAAGTCACCCCAAATGAGATGCTGTATTTCAGGACATAAAATCAGAAGTGTTGTGTATATTACCAAATGTCCTGGTTGTCCATCCAACAAGACGGACTTACCATGCAGAAGCTGTGGCTTCCATTTCTGACAACTACTTTGAACGTGTGCAATTTGGGAGGTGCAGAGGATGCAAAAGAAGTTCCTAAGCTGAGAGCTTAAGTTGACATGGTAACTAAATTTAACTTTTTCTTTGGTCCTGAATGGGATTGAAAATTTTAAAAATGTGAAAAGCAGCAAGGGTTGGATGCTTTGGCAACAAAAAGCCAACCATTTTATATAAATGAGACAGAAGCAGGGATCCTGGTTTTCCATGACATAAAAAAATCCCCGATTTTCAGCTAAAAGTAACCCCAAATCCACATTTTTCTCTGATGGAAATGAAACACACACACACAAAGAGCAGTATTTCATTTCAGTCACAAAAAAATGTGGATTTGGGGTTACTTTTTTTAACCAAAAATTAGAATTTTAAATCAGAGAAAACCAGGATCCCTGCACATAAGTCATTTGAGTTCATCTGAACAGATGAAAGCTAAATCTTATATACTGGGAACAAATCCATGTGAACTGTTTAAAGCTAGCAATAGTCAGAAGTGTCTGAGCTTCTGGAAAAGGGATAAGTTTTCACAAAAATGTGAGGAGGAACAAGTGAACCTATCTACCCAAACTGAGCAAAGACATTTTTATAAGAGCATTATTTCAGTTTTACTCATGTTATAATGTCAGCGTTCAACCAAAGTTTGAACAGAGAGGCTACAAAATTACTCAAAGTAATATTGAATAATGCACAAATTCAGAATGGACTTTATGCATATAGATACCAACCTTTATCAACTAATTATTCAACTTCAACACTTGCAAGCCAATTGATTATTTAAAACAGTTATTTAAAAAAAAATGTTCACAACTTGTTGTGTGGATGATTACAAAAATGTAAAATAAGCAGTGACACTTGTCTTCATGATGTCCAAAAATTGAGTGACTGGTTTAACTAAAAGGAGTAAGATTGTATTGGTAATTTATAGGGGCCTTTGCAAGTGGCCCTTTACAGTGGAGAAGTGTATATTGTCATGGATAAATTCCAGATGTTTACTCCTTGTTTGACATGCTTTTGCTTTGATGTTCCTTCCCTTTACATCTCAAACAATTTTTTTAAGTTTAAAATCAGTGCATCACCAGCAGAGGATGCTCAATAACCATCCTAGAAAGTCTAGTGCTTGTGTATCACAGTATATACCAGGTATTATGTAATTGTAAGAAAGAAAAGAAAAACAACCTACATTCAATTTAGACAGTAAAAGCTCTTACAAACAAAAAGCAAAGGGCTGCTACAATTTTAGTTTAATTAGAAGCAATTGGAAGAGCAAAACCTTCAGGCAGTGTTAACTTCCAGGAAGACACAGACTGCATGAATGATTCAGTGGCATGTGATGTAAAAGGATGGATCCTTATCAGGAGGTTGTAATTCTGAACAGTTAAGTACTATCCAGAGGATGGCGATTAGCTAAAAATAGAAAAATCACAGTTTGTGTAGTTTTATTCATAGCTGACTTATGTTCCATTGTGGAGTGGCATGTAGCTGCTCCACAGGAAAAGTTTGAGTCTTGATCTTCAAAAATTGAGATGTATATGGATAAACATTTTTATGAAAGATATATAGGTGTTGATTACTTCTAAATATCTAATATTTTTCTGTCAAGTCCTACTGATAAAATGGTGTATCGGAGGGATTTCAAGAAAGTTCATGTTTTGGACCATCTTAACTGTGCATATTCATATTTTGAAAGTTTGTTTCTTTTAAGCCTTTTTGTGAATGCCCTCTGTTCTTCTAAGTAAATGTTCTTATGATAAATTTTAAACTTGACAGTATGTATTCTTGAAATCCAAAAGAATGATTTTGGTAATAAATTTAGTGGCTCACACAATAAAAATATTTTTTTAACAAAAACACAGACCTAATGTAGCTGCTCTCCTCCATTTATCATAGAAGATGGAGAAGGAAAAGACAGGTTGGCCCTGTCTAGCATCTTGCAAGGAATATTCCTTACACAGTATTCTCTAATGAGTTTTCAAGTAGAAATTGTTCTTTCCTGCCTATTCACTCACTGTGAAGATAGGAGTAGATGTACAACTCCTTAACACCCCCCTGAGATTTTTCACAGGTTCTCTTGGTGGGAGGGAGTATGTGACTCTTTACAGAATGAAGGAAACATAGGATGTCCCACTACAACAAATCCTAGAAACAAACAAGGGGGGGTGGAAATCCACCCAAGTCATTAGGATGAAAGATTGCTGTTATCCCCTGTTTCCCAACTGGCATGGGTGGCAGGCAGCCATCATGGGTGGGTCTAGAATTTTTCAAAGTGGTGTGTGGGAAAGACCGCACCGCACCATCATATTAGCAGCTGGGGGCCTGTCCCCAAAGGAGGTCTGACCCCCCCATCTCTCCCCTTGGTGCTCAGCAGCACCCCTATCCTCCCCTCCCCAATCCTCCCATTCCCAGGTTGCCAACCCAAGAATTTTTTTATGTTTTATTTTTTTTACTAGCAGTCTGCAAACATATGTTTTACGTAATACGTAACCCTTCTACCAGGCCCTGGGTGGCAGTAAGAAGGGCCAGGGGCAAATTTAGGGGTCTAACACCAACCAGAGTAAAAAAAAAAAAAAAAAAAATGTAGATTGTCAGTAAGAGAACATTTCTTGAGTTGGCAACTGCCTGGTAGCAGTGGTTTTACACTATGCTGCCCCTACCCCAGGGTTCACACCCTATACTCTGCTACCACCCTTGACTGCAGCCTGCCCTCCCCAGCTTTGCCCATGCTCTGCATCCTGGTGCAGATCTGCCTTGGCACCCTTCTCTTCCTCCTCCTCCCCCTTCCCAGCCCCACAGCTGTCCTGGCCATACCCTGTCTGTTCTGCCCTGGGCCATGTGGCCCTGCCTACCTGTGAGGTGAGCAGTCCTCCAGGCAGGTGTTAGGATGCAGCAGCAGATGGCTGGGCAGGCGGAAAAGGCTATGGAGGCTCCCTTGGGCCACAAAGCCTTGACAGAGGGTGGTGCACTCCCATTCAGACATCAGGTGGTACTGCTCTGGTCTGTCCATCAGTGTTTTGCATCAAGACTCTTTTCAATAATGGAGCTTTAGTCAAGCTTACAGTTGCTTAGTGTTTCCTTATAGATGGGTCCTTTTTTTACATGCTTTATGTACAGGTGTTTTTAGTCTTATGAATTTGCTGTTAATTTATGGACTGTTGGCAACCTTCCCTATTCCCTGCTCCCCTTCTCCAGCTTGGTTTGCCCTGAGTTTTACTTCTGGGTGTAGGAGTGGGGGACTAGGAGCTTCCCTTCCCACCAAGTACAGTGGTGGCAGGTAGGTCCCCCATTCCTCACCTGCTTCCTACCTGGTCCCACCCAGATGTTCTCTGGGAGCTTGGGGCTCCAGCTGTGCCTTGCAGTCCACAGGGGACCCAGGTATCTGGGTCTGGGAAACAGAAGCACCCATCACGTAAGCTACACTGTGGGGGTGGGAGGGAGTGGGTATGACTGCACAATGCACTCCCTGCATCTACCCCTGGCTACTGTTGTCTGGTCCTATTGCAATACCTCAACATTATCCACAGAGGAGATGCTGAGTAGTTGATTGAGCTCTTTTCCCTAACTCTGGCAGATATCTGTTCAGAAACCTGGGAGCTAAGCAAGAGACAGCTCCATGGACAATACCCCTTCTCGTCCCTATCTTTGCTCTCTTCCTTGTTAGCTTACAGAGTAACATTGAAGGGGCAGTCTGGATAGGCATCTGCCTGGGGTCATCTGACCCCAGCACTCTTTCCTGCCTAGGCAGGGGTCAGGCTCGATGATCTGTTGAGGTCTCTTCTGACCCTAGCATCTATGAATCTATGAATGAGTCTCCAGGACAAATGGGTAACTACTCACATAATAGAGATACAATATAGTATTCCACTCATTGTTAAATGCAGGGGATTGTTACATGCTCTATGACTTAGAATTGGGTCCCAATTCTAAGTCAAGGAGCACCCTAAGTTTTCCTCAATAAAGCATTTCCCAGAGCACTGTGTGAATAACTGACTTGGGTTTTAGCAGTGAAACACACCTTTTAAAAAATAATTTTCAGCTAGAACTGATCCTTCCCCCCCTCAATTTTTCTTGCCCAAATAAAAAAAGAAAAAAGAACCAAGTATTTCATACTCAGGCACTAGTAAGAAAAGCAAAGGAAACAAAGACCTAGAACTGAAGGTGTGGTCCTGTTGGACACCTTTCCTCATAACTTCAGTAATTAGAGTGCTCACTCTGGATGTGCGAGACCTAAGCTCAGGTCCCCTTTGCCTGAAAGGATTTGACCACAGCACACTTGTCCTAAGCACTAGAGTAGAGAGTAGTTTACTCTTTCTTAATGAGTATTTTTGTATTTTTCACAACAATGTCAACAGGAAAGGTTTGATAGCAAACTATGCTCCCTCCTAGAAGGCCCTAAAGCCTAGTGTTTTAGGACACGGTCCTGAGAAACAGGAAATGTGAATTCAAACTCTGTCAGTTAGAGAATGGAATTGTACTTAATTTTCCAGGATGCTGGATAAATTTCCTAACTTCTGAACTGCTTGGTAAAAAGGCTTGGCACAACAGTTTGGGGATCTAATTTGTAAAGTTTTAAGATAAAACAGCAAATGTTAACAAATAGGGAGAGTGGTGGGGGAAAAAATCTGCCCAGCTCTGATTCCACCACTTAATGGTTTAACTTGTTTAGCTTAAATTGTCCCTTTATGTTTGTTGTCCCAGTGTCTCTACTTGTACCATATGGAGCCATAACACTTCTTCCTTGGTGTTTCCATCCTTCAAAAATGTGTACAGAAAGTAAAGTTTCCTGAGCCAGATGTCACTAGGCTGTGGGTTGCCAATGGTTTTCTATACATGCAAAGCTGATCAACTGAAGTCTTCCATTGCCAACAAGCAATATTTATTAGTTTTTCAAGGAGATGCAGTGAGAATTACCTGCTATACTGTAAATGCCTTTTTAAACAATTTAAAGCATTTACATTAAATACAAATCTCAGATCCTTGTCCTATGAACTCCCCCACAGCACTGTTGAAAACATACATTTCCCTTCACATATAGAGATAATCTCTCTCCCTCCCTCTCACACACACAATCTCTTTCCCCCCTTCCCCTCCAACATCTTGTCCATAAGGCCATTGTAAGCATATATTAAGTTAAACTTAAAAAAAAAAACCCCACCCTTTTTTCAGGACTTTCTCTTATTGCATTGATTGTCTTTCTGTTTCTCAAAACAGGAGATTTTTAAGTGCATGTCCCTCAGTGCACTACAGAGAGGTCTACAGAACTACGTATGACTTTTGCTCCATGTGGTGATGACTCTAGAGAGCCAAGAATTTCACTAGCTTATTTCTTTATTTGGTCATCTTATTGCCAGCTTCTCTTTAGTTTGTTGCCTGATGGCTCATTTTGTTTATTACTTCTTGAATAGCTCCCTCATTTTAGATTATTTTTCGCAGATGTGCTGGTTTGCTTCTTTCCCAGGTTGAATCTCCTTGTAATTGCATGCCCCTTATGTATATGTAAGCTTTCCAGATCTCTTTGTATTCTTTCTCTGTCCTCGCTTATTCAGTTCCATATTGTCTCCAAGCGTAACGTGCTATAGGCCCCCTTTTCTAAAGGAACAATAAACAGCTTGGCCTAACACCAAACAGGACATCTGCCAGGGCACACTTGCTTAATTCAGCTATATTATTCTTTACTACTCTTGCATATGTTTAGAGCTTATGTGTGTGGGGAGCTGATTCTAATAAAGCTGTTAGTACAGAGAAGAGCTTTTAACAATGGATTTATATTTAAAGACTATGTACTAGCAGTGTGTTTCTGGGGAGGTCTGGTTGTGCAATCTCAGAGATGACTTGCAGTCAATAGGATTCTACACAGGATTCCTATTTTGACTAGACTCTTAGTTAAATTGGTGAAAAAAATAGCTAATTTTCCTAATTATTTTAAGAGAGGTGCTTTTATTGCCTAGATAATTAATAAATATTTCACATGGACTAGGTCCAGTCTCTATATAATCCTCTGGGAGCACAGGTGTAAAATATATATATATATTTTTCTGCACCTTCATGAAGTCAGCAGAGCTATGTGGAGTTTGGTTGGCAGAATATTTGGATGACTACTGCAGCACCACAGAAATGGAGCAGTTCAACTTTGCAACCCTGTACCCAAGATACAATCTCAGTATTTATGTTGAGAAAGATGGGTACATCTTTGCCAGAGATGATCTCTGTACAGTGTGTTTGTGCGGTACCTGGTACAGTGAGGCTTTGGCCTGTGATTCAGGGTTCCTAGGCACTCCCATAGTATACAGTATATCAGTTATGGTCTCTTTGGTTTAATATGCAAATTCACAGTTAAACTCTTACAGATGGCTTTAACCTGTGTGCCTGTATCGCTGCCTACAGAACAAACATTAACCAAGAGTCAATTATACACTCAAATGTTAGAGAGTCAATAGACTCTGAAGTCACTTAGCATTTTTGGCATCTCTTACCCTGCATCTAAGATCCTGGTCTCCAGAGAGGTCTGCTTGTAATTACATCTTGGGACTCCTCATAGTGCATAGCATTAAACATCCTTATATGTTTGCAAGATTGCGGCCTCAGTTAGTCTGACTCTATATCAATACAATAAATGCTGCCTGTCTGCTTTAAGATGGTATGCATCTGCCAGAGGATGAACCACATGGGTCAGTGGTTAAGGACAGTTATCCGAAAGTGTATGAGTTTCTGATACGCTTCCAGGAAGAGGAAGGGAGAAGTGGATGAGATGCTAGGATGATGGGACCTTGGACAAGTTGCTTAGTGTCTCTGTACCTTGGTGTCTATCTGTAAAGTAGGGTTAAGAATAGTTCCCAACTTCAAAGGGGTATCAAAATTGATACAAATTAACAATTTTGATGTGCTCAGATACATTTTCAATGGGGGGTTTTAAAGACATCTCAGATACAGAGGTAAGTACAATAGATGTTTTGCTGCTTTGTACGTTTTAGGATTGACATAAAACATTGACTACCTTATTTGGGCTGTGAATCTCATAAGGTCGGCACAAAAATAGCATAGAGGCCAGTAGTATAGGCCTGTGGGCAATTGCCTATATACTTCCAGCCCCTAACAACTATGAAACTATGAGGACACATCTATACCTGAGTAACTTGACTCCAGGGACAAACTTGGCAAATAAAGTCCTTTCCCAATACTCCTGCATTCAGAGTGTTTTTTCACAGTAGCTTCTTCAAATGTGTAAAGTGTGATGAGTCCCAATAGTGAAGGAAAAGAATTAGTTCAGTGTAACCTTGGCTGCATATTTACATAAGGATTGTATATTTTAAACAGCCCAGCTGCTCTGGTGTTGTTCGAGAGTTAATGGTTCAGGGATTCGGCAAAACTATAGACGTCTGTCAGGCAGGGAATGAGTCTCAAGCTGTGGTGTCTACTCATCTTGGGCAGGAGGAGGGAGAAAATGATGGGAGATCTTTTGAAGTAGGGACCAGCTGGAGAGTGGAGACTGCAGTGGTTTTAGGCTCCCCCTTAGTCCTACTGTCCTCTGGAGCTTAATGAGTGTGGATCAGCACTGGAACAGTCTGGGGAGAGGGTGTGGACAACCCATCCTCACATTAGCAGGGTTACAGAGTTTCAGTTCACCTGTATGAGATTTCCTCCAAGCTACAAAGCTTGATTTCCCCCCCCCCCCCCCTTTCCC
>NW_017729032.1:143409472-143418016 GCF_001723915.1 Gavialis gangeticus
CAGGAGAGTGAAAAACACCTTAGGACTTGGGATAGGATGCTGGATCCAGTGTCAGTTTGCAAGGGGCAGATGTTCTATATTTGTACATGGATAGTGCTGGGATGACACTATTTAACCCTCTAAGTTGGAAGGTAGGTGGGTCACAACCTGCACACATAATGAAATACATATGCTTTCAATATACTTCTTGAATACTGTATGCAGAAATGACTCCCACATCCACCAAAGTAGTGAAAGGTACCACATGGTCTTCTTCGGCCAAGTGGTTTTAGAGCTATGTATATTCTAGACAAAAGTTAGAAAAGTGTCCCAAAGGGAGAGCCATCATAATATTTCTAGAAGCTCCTATCCTGGGACAAGGTCCTGAGCTGGAAAATTTCACATGGAACAAAATTCTCTTCTATGTGTGTGTGTGGGAGGGAAGAGTCAAAACTGGGATAATTTTAATTAGGGATTATAGCTGGCTTCCCATTATAAACTGTAGAGGGATTAATGTCTTCAGTGATAAAGCATCACAAAATATGCTTCCACTAGCTTATAACACACATCACCAAGATTTTGTTATTAATTCAGTATGTCCTTTAAAAAAACAGCCTTCTGGTAGAGACAATTCCTGAGCTATTTGCAAGTCCCAGCCTATTTTTTCAGAATAGTTCACCAGACACTATTACTATATTTCAGCTGGCTTGTTTCTCTCTCCTTTTGCGTGTAACTTACATTTTCCCCCTCGATTATCTGTCCTGTCTTCTGCTCCCTTGGTAATTGGTATCTTGGCTCTAATAGCTGTGGCACTATCCAGCTGGAGTGACAAGCTGTGCTGTTAGCAAAAGTCTCCCTAGCAGAACCCTGCTGATGCAGACTATTACTTAAACAGTAGGTGCCAGCTCTGTAGTTGATCTAATTCCCTCTTCATGTTTTACCTCCCACTACCATCACTACTGAGGCCTTAATGAAACTGTACTGAAATACAGCAGAGAGCAAGCATGCAGGTACAGATGCAAAAAAATAGGATGTAACTTCAAAAATATCCTGTTTGGTCTTGTAGGAGCTGAGCAAAGCAGAAAAATGATATGCTGAGTCTTTTAGAGAAGGTCAGTTATAGGAGATATGACTTCCAGTTATACTACAATCTTGAAGCTGATTACAAAAGCATCTATTCTCTCAGCCACGAAAGTGCTGAACTTAGTGGTCCCCTCAGTGGGATACAAGTGACTGAACTCGTCACTATTCCACAAAACCCATTTTGATTACTGTAAGAGAATTTTTACAGTGAATCATTCAGAATGTATCATCTGTATTGTATTGTATCATTGTATCAACTCAATACAAAAATGATGTATTTACTGCAAGTAACACTTGTAAAGTACTGAAAAAGTTAGAGGAAAAACATCTTGATTTTCCCCAGTTTGTGCTGTGTTTGACAGCATTTTACTCGCTCATTTTCACTTTTGTCTTCCATAATCCTTTAGGCTCTGATTCATGGGCGAAGATTATAGTGGGGCTATTTCTGTACTTAAAGTTTAGCATGTGTGAAAGTCTTTGTAGTATATGGGCTCTCATCAGGTTCTCCCTTACAAATGACAACAAGGGAGCAGTTGTTTTTTAAATATTTTTAAAGAAAATGTGCATTATATTATTTAATGGATAATTAAATAATAAGTTTGAAACTAGTCTTTTCTGAGATTTATTCCATTTTTTTTTTTGGAAGTTATGTGATGCTACCAATATCATTTTGATGAAGACAAATCAATAATATGCCAGGTTAATATCTGAAAATCACTGGAAAAATAAGTTACATTTATTAGGATATAATGGATATTTAAGTGAGACATTTAAGATGCGAGTTCAGGATAACATATTGGATTTGCCATAATTGCTTCTCCGCCTCTTGTAGGCTCAGATCAAGTTAGATATGAAGTTGGCAAGGTGCCCACTTTCACTTTAGTGTACCATTGTTTGGTGTCCTCAGAGCAAAAAACAGTAATCACAGAGGGGAGAGATGTATTTATATTTTTAATCCATGCCTGTACCTCTTAGAACCAAATGAAAACCTGTTAAAAGGCCTGGCATCATCCACAAAACCTGTCTAAAGGGAAAAAGGGATATTTTTACCTCAATGAAGGATTATTGGCATTACTGCTTTGAACATCAGAAAGTGACAGCACTTGCGTTCAAATTACAGAGTGGTGACCACTGAGCCCGGTGATATCGAGCTAGTTACAAAGATCTTTCCCTTAGAACAGTGGTTTAAAATTTTATTTTAGGGTGCACTCTGTTCAATTCAAGGTAGACTTCAACTGTAACAAAAGGCTTTACTGCAAAGTTTCTTCCTGCATGATGACAGAATGACTCATGGTGTGAAAACAGAAAGAAAAATCTAATCTGTATCAAGCCATAATGAAGCTAAATTTTGCCCTAAGTGCATTCAGTTTTTCTGCTGCCTTCATCTTATGCCAGAGGCTTTATTGTTAATTGAAAATGATAGCTCCCTGGGTAGCTGGAAGTCACATGGCAACCTTTTATTACTAAATGTATGATGTGCCTACTATATCTCTCATATTGCCTGGAGAAATGCAGCAGATTTTATTGATATGAGGGACAGACCATCATTGGGTTTCTGTCTCCCCCATGCTTGCATTCTTACTTTGGTATGTTTTTACTTTTATTAACATCTGGGATCTTGGCTAAAGGAGTTCAACAGAAATTAGTGAAGAATTCAGGAAAAAAAATGCCCCCAGTATCTGATTTACAGGAAACAAATGTTTTAGTAAATGAGAGAGTGAAAGAGAGAATTTTCTGAATAAGTAGGAGTGTAAAAATGTTGAAGAACAGAAATTCTTCTGTCCTCAGAAAGGTTAATTTAGTCTATCAAATGGGAGAGATTAATGAACATGCAAAGCCTAATATATTTTCGAAACCAAGTCAGCTTTAGAAAGTGAGATTAGACTAATGACAAAATAAATCATTGTATAAGTGTTTAGCTATGGTGTTTTATGACTAATGAACTGTAAGGTGGGTGTCCTTTGTTGAGGCTTGGACATGACACAGAAATGCTTGGCCAACTTCCTTGTCTCTTGAGTTATCTGACAGCATCACGTCTCTCTAGCACAACACCGTCAGCAATGGGAGAAAGCACAAATTCAGAGGGTCTTAAACTCCAGACTCTTCATGTGCAGAAGCCACGGGTCTCACATATGTTCAAATCATTAATATATTCTACCATGTTGTGCTGAAAACAGTGAAATGGAAGGGATACAATTATGGCTATACAGCTGTATGCTTTCATTTTATTTTCTGTTTGGGGGACTTACATGAACTCCCTCCAATCCCAGTGCAGAATGGCTGCTCTTAGTGCAAAGAGAGAATTGTAAGTCATGAGGGGAGTGTTTTTAAAAACTACTAGGGCTCCTATACATGTGTGCAGAGCCAGCTCTGACATGCTGAAAATCCAGTGCATTGGAGCAGACTCGACTAATCAAGTCTGCTGGAGCCGGACAGTTAATGCGCTCTGGCAGCCTTCAGCCATGCTGCGCGTCTCTGTGCTGAAAAAATGGCAGCAGCGTGTTTTGAAATAAAACATATTTAATAAGCTTCAGTTCAAAGCACCCCACCACCAGTTTTTCAATGCAGGGATGTCTGGTGACGCTGATACGTTACATGCGGGCACTTTTAATTAGTGTGGCTTGCTAATTAAAGTGCCCAGTGCTGTCTCTCACAACCCATGTAAAAATGCTTGTACATTTTTAATTTAGCTGCCTTCTCCAGAACAAATTTTTATAAGGTTTCTCTTAAGCAGATTCTTGCACATTTTTTTTTTAGTATCTGTCCAATATACTATGGATAGATACAAGGTTCTTGGGAGACCCAATGAGAGGTGTAATAATCACTGGACTTGTTCACCTGGACACTGCAAATCCCTTCTTCTTTCTACATGGTTGCCATGTTCTTGCAGAATGTAAGCTTTTATTTGAAAAATAAATAAGGTTTTTACACTTTGCATATGAAAGACACAACCTCTGCCTTGTAAACCAACAGAGGCTGCCTTGTTAATGCAGTGTGGTGGAAACTCCAAACAGCAGCAGCAAAGATATGAGTTAGGCACCTCCCCATCTTAATGCAATGTTACCTTCAAAACCTTCATGGCCTGTGGGGCTCAGAAGCACTCTTGCCAGTCAATAATTTCTATGGGAACTGAAGACAATTTAAACTTAATTCACAAGGGAGCTAAGGTTATGTCTATACAATTATTTAGGGTTGACCCTGAGAGTCATCCTCAACTAGTTCAAGCCACATGAATTGCTTCTCCCTGTCTATATCTTACTGTCTTTTCTCATGTACCACATAACCTCCCCCCAACCTCCTTTCCCAATAGAAATGGTTATTTCATGGAGAGGCTGTCTTGCAAAATGGCTGTGAGCTTCTCTCTGAACCAGCAAGCTGAAAAGGTTAACACTGGACTCTGCTCCTCCTGCTTTCAAGCTGAGAGAAAAGATAGCATCCATTTTCCAACACAGTATCTTCATGCTTCTATTCTGGCAAAGCAGTTTCCTGATTTAAGACCCTGATTTTGAAGGGTTCATTTTTGGGGAAAAGATGTGTGTGGTATGTAAGTAAATATAGCAGCTACACACCATGTACAGAAGGAAAGAGAGGTGGAAAGTGAACTGATTTCTGGAAGAGCTCCATCCAAGGAATAGGAAGGGCTTCCTGAAAAGGAGTCCTCCTAAGGACTTCTCTGCCCATGATCTCTCTCTTACTGCTTTGCTCTACTTATAGGCAGTAGAGACTGGAGGTATGGGATAGGAGGACTGGAAGTCAGGTATAAGATGTTGTGAAATTGCTCTTCTTTTTCCTATGTTTGTGGCCCAGGCGTAGGTATGTTCTGAGTGTGGAGAAGCCACCTAGGAGGGAGACTCATCTTTAGTCTCTGAAGATCAACAGAGCTTCTGGGTTTGGGATGAATTGTCACAAGGGCTAACCTAAGAGAGCCACTGAGATCCTCCTAACCCAGGGGTGGGCAATTTATTTTGGGTGGAGGGCTGCTTACCCAGTTTTGGAAGGCTGTTGAAGGCCATATGGATAGCACCGCCCTTTGACAGGTGCCCTGCCCCCTGGTTGCCATCTTGGGACCAATGTCTCAATGTCTTGGGACCAATGTTGCAGGACCATCACTGGTGGGGCCCAAAGCGGGACACAGACTGGCGGGGGTCTGTGGAGCTGGGCTGAGCTTCTCCAGCAGGGAGAGGGGGGAGCTGACCCAGCTCCATAGAGCCCCTGCTGGCTGGGACCCCACAGTCCTGCCACCCCGGTCTGGGTCCCACCGGCACTGGCCCCAGGACACCAGTGTGGGCCCTGTGTTCCTGCTGGCTTCTGCACCTGCTCACTTCCAGTGCTCCCCAGCTCTGCGGTACAGGCGGGGGGCAGCACACAGCCCCTACCCCCTGCTCGCTGCCAGGGAAGAAGCTTGTGCTGAGCGCAGGGAAAAGCAGCCCCTCACCTGGCACTCCCTCCTGCAGGCACTCGCAGCCCACACGGGGCTGTCTAGAGCAGGCACAGGCAGCCCCATGCGGGCTGTGAGTGGCTGCATCACAGGGCACTGGCCACAGGACGAGCAAGGGGCCACTTTTCCCTGCACCAGCTTGTAACTTGGCCCTGCTGCCAGCCTGGCTCCAGGCTTGTGACAGTAGCTGTGGCCTCCCCTCTTGCCATGCCAGGCAGTGTTGGCTGCTGCTGCCCGCCTGGAGCTTGCACGCTGGGCAGCCCAGAAGCGGCGCTGGCAGACACTGCCCTGTGCGGCAAGCGGGGGGGGCCGCAGCTGCTGTTGCCATGTGCAGTCCCGACGGGTGAGCCCAGAGCTGGCATGGGGCCCAGGCTGGCAGGGGGGCCAGGTTACAAGGTGGTGCTGAGCGCGGGGGGTGAAAGTGGCCCCTTGCCCGCCCCATGCCCAGTGCCCCACGCTGCAGCCGCTCGCAGCCCGCTTGGGGCTGCCTGTACCTTCTCCGGACAGCCCTGCGTGGGCTGCGAGTGCCTGCAGCAGGAAGTGCTCGCCATGGGGTGGGGGAGGGGCTGCTTTTTCCCCATTGGTGCTCAGCTTTTCCCCGGCCTCCTTTCCGGCACAGAGAAAAGTGGCCTCCCACCCACCCCATGGCCAGCGCTCCTTGCTGCAGGCGCTTGCAGCCCACGTGGAGCTGTCCGGAGCAGGCACAGGTGGCCCCACGTGGGCTGTGAGTGACTGCAGCGCAGGGCGCTGGCCACGGAGTGGGCAGGGGGCTGCTTTTCCTCCCCGTGCTCAGCTTTTCCCTGGCTCCTTCCCTGCCTGGGGTCCCCCCCTGCCCTTTTCCCCCCCACACACTTACCTGAGGTTCCAGCACAGGGCAGCCACGTGCTCCCAGGCCAGAATCCCTGCTGGGGCTTCTGGCTGGGGGGGGCAGGGCTGTGCGGGCCCTGCTGTTGTGGGAGCCCACCAGGCTTCCCCTGGTTCCTACTGCCCTTGGTTCCTGTCATTTTTGACAGGAACCCAGGGCAGATGAATATTAATTTTCTAAATTTTCTAAATTAGAGGCCAGATAGAATGGCCTCATGGACCGCATTTGGCCCGTGGGCTGTATTTTGCCCACCCCTGTCCTAACCCTTACTGTTAATGACACTTTAGTGCTAAGCACCTACTTTTCCACTAGTGAGCATGCACAAAACTGCCAAAATCTCAACATCACCATGCTGCTTGAAGCCATAGCTTGGAGAGCAGTCTGTCAGCAGGCCATGAGGAATTCCAAATCTCTGCTTTGAAGCTGTACCACTTTGTATAAATAATAAAATATTAATTGGAACAAGGGCTTGAAACTTGATTCTTCCTTCTCACAGGTAGAGTTCCCTAATCAGTGGGCTATAGATTAAATTGTTCTCCATCTGGCTTAATGAATATTTATTTATACGAAATGGGATCATGTTTTTTTACAATTTGCCATGGGTATAAAATCTTAATCTTAATTGGCAGTGTGATTTCAGAGTACTATCTTACATGGTGTTCATGGTAAAAAGGAAAGGGATATAATGTTGTAGCTGTTCATTTTAAACAACAGAGCCTGTTACTGTAGACCTATAGCTAATTATCCTGCTAAACCCGAGTATCTTACATAATGAAGAACTGTTTCGTGATGACTGGATAATGGGAGAATTGAGGACTCTGGTTTGTTTTCCTCCCCTCCCTCTGAAGCCCCTTGATGTAAAAGGGTAGTTTTGGCATTGGTTTAGTCCTTTCATAAATCGTATATTATATGTAAAAATAATGTGCATACACACACACATACATGCATGTTTGTGTAAAGTTCACATCTACTTTTATATGGCTTCATACTAAATCCAGAGCTTCATACTCTTGAGATGAGATCATCATTCACAGTTCAGACTCTGTGAAGAAATTGTTCAACTTAGTGGTTTTACAGCCCAGTATCTGAATTTCTTACAATGTGACACCCTCTAATTCAAACGGAGGTAACCTCGGAACAGTTTATAAAACATTAATCAAAATGGCACAGTGTAATCTGCAGTACTGCAAAAGCTAGGAGAGAATGCCTGAAGTTTTCTCAGGAGTCAGTACTTAAGTGATAATATATTTGTTTTTCATAGTGATTACCATTTAAGGAAAAGTTCACTTAGCTTCTGTCTATGACTTGTATGTTCAACTCTACTGTAGGGCACAGTTTTTTAGATGCTCTCCCAGGTTTCTTCCATCCCTTCCAGGTCTTTCCCAAGTTCACTTTGCTGGTCACCAGGTTTTAGGGTCTGAAAATTAAAAGTAGTTTCAGCTAAGCACTTTATAGATCATAACAAGAAGATATTAAGCAGTTGTTAGTTAAGTGGTGAAATCCGCTTTTTTATCATTTTTCATCTTTTTCATAGCCCAGTTAATCTCCTTTAAACCACTGACCCCAATAGTAAAACTCCAATTTACTTGGCTAGAATTTCACTCGCATATTTAAACTTCATGTAAAGTATGGTCTATAGGATCAGAGCCTAATGTATTTACTTGCTTTAAAATATCTTTTTAATCTCTTGAATATCTGTGAGTGAGTTAGCTGTTTTGGATTAAATGCCTGGATGCTCAACAATTTATATATGCATGATTAGTACCATTTCTGCAAATGTATTCTTTTTTTTGTTCAATAAAAATGCTTATCCATTCTTTTGCATAACACGCATTTAAAACTTACATACAAAATGCTGTTTCTTTTCCCTCCCTCTGAAAGAAGCACTTCAAAATGTAACAAAGCTGTTTATCCTAAATAGTTTTTTTTTTAATTTACTGAGAAATACGGATGCCTAAATCATGTCTGGTGTCAGAGAACATTAAATTATACATCTGATATGGAATTATTCATCTGATACAGAATCAGCATACTGGGTTATGTGCCTTATATTCTCACTGTGTCTAAATTTGTCAGGTGCTGAAACCTTTAAACTGTTGAGACCCCAGAATGAATGAACCCCCCCACCAAAAAAAACAACTAGCCAATTACCTGTCAAGAATGATGGGGGTGGGGGTGG
>NW_017729032.1:143418401-143441199 GCF_001723915.1 Gavialis gangeticus
TGGAGTGCCACCACCTAAAGCCCCATGCTGCAGCTGTTCTGTCTCTTGCAGGGACCAGGATGGGGCTCCCCCACCCCCTATCCAATCCTTGGCGTGGCTTTGGAATCATGGCAGCACTCCCCCATGCTTGGAGCACCCTGATTGGCTGTTTCCATAAGTCAATCAGAGTGCAAATAAAGCGGTACAGACAGAGAGATGGACAGATAGACAGACTTAGGTTTTTATAATATTAGAATAGATCACCAGAAATGATCACCAGAAAACTCAATCTTCCATTGAGTTTTCTGGTGACCATTTTTATTGCTCTTAAGCCATGTGCAATTCAAGATGTGCCAATGATTTTTTTTCCTTCCTGTAATCTAATAAGGGAAATTTCAGTGAAAAATACTTTTCTGGTGCTGAAATGTATTTGTGCCTGTAATAAATCTCTGTTGAATTGCTAGTGAGTTAGGGAAAGAATGAACAAGGGAAGAGGAAGAAAAAAAATCTGGATGTAATGAATGTAGGCAGTACTAAAACCCAATACAGACATGATACTTTAGCAGTGAAGAGTCTAACACTGTGTTGATAGTTATAGGTCTAAGGTTATATATGGATGTTATACTTAGGTCAATCTAAGTGTTAGGTCAGTCAGCTAGGGTTAGATTGACCTAAGTGGTGAACTTTACATAAATCTGAGAGATTGGATTAGCAATCTAATTTATTTCACTCATATATGGATCTTATACTTGGATCAACTTAAGTAGCATTAGGTTAATCTAAGTGCTGATGTGTACAGACATTTGAAAAGTTTAGCTCGGGCAAAAAATGGCCGGCCTGATCTAACTTTAGTTCACCTAGGACATGAACTACGTAGGTCGGACTAACCTGTTCCAGTCTAACTCAAACATGTGTGACCTGGGAGAGACAGTCCTCCCCTTGCAGACCCACTAGCCTCTCCAATCCTACCAACCCCCCCTGGATCCCACTAATCCACATGGACCTACTATTCTCTCCAGTCCTGCCAACTCCCATCCTGCACTTCAACCCCCTCGATCTCACCAGTCCCCCTCCCCATGAACCTGTTAGCCCCCTGATCTCACCTGCCCCTCCTCCCACTCCAATTTACTTGGATTGGGCTCCCAGCATTGATGAATGATTGTACAGCAGGCACCTGATCTAGTCACACCACTTAGAGTAAAATATGTGATTGTAGATCAGATCCCAACAACAGATGTGGCCTATGTATATTCTGTAGGCATCAGTGTAAACACTGAGTATGTTATAATTTTACTTGGAATTCATATGATGTGTTAAGCCAACATTATTAATACACCATATGAGCAACTCTCATGGAGCAAAAGGTGATATGACTTTACTGTGTATCAGCTGTTTTGATGTGTGCACTTTTCCCCCCACAGTAAAGGCCTTAGAATCATAGAAAATTAGCATTGGATGGGACCTCAGGAGGTCATCTAGTCTAATTCCCTGCTCAAAGCAGTACCAGCCCCAACTAGATCATCCCAGCCAGGGCTCTCTTGAGCTGGGCCTTAAAAACTTCCAAGGATGGAGATTCTACCACCTCTGTAGGTAACATCTTCCAGTGCTTCACCACCTTCCTGGTGAGGGGTTTTCCTAATATGCAACCTAAACCTCCCTTACTGCAACTTGAGACCATTGCTCCTTGTTCTGTCATCTGTCACCACTGACAGCAGTCTACCTCTATCCTCTTTGAAATGACTTTTCAGGTAGTTAAAGGCTGCTATCAAATCCCCTCTGTTTTCTCTTCTTCAGACTAATAAACCCAGTTTTCTCAGTCTCTCCTCATAAGTCATGTGCCCCAGCTCCCAAACCATTTCTATTGCCCTCTGCTGGACTTTCTCCAGCTTGTCCACATCCTTTCTGTAGTGGGGGAGCCCAAAACTGGACACAGTACAGATGTGGCCACAACAGTTCAGATGCAGAATAATCACTTCCCTTGATCTGTTGGCAATGCTTCTACTAATGCAGCCCAGTATGTTATTAGACTTCTTGGCAACAAGGGCACACTGTTGGCTCATATCCATCTTATTGTCCACTGGAACCCCCAGGGTCCTTTTCTGCAGAGCTGCTGCTTAGCCAGTCAGTCCCCAGCCTGTACCAGTGCATGGGATTGATCTGTCCTAAGTGCAGGACTTTGCATTTGTCCTTGTTGAAACTCCATGAGATTTCTTTTGGCACAATCCTCCAATTTGTCTAGGTCAATCTGAATCCTAGCCCTACCCTCCTGTGCATCTACTGCACCCTGTAGCTTGGTGCCATCCACAAACTTGGTGAGAGTGCAATCTGTCCCATCTTCCTGATCATTAATGAAGATATTAAACAAAACTGACCCCAGGACTAACCCCTGGGGCACTCCACTTGAGTCCATTCATCCAACCCATAGTTTCTCAGTTTGCTTGCAAGAATGCGGTGGGAGACGGTATGAAAAGCCTTGTCACCATCTCCAGCATTTCTTACTGGCTAGTTTAGGTGGCTTTTTGTAATGGCTTGCTTAGCACGTTAATTTTTGTAGATCCTATGCCTTAATTCAGGAGCCTAGGTGCTGAACTGGAATGGTGGCTAGGTGTGCCAAAGCATTGCAGTACCTGAGCCCCTGTTGTTGGTGTAGCCCTTAAATGTTGGAATTTCATATTTGCGCAAGCAACCAAGCTGCCACAAATCTGGCAGGGACTATGTAGGTAAGCAGATAATACTGAGAGCAGCATTGTGACCTGTGGGCTTTGAGTTTTCAGTTGTGCACCATATTGTTCATAATTGCTTCTATATTCTGAGGCATATGGGAGGAAAGTGTAAATATCTCACTGAATTAGAGCTCCTGGAGCTGAATATAATTAGCTGTATAATAAGAGCAACATTTACTCCTTGGCAATACATATGTTACTGTTGAGGACTGCATGGTTTCTGAAGTAGGCAGGTTTATATTGTGAGCTATCAGCACACACTCCAGCAAGACCTTCACAAATAGCACCTGCTAATCTAACAAGTGGAATGTGCAGGGAGACAGAAATATATTTTAACAGAAGGAAATAGGCTGGGAGGAAGAGAAATAACAGGATTAAAATGGTGGCTGCCCTGTCATTTTCCAAGCTAACACATGTGCATGGGAATTGCTGAAATATGGCTGGAATTCTGCTGTGCTAGGTCTTGTTTTAAAAATGATTTGTTAAAAGAAAAAGCCAGGCTGAATAACTTAGTCAGTTCCATTAAAATAATATGTAAACACTGGCCCTGTAGTTAAACTGTCACACATTTTGATAGTCTTTATGAACTGAAAGCCAGTTCTGTCTCCTCTCTGTATTATCATATAACCTCATCAGAAGATAAACATCCTCCCAACCCAAAAACAGTCCATAATTTGCATTTAGATTGTTCAGTGCCAACGCTCTGAATAAGATACTTTCCAGCTCTGTCAAACAAAACCTGATTGTCATTTAGCACAGTGGCAGTCAATTTATGTTTCCATTAATACAGATCCCAGACAATTAGATGAGGGGAGGGGGGAATCTTAATAAAGCAACCCCCAGTCTACTGTGCTTTTACTCAAGTGGGCAGCTGCAGGGCTATTTCAAAATCCCCTCTAAGATGAGAAACTGAAGTCCCTTTTACTTAATGGTAGGATGAAATGAAGTTGGGCTGAGTTCACTGCTAAGAGACCACAAAGCAGACAGAAATCTTTTTGGGGGTTTCATTGCTGAGCACAAACCTGGTTCTGATGGCTCTGTGCCATACCCTGCCACTGAAGCTCCAACCTGATGGGTGTCATGCATGTTCCCCCTCTATTCATCAAGGTCCACAGGATTTGCGACAGTTTGGATGCAAGCCATGGCACCCCCAGGAGCCTCAGGGTAGCTCCACCTAGTTACTTCTCCAAGGTCTTCACCAGCATGGGCACAAGTCAAAGCTAACAGGAGGCTACACCTGCAGGACAACAGAGGCTACTTATGAAAGACAGGGATGAGCAGGGGCTACTTATGAAAGAGAACAATACATCTTACTTGTGTAGACGGAGTCACTGCTTGTCTGAACAACTTGGGTCTGAGCATGTGTATATTGTGAATGAAAGCAGAGCAGGTCACTCAGTCAGGGGAGAGGAAATTACTCCCCTACCCAGCAAAGGAAATTATCTAGTGCAGGCACTAAAATAAAAACACGAAGGGGGCTAATGTTCCACACCCATATTGTCCTCTATGGGATGGGATGTGGAATATAGGGCAAAGCCAAAACACCATAGGCAAATCTGGCTCTGCAGGCTTAGTCAGGGGATGTTAGGTAAAAATGCACAGGAAGGAGCCTTTTTATATTTGCTATTTAAAGCAAATCTAATGCTCGTGTCTGATTTACAGATCCCTTAAACATTGTCTTTTTCCATGCTGGTAAAAATAGAAAATTCAATGCTAATTTTAATTTAAGAACAACTTTTCATTTAGTTATGAAAAGCTGAGAAAGTCCAGTGGCAAGGATGTGCTTACTGAGTTAAAAAAAAAAAAAAAAAAGACTGCTGTTTCCTGAACCAATAATATGGTGTCTTTGCTATTATGCTCGGAGCAAGAAAGTGACCATCCGTATCACACCCCAGGGGAGTTACCCTACACAGGGAGCTGTAGGATCAATCTTTTTCCTCCTGCTGGCCCAGTGAATATCCATTTGTCTATATAAAATGGAACAGTTATAATAGGAGCCATTAAGGGCCAGAATCACAACTAGTAACTGAAGGTGTGATATAGACATGATTTTTAGCTGCTTATGTCCGAGTAGGCATCACAAAAACTCCACTTACCTGCCCTGGAGCCTGAGAGGTTGTTCTTTTCTAGCAAGCTGAACTTGGGTATTTTTTGGCTTTCTCTTGCTAGGGTTTTTTAATGAAAGGGCTGTGGCTGCTCTGCTCTGCACTGAACTCAGTGCTGTCAATGCTTACTATGCTCAGAGCATGCCTTTTGAATCAGGCTTCATGGGAGCCGGGGACCTAGTATGTGAAGGCCTAATGCTCTTAGACATGAGACGAGCATGGAGATATTCAGCCAAGACGGCAGTGAGTCTGGGCATGCCCAGTAGCAGAATTTTATTGAACCATATTCCCCTCAGTTTTTGTTTTGCTACACTCAAGCTAAGCTCTTCTAGTCTCCTTTTGTAGGCACCCTAACTTCTAGTTCCTACTCTTAGCTTTATTTATGTGTGTCACTCATTAACAAGAGCTGCCGGGAAGAGCAGTGACTGAAACCTAAGGGCTCCTACAGACATGCGGGTAAAATTCCTTCCTGATCCTCAATAGGGCGATCACTGTGGGCATGTCTACACATGTGCATTTAATGCATGTTAGCCCAATTTCAGGCGCATTAAGGGCACATGTCTACATGTACATACCCTCAATGCACCATAAAAATGGCAATTTAAGGCTATTCAAGTCTAAATTTGATACCTGCATAAAGCAGGTATCAAATTTATGTGCAGATAATTAAATTGCATTAGCAAACGTGTAGACATACTAATGCACATTAATGCAGTGTGTGTCCATTGAGGTGGGACTAACTTGAGTCCCAGGTCAGTCCTCACACCTGCGTTAATGAGCATTAGTGCATGTACGTGTGGATGTGCACTTAAATCACCTTAATGCGTATCAGGGTAATGTGCATTAAGTTTAGGCATGTATAAAAACACTGGTAGACACACCCTGTGGGACATAGGAGGTGCAGGGTCAGGGCCATAAAACCCAGGTTTCCCATGTTCTGGGCAGGAGTGGTAACTACTAGGCTATCTGAGGAGGAAAAGGTGCTTTGTTTTCCTCACCTGTCTGTCTGCTAAGGGTAAAAGATACCTACCCTCATATGGTGTGGGGGGATTCTGAGTAGATGGAGGCAGTTCAGCATAGGTTAAAAATACCCATTGGCATGAATGGAGGCCCATGAGTTTCTAGGGTAACGGGAGTCTATCTCTGAAGGTGTCTAAGTGCTGCCCATTGCAAAGCAGAGGAGAGCTGCATACTAGCTCTCTACCGGAAGTATAGAAGAACTCTGCTTAATTGGGGTAGATGCACAATGTTTCTCTGTCCTTTGTCATGTAAGCCAGGACTTTTCTGGCAGAGCTAGATGTCTAGTGCTTGAAACAGAATTTAGCCTTAATCTTCATGACTGCCTGGTACACTGGCCCAGGTTTGATGTGTAAGGAGCGATTGTCAATTTGTTAAATGTTGTGCTATCCTGTGAGTTACATACATTTCAAAACAGCAACTTCAAAGGCCTGTATAATGCATGTAAGTTTCAAGAAAACAAGCACTAGGGCAGATAGCTTCTTGTGCATGCGGGATATGAAAATTTTATACATGTCTTTCCCTTTAACAGTGGAGGTGAGAGCCTCATTGTCTTAATATGTCTTTTTCTCTTCCTCTTAATTTCTCTCTTCCATACTGCCCCAAAACATCCTCTCCCCCTTCCCTGCAGCACAAAGCCCCGCATTTTCCTCAAATTTGTTGTCCTGCCTGGATGGATCACTCCCCCCCTGGTTCCGTTCAGCCGTTGTTCCCAAGCACTTACTGCAGCCCATATCCATGATTTCCCTTCCCCCCTGACTTAGCCATACACATACACGATTCTTTCTCTCAAAACTCTTCTAACTAGCTAGTTTTCTTGGACTGGGAAGGTGCTAGTGGCCAACTGTTGGCAGTGGGACAGTGGGCTGATTGGCGACTTTTTCCAGGTCATGCCACTTCTATGGCCCAGCACAGTCTTCATAAAGTGTTGGGCAGTTCCTCTTTTCTCCATGCATGGAGAAATCTCTCTTGAATCTTCTCACTTTCAACATGAGCCAGGATGGTGTTGATAGGGTGACTAGCTGGGGAACTGCAAGCAAGGTGGGTGCTGCCACCAAACTGGCACTTTCTCCCTGGGTCATATGACCAGGCAAGGTGAAGATGGTTTTAGTGGATTTTAGTGGTTGGGATCCCCTAAAGGTATTGGACCTATATACATAATTGTTGCCTGTTGGTGGCCTTTGGAGGTCAGCAACAATTACAGTATCACCCTGTGGTGTTGTAAGGGCTGGTCAGTCACTGTGGAAGATTTGTCAGGATGGGGTGATTTAGAAGTGCCCAGAGTAGCAGGACAGTTTACTCTGGGTAAACAGTCAGTGATTTATATAATGTTATCCTCTAAGAGCTTTATGGATATTAACGGTATTACCATTAATTCTGAGAGGGACAGCTATCCCTTTGCTTCCTTTGAAAACTTTCACCTGGCACTAGGAGAAAGGACCTGTTTAATGCAGCCCTGAACAACTGTGAAATGCACATCTGGAAGACGGAAAGGTAAATGAAGGATCTTGACGTTGAGGGTGCAGGCTGACAGGCAGGGGTTTTTGTTAGAGTGCCGCTAGCTTTGCTTTGTCCGGCTGTTGTAAGAACACAGGACCTGCGTAGGAGCAGATGTGAATGTTCTGAACTGCGAAAGCAAAGCTCCCTGTAGGGCCCAGTGTGAGGACTGCATAGTGCTAATACTTTAAATCCTGGGGCACCTTGTGAGAAATGTACATGGTTTCCTGTAATACATTGATTGAGATCACTGCAAGTCATCCTGAGCATCTTTACTATTGCAACAATTTAATCGCACTTGACATGCATAAATTACCAGTCATGATTTATGTCTCTGTGTCTGGACATACAAATGGGACAAAAGGGGTGGGTTTTACTATACATCATCTCCTCTGCAGCAGCTGTCTGTATGTGCCCTTTCCCTGTGATACATGGAAGCTAAACTAGGGCTTCCTATCTTTCATTAAGGATTAAGTTGCCCTAGCTTGGTTTTCACTTGCTACAGGGTAAGATAATCTGAAGTGTTCAAAAGTAATGAGCAACTGACCTGTAGCAAAGGTTTGTAACCTGTGGTAAACTGTTTGTACACCCAGGATCTTTGTTTTTAATACACCATGTTTGTGTTTTTTAATGCCATGCTTTTCATACATGTTGTGATGTTGGTGTTATCCCTGTGTAGACACGACAACAGTGATGCTCCACAACAGAAAGGTGTGGAGAAGTCCCAGAGCCGCGAACATAAAGGAATTTTTAATTTCATTGTAAACACTGCACAATCATAGACAAAGGTGAATGTTGTTAGCATTTAATGGTTTATGGAATGATCTTAATGCAATGCAAACTTACATGACCAGGTGCTCTGGGATAGCAGTTTGTCTGTTCACACTGAGCCTGTCCTCTCTCCTGAGCCTTCCTTATGCTGTTTGTCACGGGACCAAAGGGCCTCGGGCAGGTTGCACCTGGGAAATGCTACAGACATGAGGGCAGGAGCATTCCTGACTGATCCATCCCAGCTCCTTTACCACAGCATCATCCTTGTCATCCACAATCCCTCCATTCAAGGACAGTCTCTACCACAGGGTGAGGTGCCCTTGAAAAGGTTGCAAATGGAAAATTACCAGCAGGGTGGGAAGGCATGTTTAGCTTATGATGGTTGGGAGTACTTGTTTCACGCGGTTAAAGCATTTTTGGGTAAATCAGCTTGGCTTTGCTTGACCCCCGCGGTTCCTGTGGAACGCATTGTGTACTGTAACTATACAACATTGCTATATTGTGCAGTCTCAATGGAAGTGTTTATCACAGCTGCTCAAAATCCCCTCCCTCTGGGAAGGTAGACTCATGGCCTGCTGATATAGCTGGGGGAAAAATCAGGAAAAAGAACGAAAAAGGTATCTGCAACAAAGAAGCCTGATTCCAGTCCCTGCTCCTGCCTCCGGTGAGGCAAGAGGCCCCCAGTGTTGTCCATCTATTTTATCCAATGTCTATTAAATGCGAAACGCAGGAACACCACACAGCCCCTCCCTTCTCAGGCAGCATCTCTCACAGAGCCATATTTCCTCTGATTTGCTCACCTCCTGTGCCCAAATGTCTTCATCTCTTGGGTGCCCTGTCAGCCAGCTTCAGGCAGAGTGCAGGGGTGCTCTTGGCAATTCCTAGCCTATAGACTGGTCTTTAATGCCCTTTGCTGGGATGTAGAAGGCATAAATTGAAAAACCCTTTAGATGAAGGGAGTCTAGAATACATGGAAGACCAGCTTTAAGGAGAGGGCCTTCTCCAAACTGTATCATCACTTGGCTTCTCTGCTAATACAGACCATTCACTGCTACCTAGTCAAGCATTAAAATTGCTCATTTTCACAGGATCATAGGAAAGTAAGGCTGGAAGGGGCCACATATGAGGGCAGGAGAATTCCTGACTAATCCATCCCAGCTCTTTTCCCACGGCATCACCCTTGTCATCCACAATACCTTCATTCAAGGATAGTCTCTATCACAGCTCATGGATGGGTCTCATGGGCACCAAGTCGTGGGGGGGCCACCAGATCGCTAATGGTGGTGGGGAGGGGGTCCGAGTGCTGAGCCCAGAACCACCAGCGGTGAAACTGGAAGTGCACTTCCACCAGCACTTCCGATTTTAAAACCACATCAAAGGTGAATGCTTAATTACTAGGAAGTTACCCTCTAACCAAGAGAATACGATCAGCAGGTGGGTGTGTGTTGGGAAGGGGGTGGATGTTGCAACCATACAGGGGTGTGTTTGGAGGGAAGGGGTGGGGGGGGTGTTGCAACCATACAGACCATATTCATGGGGCCAGAAAGGGAATCAGAGTGACTATGCCCCTGTGGGCAAATGATTAGTAAACTCATCTGAGACGGGGGTGTCCTGAGTGCCAGCCCCTGCTCCAAGGAATATTTATGAATGTTAAACCATCAGTGGTTACAATGCCTAGACACACTGGACACCAGATTCCTCTTCACCCCTCCCAGCTGAGCTGCAGTGGCTGTAGCCTAATCCCAGACTACAACCATGTGCAAGCACTCATTCTCACGCTCCCTCTTGCTTTGGTCCCGTGACTCGTCTGTGCTGCACCGTGGTGCAGTCTCAGCAAGTGTGAACAACACTTTCCTGCACACCAACTGGAGCGGCTTAAGGCCCTGTCCTAGGAGGATCTAGCTATTGGGTGAAGCCTCCTCCTTAGAGAATATTGAACTCAGATCTCCCAGATCCTGGATGTTCTACATGCTCTAATACTGTATGGGGTGGGGGAGCAGCTTTTCTAGGGCCATCTTTTAAGGGGATTAAAGTGATCTTTGCTCCATTCTTACAAGAAAGATTGCAGCATCTTTCTACGGAAGAAACTTCTGGGCTGTGGATCTCAAGGAGGTTGGGTTCACCTCCCTGCAACCATAAGAAAAGGCCATTATTTCAAGTACACCCACATCAACATTTCCCACCTGGTTAGCTGGAAACAGCTTCCCTATTCAGTGCACTATTTTTGGCTCCCACTTGGAGGCACCTAGTTTTTTCCCCGTGCACTGGGTTATTTACCCAACACAAGGGTGTGGAGGCGGCTCTGAAGACCAGGCACCTGAAAGTTATGCATTGCAACACCACACTTTTAGGTACCTCAGCTTTTGCTTTGATTCTGGTCTCCCCTGAGCATGCTTCTGTGATTACTGCTGGCTTCAATAGGACCTCAAGTCTGGGGACCTTCAACCATCAGAGAACTGCTTCTGATCCCCCTTCCCCCCCCCCCCCCCCCCAAGAGTAAGGTAAGTATTTTATAAAACAGGAAAACTTTCCTTGACTTTCCAACCTGGCTACAGGCTTCTCAAAAAAGCTCTGGAAACTGTTCAGCACAGGCCAGTAATCATAGCTGCTCCCTCAAGATTAGTTGGTAGTTTCTGGGACCTTCCACTTTGGGCCATACACCATCTCCTGGCTTCTGAGACCCTGCATGAATCCCATTGTTCACCTGTATCAGATCTCATAGCTCTCCCCAATGTAGTTTGAATGCTCGCTAGTGCCCCAGCATCCTACCCAAGGAAGCCTTTGAGAATTCACGGTCAGTTACATACAATGCTTCTTACCCTTTTGGTCCTGGACCAGCAGTCCAAATACCTTAAAGGCTTTGAAAAATCACATTTCTGTCACGAAAGATCGACAGGGAAGTTCTTCCATTCAATTTGGCAACTTCTGCATTAGGCGGTACGTACCCATGTGTATAGTTCTGCTGATTAGATAAGACTTAGGGCCTTGTTGCATGGTCATTTTGGGCAGCTCCTGGAGCGCTTAACTCCTGGATTGTCTGCACATTAACAGCTGAAACTGGTTTAAAGCACTTGTTATGCAGCTCAGTTATAATACTCTAGGGCAAGATTATCTCTGAACTGCACTACCCATCTCCTGTTGTACTCTGTCCCCCACCCCCAGTGGGAGCAGGAGGGGACCCTGAAGGACATGGGAAAGCCCTGGGGGTAGGGGGGAAGCTTGGCATGGGGTTGGGGGGAGGGAAGGAGAGGGGGATTCTTACCTGTCAGTCCTCCAGGTCCTTGCTGGCCCAAAGTGTGACTGCTCCAAATGTGAGCTAGCGCTACCATCCATCAACATTTGTGTGGCTCACAGCCAGTTGTGTAACAAGGCCCTTAGTGGGTCTGTTTGGCAGAGCTGCTCAGTGTGAGTGGGGTTTGTAGAAAGGTGACCCTTTATGGGCACATCATATTTCATTTGGAGAAAGTCCTGACATTTACAAGCAGAGAACTCTATGATTTTAAATGTCAGAGACATTTCTTCCTTCACCCTATTTTCAAAGTCACCTCCTCTGTTCATGGTCAGACTGATCACCACATTTGGGATAAAGAAGGAATTTTACTTTACAGCCCTCTGTCTTGGATCTCTTGAGTGTTTTTAAAAACCCTTACAGCAACAGGACGTTGATGGTGCCCTTGTCCCCTTGCTTCACCTGGGGCAGGTTCTTAAGTGTTTTAGGGCAATATGTCTTGTAGTTGTGTAACAGGGTTACTGGTATAGTTTTAGAGACAGGTTAGACAAGCACTTGTGTATGATGGTCTGGCTAGAGATCTTGGGGAGAGGGTTGGACTAGGTGATCTCCTGATGTCTCTTCCAGCTCTACTTTTCTATGATTCTGAGATTCTTTTTTGTTGCAATCTGCAGCTCAGGTATTTTGTTTAATCACTTAACCATCTAAATAACAGAAACCTCAGTCAAGTTACCTTGATATTTATTTTATTTAAAGAATCAGAAACACAGTCATTGTAATTCATTTGTACTCATAAGCGCCAACATTTCCTAAATCACGTTAACATTCATGTATCACAAAACCACTTTCTGAGCTGTGCAAAGTACGAAGGAACTGTTCAATTAGCTGAACCCATTTCTAGAATAGCGACCCTGGCATTATACAAAATGGGGCTGCCAGAGGGATTCTTTTGCTTTTTTTTGCAGGAAATGTACTCACACTCCCCTACTTCCTTCTCTCTTTCCTTTGTATGTAGTTAGAAAATGGACCACAGTAGGAGTCAATCCTCTTCCAGAGTCATGGCACTGGGTCACTTTCTTTAATGCTGATCAGTCTGATGTTCTGCACTCGTACTCCTGGCATGGAACTGATTTGACCACGAAGATTACTCAATAACCCAAACTGTTATAATAAGCAATAAACAGGGGTGAGAAACAGCTGGTTTCCAAACTTTTAAACACGGAAAAAATATTTCTTGGAGGAGGTATGACCAAAAGGAATATTTTAACTCTTATTATCTATTTTTATCATCATTATTGTCCTCACTCCAAAATACATTTAGAAACACTGATTTCATGACACAGACATGAGTCCTTTATTTCCCTGCATACTAGCTTTTGTGCCATACAATTTAAGCATTAGAAGGTGGAAATCTGGAAGTATTTTAGAGCTGGCTGAATACAATATGCAGTAACCAAGGCATCTTCCTGTTTCATTTTTCTGAGCATAGTAAATGCAGTCTTGGAACCAGATTTGAACATGGATTTAATCATTATAGTTTCAGCAAAAATCTCTCTCCTTCTGACAGTATTCACCCAGAGACTTTACAGAACACATTTTTGACGTGGCTAGCTTGCTAACTCTCTAGTGTCTTGTGCAACACTGATTTGGACCAAATAACTGGTCAGATAGTTCTTTGTTCTTAAGTCAGTCTTTGGCAGAACAAAAATTGTTAATCTTCTATTGGTTACAAAAAGGCAACCTTCTCCCAACAATAGTCAAACATTTTAGCGGCTGATTTTCTATAACTGGGACTATTAACAAATGATATAATGTTAAAAATGGGGGGGAAAATTATGCCTCCCTTCCCCCCAACCCCGCCCCCCCCCCAAAAAAAAAGAAAAAAAAAGAAAAAAGAAAATTGAAAATGTCTCCATGTTCTGAAGGTGCTACACTTAGCCACAGACTGTGTTTCTGGAATCTGTTCATTACATATGACAGCAAAAGGAACTTAATTTTACTGGAGAACAGAGTCACAGAATGGAACTTAAACATGAACGTTCATTTAGACATACTGTGATATGTGCTAGTATACACATCTTGAAAAACAACAAAAGACATCTTCCTCATGTGAAATACTGGTAAGAAAAGGCTGTCAATTATCTATTTTAATAAGATCATGTCCAGAGAACTTCCTCCCTAACTTGTGCTTGTTGGCCTTGGCAATCAGCTTGCCACTTGTGAAAGGCAAGATACTGCCAGAGTTAAGAATATTCCTTTATCATAACTTGGTTTATGCATAATTGATTTTTTAAAAATACTCTCATAATTACATTTCTGGATTTTTTTCTCTTCTTGCTTAATATGAATAACAGGATAAACTTGCTTTATATTTATTGCACTTTGAAGTCCCTGGTAGGATGGAAGCTTATATTGCCTGATTTATTTTGTATTGTAGCTTCACCAGGTTTGGAAACTGAACAGCATCAAGAACTGTACATTTCTACAGTAAGAAATCACACTTTGATCATGATCATTACAGCCTTTTCAGCTCAGCTCTCATCTCTGTGATGCAATGACAGAGGAAAATTCCACTATTCCTGTGCTTGCTGGAATCTGCAGTGTTCTTTTTATTGCCTTAAAAGTCAATTAAAATTACTCCTCCTGGAAATGCTCCCAATTCTTGAATACTTAGCACTGTCTAGACAGAGTATTGTGCTTTAGAAACTACATCTGTGAGAGGAAGCGTGTTACACACAGTGAAGTATATGCCCATTGCTGCCGAACCTGATTTTCTCTCTTGCTTTACGTAACGCTAGCAAACACTTTGAACTTGCTGAAACGTGCTTTAGATGCATTTCAGATTCCTATGTCAAATGTGAAACCTGCTGCAGCCTCGCCATTGAGCCAAACCAAACTTTTCCTAATAAAAAAAGTAGCACCAGATGTTATGAAAAAGAGAAAATGTCTGCTCTATTAGGAATATACACAGATATAAAGGATAACAATTCTTACAGTAAAAAGTATGCCGTACAAAAAAAAGCAATTGGAAGTGATACTGAAGGACAAATAACCATGCTGCATATAATAAAGGCAGAAGATAGGTAAAAGGGATTCTGCTCAGAGAACCACAATTGAATGGTGGAGCCATACTGCCTCAGGCTCCACCTGTACATGTCACTGGTGCTTCAGATGCTATGAAACTCTAGTCACTAACACACTTCCTGACTGACGCTTTTATGCAACACATTTTTGAGGTATATCAACAGCATGACACTAATGTTTTGGACTCCTCATTCTTCCTTGCAGGATACTGCCCAATTCTTTAGCTGGGTTTTCTGTACTTTCCCTCATCTCTCCTGGAAAAATAAAATCCCAGTTCCATGAGCTTCCTACCACCCCTCCTTAAACTTTCAAATCCATCTTGCATAGGCCAGTAATAAGAACACTGCAGCTCTGACAAATAAGTTACAGCAATAAAACAACTTTCACTTTTTTCTCTTTTTTTAAAGATATTTTCTCTATAATTTACACAAAGGGGAACAGGTAGAGTTCAGGTTAGATACAGTCCAAATGTGCATCCTCTCAGTCTGTAATTCCAGGTGGAAGGCACTACTTCAACATACCACTGTATGCACCAGATACGGTTTTGGAAGCACAGCAGAGTACTGTGCCTCCAGAGCTGTAGATGGGACGGCTGGGGAGTCTTTGGAAATAGAAATGGCAGTGGATATCAGTCAGGTCTCCCTTGGCTGTCTCTTTTTGTGCTATGGAATTTCCCCTGAAAAAGCCTTCAGTTCAGAGAGTGGCAATGAGTAAAAGCGTGTCCTCAGAAGCTCTCTACAAAGCTTCCGGGGAAGAGGCCCGTCCTGCCATTTCGCTGTAATGTCCCTTTATACCAGCCGTCCTCTCTTTTCTTGTGCACAAACACAATGTCACCTTCTTTCAGTTCAATTTCTGCTTCGCTTTGAGGTGGGTATGGTACCACAACACGATACCTGTAAAAACAGAAGGGAAGACCGTATCACACACAAATCCAATGGTCTGATCTAGTATTCCCTCACGTGGGCAGGATGCTACTGAGAGCTGCGTGAAGTTGGTCCTACTCTCATGACAGCACAGCACGTTTCAGAGGACTGCAAACTGAGTTTGCCCCAAATGCCTTGCAAAACTCCATCTCCATCTCTGAGACCTAAACTTTCCCAGCAGTTTAAAAAGGATGCTTCTCTCTTCCTAAGCACTGTATGGAGTGGCCTTGTATGTCTCAGAGCTGTGCAAATAATCAATTTGTTGGTTTAGTGGCCAAACCGCGGTCACCAGAAAACACCCTCCCCTTCCCCACAACCCTGCCCCCTGTGCCAAACAAAAACCCTTAAACATTATTTGGGCTTGACAGAGACCTGCCTCCTTCAGTCCCAGCAGATAAGCCCATTCATACTCATATCAAGCTCCATCTTAATTCAGTTTCTTGTCCACTACTATTGCACCTGGAAGGCTGATCAACCTTATTCCTCTGAGAGTGAGAAACCATCATCTCATTCTAGCCATGCACAGGCAGGTTATACCCATTTGTTCTTGTGTCAACACAATATTTTAGCTTAGGCAGCACTTCCCCACCCTCTGGTATTTATCCCCCTGGGGTACTTACTGAATGCAATCAGGCAGCAGTGTAACTGGGAGAAGGCAAGTAGGTGGTGAGTCAGAGGAGGTGCCACGAATGGGACTGGGAGCCTGCACTGTGGCAGCAGCAGCTGGCTCCTCGAGAGTCCACCCTGAGCTAATGGTCAGGGAAGACTCTCTGGGGCTTGGCAACTCCCCTGACCTGCTTTTCGGCACCTCTGCCCAGGGAGCCGAAATCCCTAGTTCTGCTGCTGCAATTCAGGTTCTTTGTTGGCCTTCACTTTGCTACATGAAACAAGTCAAATTGAAGTCTCCTGTCCTCTAAGACTGGCTCTCCATTCCCCTGGGTAGTTCTAGTAGCCCTTCAGTTTGACCCTGGGTGCGCAGAACTGCACACAGCAGTGCAGATGAGATCTCACCATGGCCTTGTTCAATGGCACTAAGCCTTCTTTCTCTCTACTGCAGATACTTTGCCAGATGCATCCTAGGGTTGCATTTGCTGTTTTTCATGGCTGTACCACATCTGTAGCTCAGAGTCATTGTGTAATCTGCCGTACACCCCATTCTTTCCTCCCTCTACCCATTCCAGTTGACTTGCCCCCAGCTTATAATAGAAAAATCAAGATCGACAAAACACGTAGAGGTCAGATCCAGATTTCCCTTGTAAGTGCCACCATTTTAGGTTTTGGCACTGCTAAAAAGTACACACTCTGCCCCTAGAAGGTGATCCGGATGGACAGGGAGTTTGGTGCTGAGGATCTCAACACAATGAATGTGGAACAGTGCAAACATTCAAAGGGGACCTTGGCACTGAGCCAGGAGGCACACAGCAAAGAAGAAACAGTGAGCACAAGGGTGTCTCTGAACTTCTGCCCCTTCTCAGAGCTTCATCTCCACCCACGCATGATCCCGAGTGCCTAGACCTCCTCTGATGACTAGATACTGGGGGTAGCGCAGCTGCCCACCTACTACACAACTGAGCACACAGCCAGGAAAGGGGGCACCTGGGTTCTAGATGCTCTTCAGCCTAAGGGGATTCAAACCCACTTTAGTAATTTTTAAGGCAAGTGTCTTAACCCTGATTCCTGCTGATGCTTGATTTATGGGCAGAAAGGAATGAAGGTATCACAGGGCCAGAAAGAGATCAAATCAGAGGAAGCCAAGCCCTAGAAGTTCAGGTCTCAGAGGAACCAAGTCTGGAGGTCCTGAACGAACGCTCCTCTAAGGGAAGGTGTCATAGTTTCCATTAAGTGGAAACTATGACACCTCCTTTGTGGTAACCCTCAGACTATGGCTGAGAAACAAGCCTCTCACTCACTCCTATGCTACACACACTGCAAGCAAAGCAGGGGTGGGGGATAGCCTATCTCACCTGTAAGACCAGTGCTCTCCAAGCTGCATATTCATCATGTAAGTTTTTGCTAAAATTAATTCACCCAGCTCCCATGGTATTGTACAGTCATTTTGTCTTACTGTACAAGTGGCTACTGCTGGAAGGGAAACTGTTTCTTAGCATACAGCAAGTTTCAGTTTTCACCTACTGTATTTTCTTTGAAGTTTTTCAGCAACCCATTCCTGGTTCTTTTAGGGTGAAAGAATTGGTCTCAGAGCTGGCTGAATAGATAATGCACCTAGTGAAGAAAGAACATATGGGTTCTTCACCAAGAGTTGTGAAACGAACATAACCCCTCATGATGTGGGACTTGCATGGGTAGGGTTGCTTGGCACTTATGGGAGACATGGGAGTTTTAACCATCAGGAAAGGGGGGTCAGGCTGATTCTTAGTGTTGGATAGTTAGATCTAGGATGCTCCCAGCTAGAAACTGCTAGCTTTGGGCTGGATCCCTGTAATTTATTTTTCAAGATGTGATGGGCTAGCTAGAGGTGTTGTCAGAGGGGCGATGTGGCCCTCCAAGATTAGTTTACCCTCTGCAGTTGTAACTGTGGTACACACCCAAGGCCATCTTTGGTGCACGGGAGGGAAAATGCTCATAGAGAGAAACCAAATTGATTTTCTGCTCTGATCTGGGGACTCTGAGCCCATGAGAAATGTACATGCTTCTAAAAGTTTGGTTTTGCGTAGAATCTGAATAATTCTATTTCCCCCTCTCAATATCCTATGAACTAGAAATCTTGAAAAAAGTCCTTTCCACAAATACTGACGCATTCTATTTTCATGGAACATTTTGGATCCGGGATAGCCACACTTTCCAGCGTAGTTTGGTTTCACTGGAAAATTTTTGCTCAGCCCTGCTCAGGACTTCAAAATATTTTGCTCACAAAGCTAAGGCATGGGAGCACAAAGGAGCTGCTAATTGTTGCTATTAAATAATGGCAGTAGCTCCTTATCATGTGTCTGTTTTTTTCTAGCACTGCCCCTGCCCTTGTCACACTCGCCTTCTCCTTTGCTTTATCTTGCACGGGACTCTTTCTGAAAATGACATTGGGGTTGTCAGGAGAAACACAGACAAAAAGGCTGCCCTGTCCCAAATAGTTAACAAGTAACAGAAGGGTCCAGGTAGTCAGCTTCTAAGCTTTTTTAAGTGTGGGGAGGGAAAGCCTGTGAACATTTTTGCTGCTTATAGACCATACCTATACAGGCAACCCCCACTTCGTGCTCTTAATCTGGAAAAACTGAGTGCTAAGCGAAATCCATTTTCCCATAGGGATGAATGTAAATAGCAATAATTGGTTACTGCCACTGCTTGCAGCCGCCTCTCCCCATGCCTCTGCCCATCCACCAGCCACTCCAGCCCCATATGCCCTGCTGCCTTGCCCTGAGCCCGAGCCCCTGCCGGCTCTGACTGCAGGCACTTGTGCTTCTGCTGCACCAGCCTGGACATGGGCTCCTGCTGGCCCTGACCACTTCTCACTGCTTCTTCCCACCCGTCCATCTGTTCCAGCACCACACGCCAGCCCAGGCCCCAAGCTCCTGCTGCCCCGTGCTGGGTCCCTGCTAGCCCTGGCCCAGGCACTGGCACAGGCCCTGCATTCATGCCTGCCCCTCCCTGCTTCTCACTGCCACCGCCACTTCTGCTTCTCCCCACCCACCCGCCAAAACTCACCAATTCCACTGAGCAATACAGAAAAACTAGCTGGGCGCTCAGTGGAATTGGGTATGATTTTAAATGAGCACTGTAGTGAAATAGCACTAACCAAAACTGTGTTAAGTGAGGGTTGCTGGTACTGCCTCTCTGTTGAGCCTGGGACTGCAGCTGAGAAACAAGACCTACCCAGTTTGCTCCCTCTCTGCACTTGCCCAAACTCAGTAGTTAAGGTAGAGTAGATGGCTCAAAGAAGCTTTCAGTCCATTCCCTGTCTCAGGCATCTGAGAGCAGTACTAGAGCACCCATGCAGGTCCCCATCTTGTCACAGAATCACAAGGAAGGGACCTCAAGGGTCACCTAGTCCATCCCCTTGGAGGAATGCTACTCCTAATCCCTCCTCCCCACTATTTTGCTGGGCTTGAGCACATGCAAAGGGGGAAATGAATGGGTGAGCCTTATTTCTTGGTAGCTAGGTTGGGCGCAGCCAGGAGGTAATATAAACATGCCTTAAGGCATGTTCCTAGATGCAGTCCTATGGAAGTCATGGATCTTGCATATCTTCTGCTGACTGATGTGCAGAATTGAGAATAAAACATACCTAATACACAGCTGATCCTCCTCACCACGTGCAGCTTCACTAATCAGTTGGCATTTATTTAATAATCAATACCTGTCTCACTAATTGCAAAGAAATGAATACAGTAAGATAGTTAAAGAAACACCAATTGATCATTCAAAACATTGCTCTGAAGGATTTAATACATTTACCATTGCTGTATGGTCATTAATACCCAATTAATGTTTTTCACAGTCAAGTATTTATTTAAAATAATTACGTGCCTTACAGCTAAATTAAATGTGCACTTGAAAATCTCATGGTGCAACATTACCATAAGTTCTCTCAATTGATTCCCAGTGGGTTGGTACCACATCAAGGACCTCTCTGAAACTGAATGACAGTAGCTAATTTTCATTGCAACAACTGCTTGGATCCCTGCTGGCTCCTGTTGTGAAGCTAGAGACTCAAAATATGTGACAGCGAAACTGCCAGATTTGGCTACAGGAGCTTTGTGCTTTAGCACGGCCAAGGATCCTGTTAGCTGTAAACACGTTCAGCTCCATCCAGAAGTGGGTGCTCTGCTCTAAAATACCTGGGTAAAATCTTACTGTCTTGACTGACAACATAGTCAAGTAGAATCTAAATCTGTGTTCAAGCGGCATCAAAAATTAGTTGGTCATCTCTTCCCCTTAGCCAGTAAATCTAGTTGTCACTTGTTTCCTATGTGGAAAAGCAAATGATATAGGTTGAAATGTGCACTGCCTGCTGGCTGCAGGGAAACAGTCTATCATACTGTCATTTGCAGAACTGCTAAATTTCTCTTGTGAGGCTTTGCCAATTACCACCATTATGCAAATGAGCACACACATTATTTCAAATGCTCTGCTTCAATGTTGATTAATTAAATTATCAGACTGGAACAATTTTTAGCAAAGATGATGCCAAATTTCAGATCTCACAGCTGTAATAACATCATTTTGCAATTCTGTTTCCTGAGTTTCTGAATATAGAGAAACAAGTCTCACTGTGGTCTTGAAAAATCAGAGAGGTATTATTTTCCCCATTTTACGGATGAGGAAACTGAGTTACAGAAATGCACCATAATTTGTGTAGTTTGGCACTAACAGTCTGTGGCACTTAAAGTACTCCTGACTTCTAGTCCTGTACCTTAAGTACAAGGCCCTCCTTTTAAAAAACCAAGTAGAATCTCACTAATGGCCAATTGCTAATTAATAAATATTTCATATTAGCAAGCGAGGTTTTATTGTGTTTGATACGTCCCTCCAAGCCCAGCAATCATATATTGGTACAGCTTATTTCTTTGCGGTTTTCCTTAAAGATTTATAAAATAAAACCAGGTTCCTACATCACAGAATGCATCTTTTAATTAATATGTATTTTAATGTTAGTGTATCATAGTACAACAGCAAACATACATTGATAAAAGCAATGGGGAACTCAGAAATAAAAAACTTCAGGTCCATGTCAGCTATATAATCTTTCCTGAGGCTGCATTTCCCCCACCTCTGAGATTGCTGGATTTGCAGATGAGGGAAATGAGAATTACTGAGGTTCTAATATACAGAGTAAAAGACCACCTGGAACTGCTTCTAGACATGATAAATTAGACCAGTCAAACCTTGTGATGCCATTGGAAACCTCCAGATGGCATTTTAGTCTAGTTTTCCTCAGGGCAGTAATAAAAACATAGCATTTTTTAAATACAAAAGCTCTTCCTTCTCCTTCCCGATATTTTTCCTTTTCTCCCTATAGGGCAGTCTTTCCTACTTCTATCTCAGTTTGCTCTTCTCTCCTTTCCTCTCGTTCCTCTCTCATCTGAACAGTGTTATGAAAGCAGTAGGTTATCTTACAAATCTGCTGGGCTTGTCAAAAATCTTGGAATTATCAGTGTCATATTGCACCTCTAATATTGAGTTTTCTAGCACTAAAGAGGGACTGGTGGCGCTATCCATTATTAAGTAAGACACTACTCTCGCTTGCTTATAACCTTGCCAAGCTTTTACCATGTGGGCTGATTTTTTTCATGCCACATGACTGCCTCAGGCTCAAATTGTTTGGAAAATTTTAGCCCAAGTGGCTCTGATGTTTCCAGTACCTAGGATAGGGGAAAACATGTTCATTTGTCGTATTAGAAAAAATCTAGTGAACTTTTCTTTCAAAAGCTCCAGTTCTCTGGAGCCAAAACATAGCTTTTGTGTCAGGGATGTCTCTTTATTTGCTCTGTTGCAAAGTCAGCCATATTTAGGCATCATGCATGCCTTTGGAAAACTCTCAGATTGCACATGCTAGAGATTCAGATCTGAAAGCACTAATGATGCTATCTGCACTGAGCATGCTCCAGCATCTCATGGCTTCTACCTGTGACCACACTATATACATGCCATCTCCACACACCCGCCTCCAGCCCACTTGTACAGGGTAACGCTGGACTATTCCTGAACCTACTGCTCCTAACTAAGCACCAGCACTGAAAGCAAGAAATCTCAATGGCACCCTTGCAAAAGTGGAGGAGGAAAAAGCAGAAAGAAAAAAAGCCAGAATTGGATGGGGGGGAGAGAAAGGAGTAGACTGGAGTAAGGAGGCTGGACACCAGCTGCTGTGAGGTCAGGGAACACTGATTAGGAAGCAGATAGGGGCCAGATTCAGACTGAATTGGTAACTAGGAAGGAAAGGAGAGAGAGATCTGCTGGATTAGAACAGTGGTTCCCAACCTTTTTTATACTGCTGACCAGCATGGGATAGGGCACATGGAGCTGGATGCCTCCCTACCGGGGCTGCCCCGCTGTCCACCTTTAACCCCACATGTGATTGCCAGCGGTGGAAGCTGCTCACCAGGGCAGACAGATGGGGGGGCTGAGCGGGGGGCTTGTGCTACGACCCAGCAGCCAACCCTTTGCAGCCCGGTGGTTGGGAACCTCTGGACTAGAAGACCAAGACTCTGAGCCAGGAAGGAGAGGGTGATACCACCTGGGAAAGGACAGAGAGACCTTATCAGGCTATAAAGAAGGCCTACAAAGGATGGAGGATGGGATTCACCTCCAAGGAGGATTATTCTGCACTGGTCTGTTCCTGCAGGGAGCAAACCAGGAAAGCCAAGGCTGCAACTGAACTCCAACTAGCTTCGAGCATCAAGGACAATAAAAAGTCCTTTTTCAGATATGTGGGGAGCTAGAGGAAAAGCAAGGGCAACATTGGACCTCTGCTGAACCAGATGGGACAACTGACAACTGATGCCCAGGAAAAAGCCAATC